>NW_019154129.1:5368242-5385694 GCF_002288905.1 Enhydra lutris kenyoni | reverse complement strand
CCCCCGCCCCCCCCCCCCCCCCCCCCCAACTCTTTTCCCTTTCTCTCTCCCCCCCTCTCAAAAAAAAAAAAAAAAAAAAGACCTTCTCCTGTAGACAACAGAATATTATAATCAAATCAACAATATCCTGGATTTAGAAATTCTTAGCTTCAGAATCATTAGTGTTATAGATCTCGGACTTAAAACTCTTCTAGATACTTGGCACATTGAATCATGAGAATAACAGACATAGAATTTTAGCTGAAACCTTGGGTATGTAGACTCACAACCATAAAATCAGAATCATTCACGTGTTAGGTTTTCTGAATTTGAACCTTTATTCGTTCACCTTTAAAATCTCACCATTGAGCATCATTGGGATCTGATGCCTTCTACATTCAGCATCTGGCTTTTGATACGTTTAAAGTTATTAAAGATGTTTAGTTAGTTTTGTAAATCTCTGCCTGAATGAATCTCTCCCCACCCCAAATATTCTCATTCATGTCTTCCAAAAATATTTTTCTTGAGCACCTAATACAGGCATCAGTGAACCAAGAGAGACAAAGTGTCTATGGTAATAGAGTTTGAATCCTTGTGTCGGTAGGCAGGCAGGAATTCATACACAAGATCATTTTAGACAATGATCATTGCTAAGGAGAAATGAAACAGAATATTATAGAAAGGGACATGGTAGAGCGAAAACGTGGGTGCCCAGGTTGGCCTTCTATTAGAAGGTGATCTTTAAGAGGAGACTTGAATGATGAAGAGGAGTGAGCCATGGGAGGATAGGGGGAAGAGAGTTCCAAGTAGAGGGAACAGCAAGTACAAAGGCCCTGAGGTAGGGACAAGGTTTTGTGACTGGGGTATAGGAAGAATACCATTGTGGCCGCAGCAGTGAGTAGGAGGGAGAATGGGCGGAGGTGAGGCCAGATCACTGAGCAGGAGTGCACCCTCTTTTCAATTCAAATAAATGAGAAGCTTTCAGCACACCTGTGTTTAACCCACTGTCCACTCTACATCACACATAAGTGCTTGCTAGGGGTTTTGGGAGGCAGAATCCAGGTCACGGAGAACGAGGTGGGGGTTAGCGCTCCTCTTGGCCACAGTGTCATACAAGGGTCCTCACTCATCCTCCCTTAAGGCTTTTGCAAGCCTCTCCTTGCCTATCAGCATGGCTTTGTGGCATCCCCTCTTCCCTGGTCCTGTAGAGCTGGGGTCCTGGTCTCTATCAGCAATGACCAGACAGGGACGAGAGACAAGTCTCAGAAGGGTGTGTGAGAGCTGTCACAGCCTCTGTGCCTGCTATCTCCATGGTACCCAGGCAAGGGGACAATCTAATTAGGCTATTTTCAGCATCTCGGAGGGAGGGGGAGTGGAGGGAGACAGGGAGAAGGGGACCTACCTTTCCTACTGCCTGTCTCTCCCCGCCTCCCTCTCTGAAGTTATCATTGATTCAACAGTCAGGGGCCAGGGAGACAGGAACTTTGTATGCTCTGTGCTGGGATCAGAGGAGGCTTTCTGGCAATGGGGTGGGACTTGTAAACCACATCAGAGACGCCAGGGCTGGCAGGCTCCCAAGTCCCCGTTACTGATGAGCTCTGAAGCTTACAGCTTTGACCACAAACACGTCCCCTGCAGGCTGTTTGTCCTCTGCTGGGGCTGGCTGCCACCAGCTTCCTCTGGAATGACGGGCCCAGAGACAAGGATGCTGGCAACCCTTTGTTTCTTAGCCCGGGGCCTGTGTCGGCCTTCAAGGCTTTTTGCCTGTGATATTCAGAGCCTTGGAAGGGAGCCGGGCTTTCATCTGCATGGAACACATAGCCAGTGGCTTCTGGAAGTGACTCATGGGCTATAGACTCAGTGGAAACCTACTGGACTCTTAAGTTACGAGCGGGTAGGGATCCCATCCGACTCGTTCTCCCAGGTCCCAGCATCTAGCACTTAGAGGTGCGAAACATTGATTCACCAAATATCCTGCTACGGACCTCTAAGAAGGCTGCCTCTAAAGGGTTTTCTTGAACCCAAAAGACACCACTTTCCACCTCTGCCCATTTTGTCCTGCTCTGTTCAAAGTGTGCCCAAGTCTGCTGCATGTGGATGTTAATATGGTCAAATTGGGTGGCGGAAGAAAGCCATTACTGTATGTGGGAAACTGTACCAGGCAAGCCCTGTGAATCATCTTGAACACCCCAGGGAAGTAGTAGATATTTTTATCAGCCCCATTCCACAGATGGGAAAACAGAGCCACAGAGCAGGTAAAGGAAGATACCCCAGATAACACGGTTGGTGTCAGATTCAAGATTAAAACCCCGGTTTGCTGGACTCTAGAGCCAGCTTTCCAAGCACATAGATTTAAATGGGATCTGTGGGGTGCCTGGGTGGCTCAGTGGGTTAAAGCCTCTGCCTTCGGATCAGGTCATGATCTCAGGGTCCTGGGATCGAGCCCCGCATTGGGCTCTCTGCTCGGCGGGGAGCCTGCTTCCTCCTCTCTCTCTGCCTACCTCTCTGACTACTAGTGATCTCTGTCTATCAAATAAATAAATAAAATCTTAAAACAAATAAATGGGATCCGTGGCTTCAGGACTCTTAAAAGAGTCTTTGACAGGTTAATATGAGTTGTGAATCTCAAAGAGGGGAACATTTCCTGAAATCATTTGACCCTTCTCTATTTTACGTTCTGGGCACACTTGTTAACATCGTCTGATGGCGGTTTGGGGAGGGCTGCTAGGAGGTAATTAAACAGAGCGAGTGATACTGTCCTTAATTAATGCAATTCACTCTGTTTTGTTTGTGCTTATTTCCTTATATTGGCAATAGCTCCAATAGGAGGTCTTGAACAATCCAATCCCTGGTTATTCCTTGGGACTCCAGAAAGAGCGCAAACACCAGAAAGGGCATTTTCAGAGGGAATCTCCGCTTGCACTGCTGCTTTGCACCAGTTTGAGATGTGATGCTGTATGTCACGGCGCAGGGCCAGCGTGGATTCTGAACCATGGTTAAAGCTGTCACACACATACACACACGCACACACTTTTACACATTCACACACACACCCTGATGAATCAGAGCTTACCTCGGGACTTTGCCCTTTTATTATGGAGTCACAAGGCTACGAAGACATCCCTTGGATCATTTTTCATTGATATATTCCTTTTTATGCATTATGAACGTCTTTGGTCTATGACAGCGGCCCGATGGTGGGGGTCTCCCTCCTCCGCCTCTGCTTCTCCCCTTCGGGGTCTAGCAGAAGGTTGGACATGCAGAAGCCCTCAACACATGCCTGGCTGGTGATCTTCCTTACTCAGCAAAACTACCACTAGTTGCTTATCTTCTGTGAATGGACATTGGGCTTCATCTTTGTAGCACAGAGTCAGTCTACTGCAGCCCATCGACTGAACTCAGCTGTCTGCCCGTTTTTTGTTTTGTTTTGTTTTTAAAGATTTTATTTCTTTATTTGACAGACAGAGATCACAAGTAGGCAGAGAGACAGGCAGAGAGAGAGGAGAAAGCAGGCTCCCTGCTGAGCTGAGAGCCTGACATGGGACTCGATCCCAGGACCTGGGATCATGACCTGAGCTGATGGCAGAGTCTTTAACCCACTGAGCCACCCAGGTGCCCCAAAGCTGCCTGTTTTTTGTAAGTGAGTTGTTAGTGGAACACAGCCATGTATCCACATAGGTGGTATCTGGGGCTGCTTTTGCGCCACAGTGGCCAAGGTGAGTAGGTTAGGCAAAGCATTGGCTTTGGAGACATAGACCTGAGTCCAAACCCTGGAGTCTACCGCTTAACATCCGAGCACACTGTTTAATCTTCTTGCACCTCGATCTTCTCATCTGTGAAATGGGAACACTTCCTTTCAAGGTTGTCACGAGAATTAAAAGAGATCGTGTGTGTGTCTAAAGCGGGGCTCAGCAAACATCTTCTGCAAAGGGCTCTTTGCGCTTTACATTGACCTGTGCTGCCCGTTCCTCAGCACCCCCAGAGAATTGAGAACAGTCTGAGTTGTTCCACCTTTAGTTTTGAATCAGGTTTTCCGAGCATCTGGGGTTGGTTCTATTGGGGGCGGAGAGGGGTAGGACCAACCTGAAATCACCTGAGAAGGCAGGCAGGATGCCTGGGAAGTTTGAGCCGGCGGAGACGGTTACCCTCTGCTTAGATATACAGATTCTCTCCTGGACATCAAAGATGTCTGGAGCAGCAGATTCAACAACACGTTTGAAGTCTCGTGCTAATTTCACAAAGACAAATTAATTTCTTTAGCTTCCCAACCTCTGATGGCTTCAACACTCACAATGTTTTCATCTGGAAAGTCTTCTAGTATTTCTCCACGCCGTGGGTTCCTAGAACTGTCTGAATCTTCGGTGACTTACCCACGCAGGAGGGGAGGGCTGGGTAGTAAGGCTCAGTTGGCAAGCGTGAGTCCCAGGGGTCCACTGTGTATGGGTGGTGGCGAGGGCAAAGAATTTTCGTGTCTCTGGAAAGAATTCTCATCTCCCAGTTGTTGGTGAAGTTTTTACCACTGACATTTGTGTTAGGCAAATCCTGCAAGCCTGAACCCCCCCACCCAAACTCGGCACACTTTGTTTTGCTTATTTCACTTGGACCTATGGCCGTCTTTATGTGAAGGCATGACAAATGTATTACATCATGTGGGAAAGGAATGGGCTTTGTGGAAAGTGTGAAGTGACAGAAAATCAAGACATCTTGCAAAGGCAAGGACGTGTTGTCTCTGTATTTTGTAGGCACTTTTCAGGGACGTTGAAAAACACAGTCCGCAAGAAAGCCCGTCTTGACCTAGTGAGTTTTCTCTGGGACTGGGAATTTCCGAGTACACATAAGGGGAACAGCAGGTGCCTTTGAGTGTGCGTATGTGTTCTGGGGGCCCAGATCCACCGGAGTCTTTGCTTTTCTGCAGGGATGGGTTTGGGGATTCTTTGTAAGGCACTATGCCATACATTAACTTTACATAATAGCTACATAAACGGCCTTCCATGTTGGATCATTATCCCCATTTTGTTAAAAAAAAGAAAGAAAGAGAAAGAAAGAAAAAGAAAGAAAGAGAAAGAAAGGAAAAGAAAAAAAAAGAAAGAAAGAAAAGAGAGACTGAAACTCAAAATTGTTAAGCAAGTTGCTGTAAGTCTCACAGCTACTGGCCAAGTGGGGATTCCCATTTAGTTCCGTCTTCTTGAAAGTCTTTGAAAATAATGGTATTGGCACCGTCATCAACAGCAAGCATCCTAGCTAAAGGTAATTGCAGGCCAACCAGATACGGAGCGCCATGATGAGTGCTGTCCATGAATTATCTCGTTTCATCCTCATGGTGGTAACCTCATGAGGTAGCTTTTACATTATCCCCCCGATACAGATAAGAGAAACTGAGGTTCAGGCCAGTTAAATAACTGGGTCAAGGCTTCTCAGCTTGTAAATACCAGAGAGAGCGCTTGAGTGCTTCCAAGTGAGCCCAGTGCTTCAGGGACATGAACTCTGTTGCCTTCCATTCAAGTCACGCCAGTTCATGTGGGATATCTTTCCTTAGGGGCCAATTCATCCAGATCCCACCCAAGAGAGGATTCCCTAGGATCCCCTGGGGATTCAGGAATCCCCCTCATGCCCCTCTTCCCTTCTCAGAGGAGATTTTCAGCCAGAAGTATGGTTTAGATTCCCACCGTCTTCCATATGCCAACCAAGACCATTGACTCTCCCAGAATCCTATGCTGTCCTCCACTGAGGGTCTAGCTCAGAGCCCCAGTCCTCTCCTGGACAGAAGCAGCCATAGCTGGACCCTCATTGCAGCCCACCCTTAGTGCCCATTGTGGAAACATTTACCATAGGAAGATGTTGACATGGGTGGGTTATTTTTTTAATTTTTTTAAATTAATATATAATGTATTATCAGCCCCAGGGGTACAGGTCTGTGAAGTACCAGGTTTACACACTTCACAGCACTCACCATAACCCAACCACCCTTTCCCTCCCCTCCTCCCCCCAGCAATGCTCAGTTTGTTTTGTGAGATTAAGAGTCTCTTATGGTTTGTCTCCCTCCCGATCCCATCTTGTTTCATTTTTTCCTTCCCTACCCCCCAAGCCCTCCATGTTGCCTCTCAGATTCCTCATATCAGTGAGATCATATGATAGTTGTCTTTCTCTGATGGATTTATTTCACTCAGCATAATACCCTCTAGTTCCATCCACGTCATTGCAAATGGCAAGATTTCATTTCTTTTGATGGCTGCATAGTATTCCATTGTATATATACCAGATCTTTTTTATCCATTCGATGTGGGTGGGTTATTGAGGTACTGCTGGTCTGGCTTCCCCTTATCATTCATGCACCCAAAGCCTTGGTCCTGAATCTGGCAAGGGGGGGTCTGGTCTAGAATTTGAATTTAGTCTCTTGCTTGTTGGCCCCATTCTCTGGGGAAGCCATTGACAATGGTCAGTGAAGACTAGTTTCTTGGCATTTCCCTTTTCTCCTTGCTGTTTTCTTTTCTATTCTCCAGTCCTCACTTTGCCTGCCCGTCCTTCTAGCATTTGCCTGGCACCCACATCTTCCTCCTCCTGGGCCATCCTTTATAAGCTGTACCTTTGAAGCATGGGGAGAGGAGTGGGCTCCATGGGGATAAAGGCAATTTTCAGTCCAGGAGAGGCACTGCAGCTGGTATTTCCAAAATAGAAATTTGCTTAAAATCCATTACCAATTCCTAGTTACCTGTCAGCTTTGGTTATATAATTTAAATGTGTATAAAGATCGCCCTGTGAGTTGGTAAAAATGCAGAGTCCCAAGCCCTGATGTCAGAGGTCCTGATTCAGTAGATGTGGGCTACCTATATTTGCAAGAGCCTCTGGGGGGGGGGGTTCTGTGCCCATGGTCCAGGAACTGAACATTGGAAAGCTTTGACCTACAGGACAAAGTCCAAACTCCTTGGTATGTGTCATAGTCTGCTTGGGCTACGGTTATGAGATGGTATAGACCATAGGCTTAAACAACAGAAATTTATTTTCTCATAGTTTTGGAGACTGGACGTCCAAGATCACGGATCTGGCTGACCCAGTTTTTGGTGAAATCTCTCTTCCTGGCTTGCAGGTGGTGCCTTCTTGCTGTGTTTTCTCTTGGCCTTTCCTTGGTGTGTATGCAAGGAGAGAAAAAGAGAGAACTAGTGCCTCTTCTTATAAAGACACTAATCTATCGGATCAAGGTCCCACCTGTATGACCTCACTTAACCTTGATTACTTTCTTTAAAGGTCCCATTTCTAAACACAGTCACACCAGGTAGTTAGGGCTTCAGAATAGGAGTTTTTTTTTGGGGGGGGGGATACAAATATTTAAGATTCTTCTTTAAAAAATTAATTTATTTTTTAAATTATTTTTATTTTTGTGAGAGAGTGAGAAGAATGCATATGTGAAAGAGAATTTTAAAAAAATTTTATTTATTTATTTGACAGAGAGAGATCACAAGTAGGCAGAGAGGCAGGTAGAGAGAGAGAAAGAAGAAGGCTCCCCGCTGAGCGAGAACTGGATCCCAGGAGGGTTCATGACCTGAGCCGAAGGTAGAGCCACCTAGGTGCCCCTGTGAAAGAGAAACTTAAGCCAGCTCCACACCCAGCACAGAGCCCGATGTGGGACTTGATCTCATGACCCCAAGACCATGATCTGAGCTGAAATCAAGAGCCAGATGCTTAACCAACTGAGCCACGCAGGTTCTTTAAGACCTGATCCTAAACACCTTCTGTGTCTCTATCAGCTCTTCCCCTTTGCATGACATGGTCCAAATGTACCAAACTATATGAGGCCTCTGATATTTTGGAGGGATAGGTTCCCAGACCTTTGTAGCTATAAGACATTCAGTGTGAATCTCACACATATTCCTCTTTGAAGGATTTATCTACAAGGAACAAAGTCTTGATCTTATTCCTAATTGCAAATATCTGTTATCTCTCCAATTCCGAGGTTCTGTGGTGATTGGTGTTAGGGTAAGAAGCTTAGACCCAGAAACCTAAATTAGAATTCCAGTCTTGGTTCTCTTGACTCTGGAAGAGCTGGGTATGCCAAGCTGAACGGCTTTGTTCAAACTCCTGGGCAAGGATGGTGGGATGTTCCTACTTTCCCCATGACAAGGTACACGTGCACTAGAGCCCCTTCTAGAGCAGAGGTGAATCAACCAGGGATCATTTTCCCTCTCCCCCTTCCCCCCAGGGGTGTTTGGCAACCTCTGGAGACATTCTTGATCACCACCAGTGGGGAAGGGCTGTGGCTTTTGACATTTAGTGAGTGAAAGCCAGGGATCCTGCTCCAATCCTACAATACCCAGGACCCTCTTCCCTCCATACACACATAATGAAGAATTTTCCAATCCAAATGGTAGCGACGAGGTTGTGAAATTCAGTTCTAGAGGTCCTGCTAAGGGTATGTTTGCGGAGGGCATGTTTGCAAAATGGTCTTCCGTGTTGGGAGGCAGGAAGTGAAATAGGAGGGGGGCTGGCCATCTGATCCTGCCGACTAGTAAAATGTGACTCTATCAATGTCGCTAATTCCAAACTTTCAGATGAGCAGCTGCTCTGCCCATGGGGTACAGGGAGACTGAGAGCTGGGAGATGGAGAAGGGGATGGAGAACAGAACATCCTTTTGTCTCTATGTGGACGTGGCAATGGGTGGGGGTCAGGGGGAGGGAAGGAGGTGCGTTATAGTGCCCTGTGGCTTCTGTAACAAATTTCCACAAGATACATGGGTTTAATGCAGCAGAAACTTATTTTCTTACAGTTTGGGAGGACAGAAGTCTGAAATCAAAGTGTTGGTAGGGACACACTGTCCCCAAAGTCTTGAAGGAGGGTCCTTCCTTGAGCCTTCCTGCTTCTGGTGGCTCTACCGTGTTCCTTGGCTTGTGGCTCATGGCCAACCTCTGCCTCCGTCTTCATGTGACCTTTTCTCTCCCTCACAAATTTCCCTCTGCTTTTCCCTTCAGAGGACACCTCTCACTGGATTTAGGGCCCACCTCGATAATCCAGGATGATCTCATCTCCAGATCCTTAATTGGATTACATCTGCAAAGACCGTTTTTTTTTCTAAATCAGGTCACATTCACAGTTCTGAGGATTAGGACTTAGACAATCTTTTGGAGGGTTTGCTGTCCAACCCATCACAGGATGGGACACAACACAAGGATGGAAGAGGATAAAAACACTCTACAGGATGTCATTTGCCACCTGGAATGCAGGGAAAGAAGCTGAGGAAGGAGAAAGGAGCAGGAGCAGGGCATCCACCGTGGGCCAGGAACCGGGCCAAAGCTCTCCGTTTCTCAGATCCATTAATCCTCCCTGATACTTGGTGGATCGGTTTTCTCTATCTGAAAGATGGAAATAGAAGCTCAGAGAAAGTAAAGAAGTAGCTCAAGCACATACAGAAATTGAATACAGGTCTGCTGTTTCCAGAGCCTGAGCTCTTTCTAGGATAAAGGAAACATTCTCAAGCCTCTTACCAGCAGCTGTGGGGAGAGGCCAACTCTAGAACATCTATTTTGCGACAGAGAAGCTGTCATTGCTCAGGCCGGGCCTCCCCCAGCCTGGCGTTCACCTGCTTCCTTTGGCAGCCGGAACCCAGGTGCTGGACAGCCCAGCTGGCCCGGAGCCTCCTGAGGCAGGGGTACGGAGGCAGATTTTGGCTGGTTCAGAGGCAACGCCCCTTTTGGCACCCTTGCTCACTTGGCACTGTAGAGGAGCCGGTCTCACAGATAAATATTAGAGGGTTCGGATTCCCTACTCCCACTGGTGCTGGGATTAGAGTAACCCAGGCGGACTTTTCAAAGGGAGGTTGTGCAGTGTGGTAGAAAGGGAATGCTGGAGCGAGCCCGACCTGGTTTCAAATCTCCCCTTTACCACTAAAGGGCTGTGTGACCACAGGCAAGTTCTTTCAGTCCTCTGAGCCTTGTCTGGCTCAGCATGAAACTAAGGTTGGTAATAGACACCCTCATGAGGCATGCACAGAAAACATCTTGGACGATGCCTGCTGCATGACACAATCTTCAGTCCCTTACTTGGCTGAATCTACAGGTTGCTGAGATACTTCACTATACGAGGTTAGCAACTGTCCGTAGGGCTAGGTCTCAGCTTAGCCCCACAGTTGTAAAGCTGGGACCTCCTTGTCAGGTACCTTCTGTCAAATGCCAATTGTGGTGTGCATCATTGCTGACAGACCCAAAGAGGTTGTTAAAACTCTGCCTTTTGTATCTCATAAAGGGAAACTAAGACTTCACCATGGAGCCTGCAACCCAGAAATCCCATTCCTAGGGGTTTACTCGCGACAACTGAAAATTACATCCACACAAAGGAACCTACACTAATAGTCACAGAAGCTGTATTCAGAACGGCCCCAGACTGGAGACAATCTGAACGTCCAACAGGAGAATGAATCAACCAGCTGTGGTACATCCACACGATGGAAAAATTCTCAGCCATAAAAAGGAATGAATATTGATACATGCAAAAAACACGGTTGGATCTGAAGAGCATTCTGTGGAGGGAGAGAAGAAGCAGTCCCCGTCATTCTATGGATGAGATTCTAAAAAGGTAACACTATAGTGATGGCAAGTGGACCCGTGGTTGCCTGGGGTGGGGATGGAAGTAACTGACTTCAAGCAGGTGTGAGAGACCTGCCTGAGGTCTCGCTCTTGACTGTGACGGTGTTTACCTGATGGTACATATGTCAGGATTGATGGAACTATACTACATTTACTATGGGTGCATTTTCTTACATGTCAATGATACCTCAGTAGGGTTTATTTATTTTTTTTAAAAATCTGCATCTTCTTCTAGGCGCTGCTTCTCTCTATGCACCTTCATTGTCAGGCTGCCTCTCTCCAGGTGGTCTCAGGGACTGTGCTTACTGGTCATTGCCCCTATATTCATAGCAATCCCAAGGGAAGAGAGCTTCTTGCTATTTAAGATTTTTAAAAATTTTTATTTATTTGATAGAGATCACAAGTAGGCAGAGAGAGGAAGAAGCAGGTTCCCTGCTGAGCAGAGAGCCCAATGCGGGGCTCGATTCCAGGACCCTGAGATCAAGGCTTAGCCAAAGGCAGAGGTTTCAACCCACTGAGCCACCCAGGAGCCCCAGCTTCTTGCTATTTAAAATAAGAACATGGATTGTTACTGGGCTGGCTGGGTCATGTGACCTTCCCCGAACCAATCACTGTGGGGGGGGGGTTAGTAGGATTTTCTGATTGGTCAGGCCTGGGTCATATGCTAGATCCCGGAAGTGGAGTCAGCCCTCCATAAGTAAGGAGAGTGAATGGGGGAGAGGCAAGTAGAGGTCGTCCCAGAACATGGATGAATGGATGCGCTGCGTAGACCTTGCAGAGATATGACCTTACTGGGTACCCAGCTCTGTTTCAGACCCCTCATCCTCCAGAATTAGAGAGATCTGCCTCGTTTCATCTCTTACGTGGCTTCTGCCAGCAAGAGGTAGTAGACAGGAGTGTTGGTGGCAGACATGCGCAGGTTCGAGGCTCAGCTCGGCTACTTCTTAGCCCCCTGACCCCTTGCCATTTACCGAAGTTCTCTAAGAATCCGTTTTCTTACCTCCGAAACGAGCGTTAAGTGGACGTCCTGGCTCACGACCCTGCTGTGAGTATTAAAAGAGATAATTCATGTCGAGTGTTTGCATAACACCTGGCACACCGTGAGCCCTTAATGTCATCTATTGTCACTGTTTCTACTGTTTCAGATTTAAGAACTGATTATTTTTGTTCGTGACCGGCGGTGGCAGAGGTGTGGGTGCCCTGCCATGCGTCCTGGGCACTCTCATTCTCATGTACAAGGATAGCATCCTTCCTTCTACAGGCACATCCCACTCATTCTGCCTGGGCGCCTTCTCTGGAATGTTCTTCCTGGCGCGAGGTGGGCTAGAAGTGCTGAGTGTTGGCGCCCCTGGGAGGAGCCCTCAGCCGGTGACCCGTACCCAACTTCTCATCTCTTGGATGAGACGATGCTGGGGCACATTCTACAGCACCTTGCAGGGCTTCGCCCTACCCCTTCTAGCTACAGCGCTGAACGTCAATTGCTCGTGGTAGTCCTATACCCTTCAACAGGGGATTGGCGTATGCCCCATTCTTGGCTAACTTCCCTGCTTTTTCCTACCTACTAAACAAACTATTTGCATCCAAACTTTATTTCAGGGCCTGCATCTGAGGGAACCCAATCTGAGATCCAGACCCTATGAGTGAGTTGAAACGACTTTTTTTTTTTTTTTTTTTTTTGCTCTTGGCTAGAATTGGCCATTTGTCTAGTGTTACAGTGTAGGGGGCTTACCTCCTGCAGGCCAGAGGGATGGACTGGCAGCCCTTGAAGGTTTTGATGAATCAAATATGGCAGAAAAGAATTAATTATTCCTTAATAAATGCAGTTTGCTGGGTAGGCAAACCCTATAAAAACATTTATAGAGAGGAATGGTGGAAGGTGGTGGGGGAAGGTGAATCCCCAAAGGCCCTTTCATGGCAAAAAGAGGGAGTCACTGACAGGGGAGTTCTCAGGAAATACTGGTTTGAGTGATTGATTAGCCTGGCTCCTTGCGTTGGGGTATTATTGAGTGTCAGAATAATGAGCTGTGGATTTGCGCGCAGCTAAGTGACTTTGCAGAACTGCAAGGTTTGGAAGGCTGAGCACACGCTTCCAGGCCACTCCTGTGGTTGGGTTGTAGTGCCAGAGAGGGTCTAGTTTGAGAAAACAGTGGCTAAATCAAGTGCCCCCAGGCACCCTGGTTACATTGGGTCTTACTCCAGGCATACTGGAAATGGCTTTGCCTCGGGGTCCCCAGTCTCAGATTTTAATCCCTCTCTTGCCACTGTCTTCCTGTGTGACCTTGATGAATCCCCAACTCTCTCTGGCCTCAGTATCTTCCTCTATCAAACGGAATGATCTGGATGAAGAGGCCCCTGTGTGCTTTGTGAGCTGTATGAATGCTCTTGCCTTGCCAACGTTATATTCAGCCACTGCACCTTTTCTGTGACGTGGGTCACAGCAAATTGACACTGACCCATTTTACGGATTGCAGTACCTGGGGGTAGAGAGAGCCCTATGAAGCAGTCGCTACATACTATGCCAAGTTTTTAAAATTTCAGTGCAGAGACTTGTGTCATTCCTGAGGCTTGACAGCCAGGGGCAGGGCAACTTAGACATGTCTCACAGGAAATAGTGGCGTTTGGGTGAAGCGTGACAGTGTGGAAAGCATGTGAGCACTATAGGCTGATAAACACGGGTTGGAATCTTAGTTTGGCCTCTCACTGACTCTCTGAACCTCAGTGTCTCCTCTTGTAAAATGAGCGAAATCATGTCTATGTCATAAGTTTAGAGGTGAGGCTCCTATGAGCTAATTTGGCTACAACACTCATCCTCCCTAAAACGTGAATCTGTTCCAGCGCGATTAATCTATTAGGAGACAGTTTGAATATAGTGTGGATTTCACATTCGTGTATGTGCAGTTTCATCAACGAGAAATAGTAGGTGAGTGAAGACAACCGCACTCAGGTAAACTGAGCCATGTGGGGCGGCACAAAACGCACCCATGCACACACCTCAGACACCCACCAGATGAACTGGGAGCCATACCCATCCACACTTGGTGTTGAAACTTTCCATCTGATTTTGGACAATCGGTATCAGTCCCACCACATCCCGACTCACACTGCAGCCCTTCCAGCACGTACCTGCACAAGCCAGCTTCAGGTCTTTCCCAAGGTCAATGGGCATGTTTTTGTCGGATGCATGTATTTTAGAATCATTCATGATACATAAAATAATGCTGCCATTTTTATTAGGTTCCTCTTGTTATTGTTGTTGTTGTTTTTTAATGCATCAGTGGTAAAGTTTTTGAGTGTTGTCCTCCAGCCTCACGTTCCTATAAGCTCTGTGATTTTCGTCGTATGATTTTGCATTGTGCAGTGACTTTCAGGTACGCATGCGTTGTTCTAGAGGAGAACTATATGCAGTGACGTGGCTGGGGTAGCGCATAGCACGGTGTCCTCATCTTCCCACTTTTCATCCTCAGGTGATAGAAGGTGGAAAGACATGGATTGTGACTCCTGGTTGTTAGTAAGAGAAGCTGCTCAAACTTTATAGGTGGAAAACCATTTATTAGGATTCTGTTGGGATCTTTCAGGGACAGGAATGGAATTGGCTTCAGGCAAGTCATAGTTATGACCTTTGGTTGTAAGAAACAGAAAACTCAACTCATCTTTGCTAAGACACAAAAAGCTTATTGGCTTCTATCTAAAAAGTTCACAGAAGATTTGCTTCAGTCACAGCTGGATCAGGGAACTCAAGCCACACTATATCACTGGGACTTCGTTTCTATCTCTCAGTCGTGCCTTCTGCTGTGCTGGCTCTATTTTCAGGCAGGCTTTATCCTAGTGGTGGCAAGATGGTGGCCAGCAATTCCAGACTCACATCCATACAGCTTCAAGTCTAGTGGGGAAGAGAAGGCGCTCTTTATTCTAGTTTCATCTGCCTAAATCCTGAAATTTACTGGTTCTAGCTGGGTCACATTATTGCCCTTGAAATGATAACTGTGGGCAGAGGGACACAATGCTCGTTTTTTGACCAAGCTTGGGGGACCCACCCTGCTCTGGAATTAGGATGTCATCAGCTCTTATGGGAATGACAGGCACTGAGACTGGGAAAACAATGTATCTCCAAAGAAAATTCAAAGTATTAGTTCCTGCATAAGGAAGAACAACTATTGAACAGGCAAACACATTATAAGAGGTTATCATCATAAAATGTTACCAAAGCAGGGATTTGGAAGGCATTTAGATTTTCCTTCCTACTCTATGCTTCATTCGTT
Organism: Enhydra lutris kenyoni; assembly: GCF_002288905.1. Lineage (NCBI taxonomy): Eukaryota > Metazoa > Chordata > Mammalia > Carnivora > Mustelidae > Enhydra > Enhydra lutris. The sequence continues at coordinate 5,370,884 of NW_019154129.1, read as the reverse complement.
TCTTTCCTGAAACCTTTCTTTCTCTGCTTTTCTGATTCACATGATTCTGATTCTGCCTTCATAATGGGCAGAATCTGCCAACCCCACGCTTGCCAAACACTTACAGAGCCAGCCACCAGAAGAGAGTGACTATCCAATTCAAAATTCTAAAGGAAGGATTCTGTCCCAGCTTGGACCAGGGGCCCACTTACATTCAAATGACCTGACTCAGGCATGGGGGGTGTCGCTGTTCTGTTGTACAAGAGATGCTGGGAGTCCAGTGTTACGTCTGAAGATAGGGAGACTAACAGGAATGGTCAGTTCATAACAAGACGGGTCTTTTCCCCCTTGCTCCTGCCTTTATTGCTTTCAGAATTCAAGTCCAAGATGGCTTAGCGCATCGCTGATAAAGTGGAGAAGGCTCATTAGGATGCCTTTGTCTGAGGCCAGAATCTTCACCTCCCGCAAAGAAGGAAGTAGTTTGCTTGGTTCCTTGGAATCTAGCCCATGTAGCAGGATAGAGGGGAGCACAGAGGAATGGAGTTGGTGGGGCGTAGAGGCAGTGAGCACCACCAACACCTCTTTACGAATGACCAACTTCTCAGCTTCTCTTTCACCTCCTGGCCCTGCTAGACTTGCTAATGAACAGCAATGCTGACTCATATCTTACGGAAGTCAGGTCATTGGACGTTCTTTTTTCTGGGATGAGGAAAATTGGATCATAGATATTCACCCTCGGCTGAGAATTAGTGAGATATGAGAGCAGGAAGTAATTTAAGTTTATCATTTTGGTCCACTTGAAGATTGTTTTACGTGGCAGATTGTCAGGACAGACCCAATTCTTCAGCCCTCCCACTATGCACACTCTTCTCCATGTGAGTTGGCTGTTGCCATCACAAAGAGGTATAACTCTTTCCCTAGCCTCTTAAATTTGTTTTGGTCTGTGATTTGTTTTGACTAATAGAATATTGATATGAGAGACTGTGTACCAGTTCTGAGGCTAGAGCTGAAAAGACCATGTGTGTTTCTGCTTATGCACCTTGCACCTCTACCACTACCCAGAAAACATGCCCAGACAGGCCTGCTGGAGGATGATAGACACCTGAAGCATAGCTGGGACCCCTAGTAACCCCATCTGAGATTTTCCCAGATTAGCCAACAGTCATAGTGTCCTGATGGGTCGATGAGCTGAGCTGAGACCAGAAGATCTGCTGGCTGATCCTATTTTCGGGCACTGATCATAGACTTTTGGGAGCTCAATAAATGCCTTTTTTTTTTTTTTTTTGGTAAAGCTTCAGTATTTTGGGGTCAGGGGTGACATTTAAAGTAGCATTTTTGTGGCAACACATCACTGATGTGTTTGGGATAGAACTAACACTCTGTATATGAGTATCTATTATGCAACAGCACCTTATGTACACTGGCTTTTGTCTTCCCAATGCATTTAGGTAGATTACATTTTTAACAACTGAGATGGGAATTAAAGAAATAAGTGACTTACTTGGGGTCAATGAGCTAGTAAGGGGCTAGTTTGAAATAACAAGACAGAGATAATTTCCTGTATATCAATCTGCCCGCTTTTCTATTGTGTATCTACACCCATGTTGGCGATAGCTAGTCCAAAGAGCTCCATAATTCACAACAAAGTGGGGGGCATTCTCATGCATTATGTCATCCTGACATTGATTATGTCTTCCTATAACTCTCTTTTAACACCTTGTACCATAATGATCTTGGATTTGTTGGTGGTGTTAAAACCATACTTAGAAGGGCAAAAATCTGAACAGACAGTTCACCAAAGAAGATATACATATGGCTGGTCAGCTCATGAAAAGAGGCTCAACATCATTAGTCACCAGGGAAATGCAAATTAAGACCATAATAGCCTATCATCCATTAGAACGGCTGGTTGCATTAAATAGAGTGACACTATCAAGTGATGACAAAAATGAGGAGGCCACTAGAATTCTCCTACATGGCAGGTGTAAAAGGCTACAAGAGAAAAGAATTTGGCAGTTCTTTTATAAAAAAGTTAAATCTGCACTGACATATGACTCATCAATTACACCTCTAGGTATTTACTCAAGACACACATAAACATATCTACTCAAAGACTTGTACAGTGATGTTAATAGAAGCTGTATTCATGATGGTTATAAACTGGAAGCAGCCCCCAAATCCATTGCTAGGTTAATAGGTAAACAAACCACTTGAGAGATGTTAATTAACAATGAAAATTAGTTAACTACTCATATGTATATTAATATGGATGAATTCCAAAAAAAATCATGTGGAGGGAAAGAAGGCAGATATAAATGAGTACATACTATGTAATTCTGGTAACACCTAGTCTAGAAGTGACAACTCACAATTGTAGTGACTGAAGGCAAGTAAGTATATTTCCTGTGGCTGAGGGGGTGGGATTTTTCATCTGGGGCCCCAGGGGGATTTTGAGGGTGGTCAAGATGTTTTATATCTTGGTGGTGGTGATAGTTAAACCAGTGTCTAAATATATCAAAAGCCATCAAAATGTACAATTATTTTTTTTTAAAGATTTTATTTATTTATTTGACAGAGAGAAATCACAAATAGGCAGAGAGGCAGGCAGAGAGAGAGGAGGAAGCAGGCTCCCTGCTGAGCAGAAAGCCCGATGTGGGGCTTGA
>NW_019154129.1:5310105-5368142 GCF_002288905.1 Enhydra lutris kenyoni | reverse complement strand
AAAAAAAAATGAGTGCATTTAATTGTGCATAAATTATACCCAATAACGTTGACTTTCAAAAAGTCATAATTTTCTAAAATTATGACTTTTTGAAAGTCAGATGGTTAGGAATTCTTAGGAGACGGTGGATGGTATGGCATAAAACCAGCTCCCGGGAATTGGGGGAAAAAAGGCCCCCAGCTGCCCAAGATAAGTCAGGACCACGGACAGCACCTCAGTGCCCAATGAGCTAATGTAGGGAAGGCCGTTAGCAGAGACTGGCAACGGAGTTAAGCACTTACTAAAAGGCAGTTCAAAATACCCTTTAATGAATGCCTACTATGTGCCAAGTATCATGTAAGACCCTATTTATATGCATTATTTCATTTTATTCTCACCAGCCACAAGTATTATCCTCACTTTGCAGTTGAGAAATGAAGCATTTTCCTTAGTGCAATTTTACAGGAAAAAGGAAAGTGGAGAACAATGATACACACACACAGGTTAAACTTAAACAGGTTTTCCTGAAAGGGGAAAGGGCTTTCTTGCTTCTCTTGTATAACCATGGGCTGCTTCCAGGGTGTGTGAAGGCAGGGTAGTCAGCAGGCGAGCAGGTGTACCCGCCGGCTTGTGGAGGAACCACAGGTACGTTTCCCCTAGCCTCTGGCAGATTGTTTTTCACATACAAAATTACTTGTCAGGAAGACGTTTTTTCTCCCTTAGTTCTCACAAGATGGAAACAACAGTGTTACATAACCTGTATCAGCAGGTTTTGCAGAGCATCTGACCAAGACTGGGGGGTGGGCAGCAGCAAGGGAGGAGGCAAGTTGTAGCGAAGAGAGTCTCGAAGGCTGAGGTTCTGGGCAGGCTGCTGGGTGAGAGCGTGGGGCAAAGATGAACCCTTCTCATTGGGAATGGGGCAAAGGCCCAAGCTGGGAGCTGATACCCAGGGTCCTCTGCCTGCCAGTATCTCCTCCAGTTTCCAATGGTTCCACACCCATCTCTTGCCTGAACTTCAGAAGTAGCTTCCTAACCAAGTCTTCCCACTTCCAGGCTTTCTTCGTCTTAACATAGAGCTTTGTACATGCATATCAGATTTTTTCACTCCCTTCTATCAGATGTGTGCAACTGTCTCCCAAACTGATTTTCCTCATGCAGAGTCCTTCACAAGCATCAGGTGTCATTCAAAGTCAAGGCCCTAAGTACCTCGCCTGTCTCTTTCCTTGCTCCTGTGCACTCTTGATCCTCCTCCTACTGAACTGTTTGCAGGTCCCTGAATGCATCACACTTTGCTGTATTTTACCTACATGGTTCCTTCCACCTGGATCCGTTTTCCTTCCTCAACTATATCTCTAACTCCTAAATGTCCTCAAAGCAAGAACTCAGTTGTCAGCTTCTCCCAGAATCCTCCTCCTCTCTCTTCCCCCATTACCCTTCCAGCTGGATTAGAGATCCCTTCTTTGTGTTCCCACAGTATCCCTCTTCAATTCCCTTAATAAAACTTGTACTTGGTAATGCATGAATCTGTTTAACCTTTCTGTGGTTTGCCTTTTCTAAATTTCCCTTCCTTTTCTCCATTTCCTTTGAAACAATAGGATAATGATTTTAGGGCCCCACTCTCGTTGATACTGTTCCAGCTACCATGGCTTTTTGTGGGGAGGAGGCTTCTCCAATGTGCACAATACTCTTTCTGCCTCAGGGCCTTTGCATGTACTATTCCTACTAACTGGAATTCTCTGATTCTTCCCAGTAGTTTCCTATCTCATGGCCAACTCTTTTATAATCCAGCTCAATCATTTTTCCCTGGGACACCTTCTCTGAGCCTTAATATCACCCTTTTTTTTTCTTTAAACACATCTAAGAACAATGTGAATTTATATATTTGCTGATGTGATCATTTTTGGGTTCTGTCCTCCCAGCTAGACTATAAGCTCCACAGAGGTGGGGACCAGATGTCATATCTGTGTTGCCTACCTCCAAATTAGTAGCATCTGGCACATAGTAGGGGCTCAGTATGTTTTTATTGATACACTCAATGGTTCTCTCTACCTTGTTCCCTTATTTTAGAGTAAAAAGTTCATAATATTAATTGTCACATTACTTGTTTCAGTTCACAAATGACTTTGACATGCAATGTCTTACATATTTCCACTTGCGCATTCTGGGATTGAGAGCACAGGGTTATTACCCCCTTTTTTTTTTTTTTTTTTTAGAGGAGAAACTCGAGGCTCAGAGGTTAAGTGACTCAACAAATTCATCCAGCTACTCAGGAACCTCCACCTCCTGCTCTTTTCACGCTCTTGCCTCTGGCTTCTTTATATGGAAAAGACATGCCTGACCGATGTGTCAATGCCATGGGTTTGTTTATTTCCATAACTCAGAGAGGAGGTTGTGAGACTAAGAGGGTGGTATATTTAGAGCCCAGAGAAAGCTACAGTATAATGCAGGCCCTTATTCCATTATCCTTTGGAAGATGAATTGGAGCTGCCAGTCATTTGCCTAAATCAATAAACAGTATGGCATTAACTAGCGTGAGGTTCATTTCTCGTCCCCAAATGAGGAGCAGTTGGCATAGAGGGAATCTGTGCTAATCCCACACACCTGTTCTTTGGCAGTGACCGTAAGCACAAAAGCTCCATAGGAAGAAGGCAGATGGAAAAGAACACGGTAGGCTCTGGGTTGCCCAGTCCCGATTTCACATCCCAACCCTGACAGTGTCCAGCTGTGTGACCAGGACCTCAGTTTTCTTAGCTGAGAAAGTGGGGATCATAAGCCAGTCCTCATCATCGCCCTCAATTGTTGGTCCGCTGCTTTTCTCCCCCGGGTCCTGGCCACTCCGTCTAATGATGTGCCCCGAATCCCTCTGCTTCTTGGCATCATCTTTGTCCAGGCCACCAACATCTCCCTGCTGGTAGCCTGCCAGAACCTCCTACCAGGTTTCCCAGTTCCTCTCCTGCTCCCTTTACAGCCTGTTCCCTACAGGGCAGCCAGAGTTGTCCCTTAAAAACAGATCAGACCAGCCCCCTGCAGACACCTCACTGTGCCCTGTGCTTCACCTGGTCTCTGCCTCCCTGTCTTGTTCATCCTTTTTACTAGTTCATCCTTTTTACTCCCCATGCCTTTTACTAGTCAGTTACAAACACACTGGCCTCTTCTCCTTCCTCAAACACATATTGCTTATCCCTACCTCAGTGCCTTTGTGCATGTTCTTACCACGGCCTGGCCTGGGGTTCTGTTCTCTCTAATGTTTGCATGACCATCTCCTTGTCATGCATATTTCAGCTCAAATACCACTTCTACAAATGGTCTCCCTTTCTGAAAAACTTCTTGCCCTGCCAGTTTCTTTCTTTTGCATCTGCCTGTTTAAATTTTTTTATAGCATTGATCATATTCCAAATGATCTCATTCATTTGCATGTTTTCATGTTTATGGCCTGACTCCCTCATTAGAATATAAACTTCGAGAGAGAGGGATCTGGCCTATTTTTTTTCTCCTCTATCACCAGTGCCTTACACAGTGTCTGATGCTTAAAACATCCCCATAGAATTTTTGAATTAAAAATAGGGAAGAGTCTCTCAGTAAAGAAAAGCTTCTTTTCCTTCTTCCCCTCATGCTAAGGTCTGAGGACTCTTAGAGGTAGATTTTTGGGGCAGGGGATACCACACACATGATTTGCAGAGTCACAAGCAACGCTGCTTGTCTTGAGCTGCCCCACCGAGCTTCAGAAGCCCCTTTCTAGAGCTTTCTAGAGCTAGCCTGATTTTTTTACCACTTGGAGTCAGGAGCAAGTGTGGAATCCTGAACCTCACTTCCGGGGACTCTCCAACCTAGAAACATGCACCTTTGCTTTAAAGTGAGTAACGGGGCGGTCACCTGGGTGGCTCAGCAGGTTAAAGCCTCTGCCTTCGGCTCAGGTCATGATCCCAGGGTCCTGGGATCGAGCCCTGCATCCGGCTCTCTGCTCAGCGGGGAGCCTGCGCCCCCTCCCCCCTCCACCGGCCACCTCTCTGCCTGCCTCTCTGCCTACTTGTGATCTCTGTCTGTCAAAAAAATAAAATAAAATAAAGTGAGTAACAGGGATCTTGTAGCAGACATAAACCCTCATTCTTCTATATATCCATCCATCTATCCATCCATCCGACCAACCAATACTTGTTGAGGGCAGGTTCTATGCAAGTTGCATTGAACACTACACACATCTTTTCCTCTCAGCAGCTCGGAGCTGGGTGTGATGTCTCGATGATGGTACTCCATCAGACCAACATAGCTATCCATAGGAGCAGTGCTGCCCTCTCAAAGGCACACCCTTTCTTTACCATTTCCTCCCTTGCCAAATGGAACCTGCTTCTTCGGCCAACTTGATCTCCTGTTGGCCTCTCTCTGTCCCACACCTGGTCCCTCTTTGTGCCTTGGGCTCCAGTCTCATCATGGCTGATCCAGATTTAGGATGCCGGCCTTTGGCTCTACCCTCGGCTTGGCCAGTCCCCAACTGCCTGCTCTTGTATTATCAAACTTTGCAACCTGCCTGGCTCCTCTCCTACCTCCAGAGTCCTGCCCTCCTCTCCTGGGCTGTTCTGTTCCTTGTCAGGGTCAGGTAGCCCCACATATGACTTCTGTGGTATACCCTCTACCCTCAGCAGACATCCTGAAGCTTGGGCTTGCATAATAAGAGGCTGTATGCAGCTCTACTCTGATTATTTTGTGTTGTGAAATCCTGATGAAGAATTTATTTAAAGGAAGGGTTCTGTGGCTCTGATCAAGTTTCAAAACCACAGATCAGATCAAACGAATGCACAAGCCCAGTTTCTTTTCATTTTAGCAAAATGTCAAAGCAGTGCCTAGGTTAGCAGTTCTCAAATTTTAGAGTACCTGAGGTGGGTTGAGGATAAACCTCAAGAAAATACCAGTTTCCTGGCTTCACCTCCACACATTCTAATTCAGTATGTGATAGGACTCGAAAATCCACAATTTTAATGACCCCCCCCCCCACCCTGAGAATTCTGATGTAGGTCCAGCGGTAGTATCAAGAACATTTAACACAAGTTATGATGTAAGCACCATCCAGTCAAGAAGATCTTGTCGATCCCCTTCAACATTTCACCACATGCCTAGCCTGACTTCTTCATTTCTGGATTGGGAGGAGGTTTAGGGGACTTGGATGGGGGTGGGGAGTAGCATTTGGCTAATCCAGTGGATTAAGGTTCTCAAGGCAGTGGCTATTACCAACAAATATGGATGTATTTCTGTATTTTAATAATTGGTATGACTTCCAAGCTCTTCCAGGATCATCTGGGGAGAGGGTCTCCAAATACAGTTTGAACCCAGGCCATAAGGAGAACTGCAAGTCTTGGACCAGTTCCCACTTCACCCTAAAACTGTGTGTTCATATTTACTAGCATCGAGAAGGGGCTTCTTGTTTGCTACCGCTCGGCAAAATTTTAGTACCATGCTTGTGATTGCTTTCGACTCACTGGCAGAATTTGTTCCTTTGGGGATTGGTATATAGGATTAATGAAGTGGCAGATTTGCTTTGACTGTAATTAGTGAGAAATACAATAGCAGTTTCTAGTAGAAAATATAGCTGAGCCAAACTCATGCAAAAGACACTTTCGCTAAACATGTGACCAGGCTGTGAACAAGTGCCTCAGTTGTTCTCATCAGTCTTTCTAAGCCAAGATCGTTTGGCTTCCTTCGGGCTGGATGTCCAAGTTTTTGATGAAGGGGATGAAGAGTGGCCTCTTTTAGACAGTTCTCTGGTCTTCTCGTGTGTAGAATGCCTGTGGATACTGAAACAGACTTTTTTTGTTTCAGAAGAAAGGTGGAGGGAAGTGACTGCCTTATTCAGGGTAAGTGCCCTGCCCCCTACCCTCTATGCACGTCATCTTGTCTTGTTCCCAGTATAGCTCTTACCACCATCTAAAATGATGTTATTTGATTATTTACATACAGTCAGTCTGTCTCCTCTCATGAAAGTTGCAGGGCCCTTTTCCTTGTCTACCACTGTATCAAAAACGCATAAAAGCATCGTTGACACAGAGTTGATGTTCAAAGAACGTTTGTGGAATGAACTAACCCAAGGAGTATATTGGCTAAAGGAATTCGAGCTACTAGAACAGATAAAGCCCCCAGAATCTCAGGGGCTAATATAACAAATTGATTTTGTATTCACATAAAATCTGATTATACATTCCTGGATAGCAGTTGAGGGCTGGAGGTGGGGAGGGAATTCCCTGCTCCATGCAGTCACCCATGGACCCAGGGTGAAGGGAGGAAGGCCCGGTTTTAACCCATGGCTTTCAAGGTTGGCCTGGGCTTTGATTTCTAACCAGTAAATGGTTGAGAATGGTATGGCCACAGGAGTGAAGGATCCCATGGGAGGTTTTAATGGGCTTAGCCTAGAAGTAGATATGTCAGTTGCATCCACAGCTTGTTGACCAGAACTCAGGTACATGGCCACAGCCAACAGCAGGGGGCCTGAGAGATGTCAGGTTCTGTACCCAGAAGGAGAAATGGGCATGGTGAACAGCCAGCCACTCCCAATTGCCGGGGCTTTCATGGTTGCTCTGTGATTCCAGAATTGGACTTGGAGGTGTTTTACTTGGTTTCTGTAAGGACCCCAAATTGACACCTGTCTTCCCGCAGCAGGAAGTCCAATCTCCTTAACCTTTCACAAGCTGAACTTACTGCCCCAGCAGACTCCTTATGAACATGGAATCCCTCCTTTCTTAATCGTACTCTCTCTGCTTTTTCCCTATGCTTACGTTTTTCCATTGGGGTGGGGGGGATGGGCAAACTAGGTGAAAGGGATTAAGAGGTATGAACTGCCAGTTATAAATAAGTCACTGAGATGAAACGTACAGCACGGGGAGTATGTAGTCAATACTACTGCACTAACTTCGTTGGTGACAGACAATGGCGGCATTTATCACGGCGAGCACCGCGTAACGTATTGAACTGTCGAGTCACTGTGTTGTACATCCGAAAGTAACGTAATGTCATCTATCAACAATAAAAATTAAAATTCTTTCCATTATAAAAAGTCAAGTAAAGTTAACATTTATGTTGGAGCTTACAGTCTCCACTTAAAAAGTCATGTGAGTATTTCACTAGGCAGCCTGGCAGGGCTGTGAAGCACACAGATTCTGGAACCTGCTGCCTGTTTGAATCCCTTCCCTGCAGTTCCAAGCTCTGGGGCCTTGTGCCAGTTCCTTGTGCTTCCGTTTCTTGATCTGTAAGGTGGTGATAATAATAATAATACCCCTCTCTGGGGTGTCCGACTCTTGGTTCTGATTCAGATCATGATCTCAGGGTCATGAGATAGCCTAACATGTGTTAGGCTCTGTGCTCAGTGGGGAGTCTGCTTGAGAGTCTCTCTCTCCCTCTCCCCCCAATCTCTTTCTCCCTCTGTCCCCCAATCTCTCTAAAATAAATACGTCTTTAAAAAAAAGATTTTATTTATCTATTTATTTGTCAGAGAGAGAGAGAGAGAGAGAGAGTGAGAGCAAGCACACACAAGCAGGGGGAGCGGCAAGGAGAGGGAATCAGCAGGATTCCCACTGAGCAGGGAGCCCGATGCAGGACTCCATCCCAGGACCCCGGGATCATGACCTGAGCCGAAAGCAGATGCTTAACCGACTGAGCCACTCAGGAGTCCCAATAAATAAATCTTTAAAAAAATAACAGTACCCTCCTCCTAAGATTGTTCTAGAGAATCAACATGTTTATTACTATTAGTGGAAAAGAATTGCAAGTTTTAAACTGGTGTCTAAGTCAAAACTGTGAGTCAATGTAAAAACGTTAAGTTATTCTCTGGGAACTTTGAGTACATACTGGGTGTTATTCTGAGTACCTTAAATGTGTCATCTCATTGAAGGCTTACTATGGGGTGGGTGTTATTAAACCATTTCATAGGTGTGGACAGATAAGTAGGTTGCCCAGGGTCACACAGTTACGACAGAACAAGGACTTCAGTGCAGGCATTCTGCTTCCAGAGCCCACACCACTAACCATGACACCCTGCTGTCCTTGTTAAAATAGCACAGATGGTTCATGGCTATGACACAAATCATGAAGTCTGTTCACTCACTTATTCACTCAAGAAATATTTATTGAGCATCTACTATGCGCTTGGCTTGTTGGAAAACGCTGGGGTTACAGATTGACCAGTAAGTCTCCCGCCGAGTGCGGTGTACAGGCAATCCATCAGTACGCAAAGACATAAACCAGATAATTTCAGACCCAGATAAGTCCTGGGAAGAAAATAAAGCCAGATAATGGGATAGAGAGGCTGGAGAGACTTTGCGTGGCCGCCCGTCTGGAAGAGGCCACACGGGGCCCACAAAGGAAGGTTTTTGTCCTTCCTCCAGCTGCGGCCTGTCCTTCCTGATAAGCCAGGCCACGTCACTGTTCTGAATTCTAACCGAATTTCAAGACGGTCAGGCCTATTAAGTCAGACCTTTCGACGAGTGTGCAGAGCACAGATTTATTATATGTCAATGTTTGTTTAAGTCTATAACTCTCTCGCAGCCGAATTGAGAAGGCAGGTTCCAAATAGCCATCAAAACCCATTAATTTTCCCCAAATGCGATGGCATATTAATCACGTCATCAAGAGGATGTGGTCTGGAGGTTATGCCGATGCAAGGCAGATATCTTATCCACTCTGTACACCCCTCCCCTCACCCTTTCCTGGGGAGAGGCGAGTTTTCCTCTGACTGTGTTTTATACCCAGCCTTGTTGTATGCAAGACAAATGTAGAATCACAGCATATCTGAGCCAAAAGGGACCTTACAAGGGAGGCTGTTATTTTTCCCGAACCTAAATTCAAGTCCTGTCTGGGCGGACAGAGGATTTGGGAGCTACTTCTAAATGTGAGAGGCGTTCTGGATATGGGACCCAGACTCCCAGAGAGCAGGGTCTCTGGTTGGTCTGGGGGCTGCGTGATACAGAGGCTTTCCTGGGCCTGCCACGGGTGAGAGCCAGGATGCACTCTTGCCATGACCCGTGCCATTAGTCCTCTTATCTTATCTTCCAGAAAATAGAGCTCAGAGAAGGTGTGAGTAACCGATTATCACACAGCAAGTGATTGAGAGAACCAATATTCACAGTTAAATAGTATATTCATAAAAGGGAATTTAATGGAGCTTCTTCCTGCCTAATGCCCCCCATGGCTCCCTATTGCTCTAACAAAGAATGTTAAACTCCTTACCATACCCTGTAATGCTTGTATGGTCTGGCCCCGGCCTATTTTGACCTCTGACTTCCTCCCCAACACTTTCTAAGCCAGCCACCATGAACTTCTTTCAGTTCCTTAGACATTTTAGTCTCTCGTTGACCTCCAAGTGTCCGATAGCTTTGTTGCCTCTGCCTAAAACACACTATCTCTATTTCGACTACTTAGTTCCCCCTCATCCTTCCTGCATCATTTGTAACTCCATTTCTTCCATGAGGTCTTTCTGGAAACTCTAACTTAGACTAGTTGCTCCTGCTCTGTGTTATTACTACCCCCCACATCCCCCTCCACAGTGCTCTGCCCCGAGCAGAGCACAGAAAAGAAATCTGACTTAAGGTGCTCACGACGATGGCTCTCTTTCCATTGGATCTGGATTGCTAGGAAAGGTGCACTGAGGAAGGCTAGAAGGGTCTGCCCTACCCCTAACTCTTCATCTCTGCCTCTGAGACCCGTCTTTCTGGCAGTTCCCTCAGAGCATTAATAAATCCTTTTCCACCCCTTCTGCCCACCCCAGAAGAAGGGAGCCAGCTCACTCCCTGCCTACCGCCCGTAGGCTGCCTGTCCCTCTATTCATCAGACCATCGGCCCATGGTGCCTCATCCATCCATCGTGGGGAAAATCAGAAACATTTCTTGGAGCCTTTGGGGACAGGGCTGGGGCCTCCAGCTGTGGCTTCCCATGCTGGCATCCATCCAGCCCCAGATTGTGGCAGATTTGCAGTTTTTATTTTAAACAAACTTTCTTTGGCAACAGAGAGAAGTTTGTAGTCGGTTTGCCCAGGGCGTTGGAATTAGCTTTGTGATGGTGGCTTTCTGGAGGGTGGCTGGATGTTTACTGCAAAATAGTTCTGCCCTTCAGTTGGAGAATAAACTCAGAAAATCCCCAATAGGGCCATCTGGAAGAAGTGACAAGACATAAACATATATCAAATACCTTCCGAGTGCCACAGCTGGTGCTAGATTCTCTACGTCTTTTATCTCGTTTGAAGCTCACACAACCCTATGGGCTTAATACCGTTAATAATATTTAATAATAAGATCACTAAAGCATACTGAGCAATTACCATGTCCCAGACCTTATGTTGTGGGCTTAAAGGGCATCATTGCATTGGATGATCACCACCTCCCCGTACGGTAGAAGGTATTAATTCTCCTTCCTCTAAAGCCACATGGAAACTCTGAGAAGCCAAGAACTGTACAGAGGTTTACACTGGAAGTGGGACTCAAACACTGTTCGGTAGAGCCAAGGCTCATTCAGTTTCAATGCCCAGCATTCCTGCTTAGTTGTTGGCTGACCTTCTCTTCAAGATTTCTGAGGCTTTCTCAAGGACCTGGCTCTAGGAGGCAACCCCCACACCAGGAATTTCCGGAGATGGATTCAGAAGGCTCAGCTTTCAGGTACCATGCCTCCAAAATTTGCATACCGAACAACTCATTCGTTATTTGTTTCCCCACACCGTTTTGATAAATGGCGTCTCTCACACATAGTGTGATGATGAAGTAAACAAGTCATCTCTTTGATGTTCCGTTCTGTGTAACTCAAAATCCGGTGGGACCGTCAGGGCTGCTGATCAGCATGGCAAGGAGGGCAGGCATTTGTGGAGCCCAGAGCAAATCCAGGCATATCTTGAGGATCCAATTTCTTTTTTTTTTTTTTAAGATTTTATTTATTTATTTGACAGACAGAGATCACAAGTAGGCAGAGAGGCAGGCAGAGAGAGAGGGGGAAGCAGGCTCCCCGCTGAGCAGAGAGCCCGACGTGGGGCTCGATCCCAGGACCCCGGGACCATGACCCAAGCCGAAGGCAGAGGCTTTAACCACTGAGCCACCCAGGCGCCCGGGATCCAATTTCTAATAAGTCTTTGGAGCCACTGAAAGTGGCTTATGGGCTTACAGCCCTTTTTAAAAAGCACTTGATGGGTCTAGGAGTCTAGAAAGCAAGCTCTATTGTAAGGTGAGCTGTGGCCTTCAAGACAACTCCTCCATAGCAGATAGAGGGCATGGAACCCAATTACCAAGTATGTGTGAGTTCCATTGAGTAAACTCTCCATTCGTGAATTTATTATCCAATTAACTACATTTAGTCATTTAATATTTCATTTCTCCTATTATTGATTGATTGATTATGTCATTGGTTTTGTTAAACCCTTTCCACAAATGTTTCTGGTCCAGACTGTGAGGTGCTAGAATCTTCCAAAGGAAATGTAACTTTTAAAGAAATCTACTTTTCACTCTAGGCTCTTCAGGCACAAGCCCAGAATTATTGGCAAATTCAAAGCTTTGAGCAGCCATTCTCATTTTTGATTAGGGCGTGTGTTTGTGTGTGTGTGTGTGTGTGTGTGTGTGTAGTTGAGGCTTGGTTATTAATTTGCCAGGTAGGTCTCAAAGAGTCATGCAAGAGTTGTGTGGCTTAAGGGGAAGAAAACAACACTGAAGAATGATCCCAGACTTCTCTGGGTTGGAAGTTAGCATACCTGGGCCCTCGGGTGGTGGTTCCACTCCTTAATAATTACATCATTTTGGGTGAGTTGAGGGACATCTCCAAACATAATATGCCTGTCTGTAAAATCACCTGGTTGACCAGATGACCTAGGACACATTTTATGATTTGTATGTAATATTTGTATGATTTTAATGTAATATATGTTTGTAAAGGGCCCGGCCCTGTGTTCATTGTGCAGTCAGCTCTCAGTAGATCATCACTCCCTTTGTGTCTCTTGTTCCAGGTTTGAAGTGAGGACTCATGGAGGCCTGACCAAGTTTGGTTGTGCTCATTTCACTCTGGGGAGGAAAGTGTGTCCTCTCTGTTGTTTTCTCCTCTGGGATCGTTGATAGTGGTGAGGGAGCGGGGGATAGGGGACTAGCTTGAGCTGTAACTAAAACAAGAAGAGCGCTAGACAGCATGAATTTCTTCTCTTTCCATGCCTTAAAGCTTCCCCATCAGGAGGGGAAAATTACACAAAGGAAAAATTCTGGAAGGTTAACAGGTCCTCTTCTGCTGCTTCTCGTCCCTGGGCAGTGAGGTTAAAGGGTCCAGGTTTACCCTCCTGTCCCCAACTCAGTTCATGCTGCCAGATGATTCTCCCCTTGTACAATGCTCAGATTAGAGAGGTGATGGCATTGGGGTCCGACTCTTCCTCTTTGTGGGTTGGTTCCACACCTGGAACCCTACTCCTGATATTTTCCCCCTTGTTGTTTGTTTTCTCACATGTCTTTACATGTGTCTATTTGAGGATAGTTATGCATCTTCTCAAAAGGAGAAACAATTTCCTGAGGATAAATTCCTGGAAGTGTCAAACTAAATGCCCAAAAAAGGGGATGTTATGTAATTGAAATATTTTGACATCACATCATGAGGATGTAGAATAAGTATTGACATGGAAAGATGTCTAGGATATATTGGCAAGTTTTTAAAAAACATAGTTGTGAAATTGTATGAAAGAGGGCTGCCTGGGTGACTCAGTCACTTAAAAGTCTGACTCTTGATTTTGGCTCAGGTCATGATCTTGGGGTCCTGGGATCGTATCCCGAGTTGGGCTCTGTGCTAGGTGTGGAGTCTCCTTGAGATTCTCTCTCTCTCCCTCTGCCCCTCCCCCTGCTTCCTCCCTTTCTCTAGAATAAATAAATAAATCTTTAACAAATGTATGAATTATATGATCCTACTTGTGATAGGGATAGAGATATGGACAGATAAATAGTTGTATCAGTGTACAACAAAATGTTAATCTCCGGGAGGAGGTATGTCGATCATCTTTCCTTAATCCCTTAACAAACTAGTGATATATTAGGGTTGACTTTTTCTGCTTCCATGCTTAACTTCTTTTCATGGGACATCTTGTCTCTTAAAGATTCAAGAAGGACCCACCAGGAAAATCCAAACTCTTCTGCCCCGTCTCTCCCATGAATAAATCCTTATGTATAGAAGCAGTAAAACTTTGTGTGCTCTGGAGTTCTGATTTACCACTGCTTAGCAGCGTGACATTGGGTCTTAGTTTTGTCATCTGAAAATGCGGTTAATAATTATCCCGTGAGATTAGGCTTCCAAACTCATACTTAGCACAGAGTATGAATTGAGTTCATGTCAGCTGTGGCTAGTTTGGGGTTTGAAATGGATGTTCATTCTCTGTGCCATTAAAATTTTTTTAAAAAAGATTTTATTTATTTATTTGACAGAAAGAGAGAGCACAAGCAGGGGGAGCTGTCGGTAAAGAGAGAGGGATAAGCAGACTCCCCACTCAGCAGGGGGCCTGACGCAGGACTCGATCCCAGGACCTTGGAATCATGACTTGAGGCAAAGGCAGATGCTTAACTGACTGAGCCACCAAGGCTCCCTTGTGCCATTAGTTCTTACTACCCATCTTCTTATCTACTTTGTGTTTTTTTCTTTTCTTCTTCCTCTCCTCCTTTGTCTCCCCTCCTTCTCCTTTCTCCACCTCTTCCCCACCCTCCTGTTCTCTTCCCCCACTTCCTTGTTCTTCTCCCTGGTGTGCCCAGCATTTGCACATCTCTGGGGCCACGTAGTTGGTACAAAGAGCTTGGCAAGTAAAAGTGAATGTTGGAAGCTAGTCCATATTTCCAGCGGGAGTACCACTTTGAATTGGAGCCGGGTGTACCCTCAGTCATGCCGACATAGAGTTTTTTGTGTTTTTAAAGCATTTTCAGGCTTTTAATACTCCTCATCGAAAACCTTAAACCCTTGAGGAAGGACCCAATCTAGCTTACCCACAGATACTAGAAATCCCCAGTCATTCCAAAAATAATAAACCGAGAAAAGAGAAGAAGGAATAGGCAATACTGTATAAAACTCTAAATCAGAACCCGATCGCCAAAGGGCTTTATGCTTCCATTAATGATTTAGAGATATCCTCCCTCTTTCTGAGTATACTTTGGGGCTGTGGAAATAAAGTAGTTTTCCCAATAACTCTTGGGGAAAGTGTCACCTGAACTGTTTGGCTGTAAGGATGATTAAGGATTGTGTATGAGAGAGCAAAGAAGGAAAGCCAGGGAGCCCCTTTGTCAGGCGCCGTCTTCCGAGAGCTCTGTAGTCATTATCCGGAGAGATGCCTCCCTGGCCCCACCCCGCTGGATGAGTAATGAATCAACCCCATCTTCTAAATACTCAGATCTGCCAGACGCATGGAAATGATCGAGTCTTGAACCCAGTCTATGGCGAAAGTCCAGCTGACTGAGAGATGCCATACAAAATCCCTACTCAGATGAGTTCACCAAGCCGTGAAGTCCATAAGGCTCCAAGCTGCTGGAGAGTCGTCTCCGTGCTCCTGGATTAAGTTACATCTCTTTAACCAAACTCAAACACACTAATGGAAAAATGGATTTTTTTTTTAAAATGCTACCTGGGCTGGGCCCTGGACTGGTATGTATTTGGTCCTTCCAGCAACCCTCAGTGTGGGCCCGGCCATTCTCACTTACAGCTGGGGAAGCAGAGGCTCAGCATTTGAGGGAGTGACTCGAGGCCCTTTGCTTACCATCCAGCCTCCATACTGCAGTCCCAACTGTTTGTTTTAAAACAATACATTGGATTGTATCCTTCCAGTCTGACACCCCTCCAGAGGTTTTCCATTGCCTGTATTAAACTCTGGACCCCTCCCCATCAGCTCTCCCTCCTACTTCACCTTGTCCCATTACCCCTCCTCCTTGAGCTCCGCCTTCCTCAACCCTTCCTCCTCCACGCACCAGCCACGCCCCTGCCTGCCTCAGTGACCCTGCATTTGTTGCTTGCCTAGCACTCTATGCCTCCACATGCCAGACATAGCTTCTCGTTCCGGGTCTCTGGTCAGCGTCACTTCCCCAAGAGGCACTTAGGACCATTCCAGCCAGGGAATCCCCGCCCCTTCAGCCCTAGTCACCCTCTTTCACATCCCTTCCTTCCTCACTCCATCTCATCAAAGCCTATATCAGTCTGTGGAAGTAGTTTGTTTCCATCTGGGTTTGCTTCATTTTATCTCCTCCCTGTTGGAATCTAATATCCACGAGGATCGACATTGTGTTTGCGTGACCCTCACACATAGATCCCCCGAGGGGCCCTTCATCCAAGTTCAATGGTCCTCTGATCACTGAATAGATGGTTCCGTTCTTGGGTTTGGAAAACATGGCTCCACTCTGTGCCATCAGCTCTTTAAATCCCTTATGCTCACTCACTTTTATTTATTTTAAGTTTGTAGGGGCTTTGGGTATGAGCAAGCTTGCCATGAAACAAGGTGCCTCTCCGCCCAGTAATACTACCCAATCCAAAATTTACTCAGAAGCTTGCCTTGGTAGGATTTTCCTGGTGGCTCTGGCATGGGGCGTGGGCAACCATGCTGCTTTGCCTGGTACTGGGGGGTTTCCTGGCAAGACTTTCAGTGTTGAAACTGGGAGAGTCCTAGGCCAAGTGGCAGGGTCAGTCACTCTGATGGAAGTAAGCAGCCACCCTAACAGCCTGACCTTTAACCATTGCTTTGTCTTTCTTCCTCACCTTGACCCTTAACCAAGGGCAGCAGACGGGCTATGGATTCAGGCTTTCGTTGAAACACTGACCTTAAACCATCTAAGGAGACTTAGTTTAGTCATCTGTAAAAGTGGGGGTGATAGGGGTCTTTACCTTTACAGGTGAGGTATAGGGGTGAAATCAGGAACGCCTGGGTGGAGCCCGTTGTCAGCTTGGCTTGGCCTCAGGTACACAGTTGGCCTCAGTGACTGTGACTCCCTTTCTTATCTTTCCTCCTTTTTTTGCGTAACACTCAAGTTTACTGAGCAGCAAATGATGACTGTTCTATTTTAAACTCCCCGATATTTCTGGGAACCAAGGAGCCTTGTAAGTCATTTGACTACACACATAGCCACAGAAATGCTTATTGGCAAATCAAGGAGAATGCCTTTAAGTTTCCATCATAACCTCTTTTTAAAAACAGCTGACAAATTTGACTTATGTTCAGGACAACAGTAGGATTTTGCTAAGGGAGGGGTTTGTGAAACTTCTCTGGAGATGGTTGAGAAAATGGCAAATAACAAATTGCCCAGTGTGAGGAGGGTTTAGACTCTCCTTGAGGGTAGATCCTTAGACTAGAGAGAAATCTTCAACATGGGCTGCCTCTCTCCAGCCTCTGCCCACATCTCCAGCCCCATCTCGAACCTAGGTTCCCCTGACTCTCTGCCTTCCAGTTATGCTGACCTCCTTTTAGTGCTCAGAAGTTTCTGTGTGCCCTCTTGCCACAGGACCTTTGCACATGCTCCTTTGAGCTCGCAGTCTGATTCACTATTCTCTCTAGTCCAACCCGAGTTAGTCTTCACTTGCCTTTTAAATCTCCACTCAAGAAGTTCTTCCTTAGAAAACTTTCGCTGATGTCTCCAAATTAAATACCTTTACCCTACCCTGCCAGCATGTCCCAAATGCTCACAGATGCTAGTTGGTATTCATGTACACCGCTGTTAATAGTCCTTTCCTGAACTTGGCTATCACCACCATCATCGTAGCTTTCACGTTTAAAATGTCTTCTCTGTGCCAGGCACTATTGTGAGCCCTGTACTCGTGTTCATTTATATAATCCACACACTGGCCTCATGAGGGTTGTGCTATGATTATGCCCATTTTCCAGATGGGGTGCCTGAACCACATAACCGGTAAGTGATTTATTGAAGACCATACTGCAGGTAAGTACAGGCAGGATTAGAACTCAGGTATCCTTGTTCTAGAGTCTGTGCTTATAACCACCTTGCTGTTCTGTGTCCTGTGAGCATCATGGGAGCAATGGCAATGGGGATTTTTTCTACTCATTGTCTCTCTGGTTCTACCACAGGGAGTAATACTCACTAGGCTTCACCTAAGTATTTGGAGGATGATTAATGGCTTTCTCTAATGCTGTCTTTGGGCCCTCTATTTCCTTCATCTTGGTGTGGTCACAGGAAGCTGTCTTGGCTCTCAGCTCAAATCCCAGTTTCATGAGAGCTATAATGGGGCCTCTCTGGACTACCGAGGAATGGGCTGGCATCCCCTTCTGATTTACAACAGCCAAGTGGAAGTCAACATTCACCCTCCACCTCCCCCGACCCTGGTCCTTCATGGAGCTCTGGAGGCCTAGGCCACCCCGGGAGATACTGAAAATACAGACGAGTCACTAGAATAAGCTGGGGCATGGCAAAGTTGATATACTCTTATTCGTTACTCAACTAAGGTGTTTTTTAGCAAAACATTTCTTGGACTTAGCTGAGATTGGATGAAAACCACCAACTTCCCTTGGTAGCAGCCAGCGAGCCCTTGTTAAATGGAGCCCACGGGTTGCCATCTGGGCCTATTAACTCTGACCAGTGCTGTCATGTGTGGTTTTCATGAAGCTGGGGGCACAGATGTGCTTTATTGGGTCACACATCTATCTCCCTCAGTAGACTGTGAGCTCTGGGAGGACAGGGGCTCAACAGAGTCTCTAGGGTACACTTATGGCCTGACACATAGCAGGAGCTCATGAAATGAGTGAATGGATGTATGGAATATAGGGGCCATATGTGTCAACGGGTTGAGCTCTGATTCTTTATATCAGGGGGTTGCCTGTGTGGTTCTGTGTGTTAAGCATCTGCCTTTGGCTCAGATCATGATCTCAGGGTCCTGCGATCGAGCCCCACATTGGTCTCCCTGCTTAGCAGGGAGTCTGCTTCTCCCTCCTCCCCACTCCCCACCCTACTTGTGCTTGCTCTCTTTCTCTCTCAAATAAATAAATAAATAAAATCTTAAAAAAAAATACACACCTACAGGGATCTGATACATTACGCATGTGATGCTGGGAAGTGTTGAAGCCCAGGTATAAAATGCTACAGCCCCGGGGCGCCTGGGTGGCTCAGTGGGTTAAGCCTCTGCCTTCGGCTCAGGTCATGATCTCAGGGTGCTGGGATCGAGCCCCGTATCGGGTCTCTGCTCAGTGGGGAGCCTGCTTCCCTCTCTCTCTGCCTGCCTCTCTGCCTACTTGTGATCTGTTTGTCAAGTAAATAAACAAAATCTTTAAAAAAAAAAGCTACAGCCCCAAAGATCTTCCTCTACGCTTTCACTCTAAGGTCAACATAGCTGCAAGCACAAGCTTGTAGGGAGGGTTACTAAAGCTTTTGCACATGCTCAGGGCTGTGTGCCATACACTGTCCTGGCGCCATGACATTGGTCTGCTATTGGTCAGTGTATGTGTGTGTTGTGGGGGAGATATCTCCTGCTGATAAGGCTCGAGCTCAGGATCAATAGACACTAAAACCATCGAGCTGCTCACCAAAGGGCAAAGCAAAATCCTAGACCATTTGGCCAAGGTATGCATTGGCTTTGTTTTTGGGATAGATGTCTGGGAAGGTGTTTCCGTGTGTATTTTCTATATTAATCAATAAAACATCCTTAGGAGGTCATCTTGTGGGGTTGAATTGTGTGCCCCCCAACACAATTCATATATTGAAGTCCTAAACCTCAGGACCTCAGAATGTGACCTTCTTTGGAAATAGTGTCTTTCCAGAGGCAGTCAAGTTCAAGTGGGGTCATTTAGGTGGGCCCTGATCCAATAGGAGTACTGTCCTTATAAAAGGGGAAATTTGGACACAGAGACATGCATGGAGACCAGATGAGGTGAAGACAGAGGGCAAGAGAGCTATTTACAAGGCAAGGAGGGACATGGGACAGAACCTCCGCGACAGCCCACGGAAAGAACCAAACGCAACCGATACCTTGATTTTCAACTTCCAGCCTCCAGAGATGTGAGACATCACACTTCTCTTGCCTGAGCCACCAGTTTGTGGTGCTTTGTTACTGAGGCCTGGGCAGACCAACATAGGAAGTGATTACTACGATTACCCCCATTTTCTAGGTGGGATGATGGGGATTCACAGAGGTCATGACCCGTGACAGGGAAGCGCAGGTGTCCCTGTTGAAACCACACTGGAGCTGATCCCAAAGTCCTGGCTTTCTTCCCTCTTTTGCTGTGCTGCACTGGGCCAAGCCACATCATCCTGGGGAAACCATTAGGAATTCTTTCCCCTTCTTTGTCTGACGGGGCCTGCCGGTGAGGACAGTGATGAAATGAACCAAACTGTCCCCGGAGCACATACCTGCCTTTGGAAGCAGCAGACTGAGGTTGAGGTCCCCTGCTCCGTGTCTTGTCAGCTGGAGCATGTGGGGCAGTTTTGTTTTTAACTTCTCTCTGGACCTCAGTTTCCCTCTCTGAGAAGTGGGGAGAATGGAACTTACCACAGAGGGTGATGGTGAGGATTGGAAGAAATGAGGCCTGGCGGTAGTCTAGCACAGAACCACGTCTTCCGGGCCCTGGGTGGTTGGTAGCTGCTGCTCTGGTTCCTTGGAATCAGACGGTGTCCCCCTCAAGTCAAGGTATTTGTTACGAGGGGTGGGGGACCTTTTGGCCCTACCATTCCTATCTCCATCAGTTCCCAGGGAACTCTCATACAGGAACAGTAGGGCTTGGTTTTCACCCTGCCATTCGGATGCTAATCCCCACGAACAATAGTAAACAGCAGAGCTGCTTTTTCAGGCCCTCCACACGGAGCCTGATAACGGCTTCAAGGAAGACCTACTAGAAGAGGCTCTTGAAGCCTTTGCATATGCTCCGTGCTACAGCCGGAGATATAAATACACCTCACACACAGTGTTAAAAGAATCATTCTACAGCCTACACAGATGTCAAAATAATAACAGGATGATGTTAGGCAAGGAAATATTTTTGATGACTATCCCCCCCCCCATCTAGAGTTATATAAGCTCTATTTTTTTTTTTTTTTTTTTGGTTGGTATTGTTGTTAAGAGAAGTCATGTGCAGGTTGGTGAGTCTGAAGGTCTAAGACTGTTCCATATGGGCAGAGCCTTTGAACTTGGTGGTTCTACGCATTGCCTGGGTTCAAGGGAATGTGGGTATGAGGTCACTTTGAGGGACAGGCAGGGTGCTGCTGGACTGGGGGTGCCCCGTGGTTATTTCGACTGGACACATTGATCGGGTGCTTTCTCTGTGCTGCGCACTGTGCTGGGCGCCGGGCATGGAGGCAGGGCCCACCTGGTATAGCGGCTGCCTTCTGGAACGTGCAGTGCATGGTGGAAGGGCAACCCCAAACCACATAACCAACCGTGTCATAAAAGCCTTGCAAGTTGTGATTTCTGTTGTAAAGGAAGCAACAGGCAGAGAAGACAGAGAAACAGGACATAAGGTGATGGGGAGGCTTCTCTGAACCATGGAATAGTGGAGGAAGGAACATTCCAGACCTTGTGGTGTCCTCCAGGATGGAAAGAGCTCGATGTGTGAGGAAGGGAGAGAAGGCAAGTGGGGCTGAACTTGAGTGAAGGGGGGAGCTGGCAGGTGATGGCAGGTAAGTGCCTAGTTAGGGGACAATTTTTATTATATGATTATTTTTGTTGTCCCAAGTATATTGCCACTAGGGTTTCTAAATAAAATATAGGATACTCAGGTAAACTCAAATTTCAGACAAAAACAACAGATAACTTTTAGTGTAAATGAGCCCAAATATTGCATGGGATTTACCCTAAAAAAAAAAAAAATCATCCTCTGTTTATCTGAAATTCAAATTTAAACTGGGTAGCCTGCATTTTTATTTGCTAAACCTGGCAACCCTCACTGGATGGTTCACCCAACACCGGGTAGATTGGGAAGGTAGAGGAGGTGTTCAAATAAATCTTATGGACAAGGCGATGGTTTGTTTTGTCCCTGGAAGTTCTATGGAGTAGAATAAGGACTGTGTCTGGCTCCAGCTGATCTTGCTGTGGGACCTGGAGTGCATTGCTTAACCTCTCTGTGTCTCAGCTGCCACAGCTGAAAAACAGAGATCCTCTTTGGGTCTTGAGGGACTCAACAGGTTTTCCTGCGGCGTCATTTGCAGAATATTTGGTAAAGTGCGGCAAAGGGTACTGAGCATTTTCTAATTTGAGAGCATGAGTTATGACAACCCTTATGAGTTCTTGACACTAGGGTACATGGGAGTTTCCTGGATTAGGGAGGACAGGGTACTACTGATTATTGGCCTCAGGCTCTCATTTAGCTTGACACAGCAGTTACTGGTTCTGTCTCTATTTTAAATTTTGACCATTTTTCATTATAGATTTTTCGAGTTAATTTTTTATTTTTAAGACTATTGCATTAAAATACTATTTGTCTTGATGACTGAGTATTTTGATGCCCTTTTTTAATATTTTGCACCGAAAGACAGTGTGGGTCACTCCCTTACCTTAGCCATGTTTCAGGAGGCAGGCACACTTGCCCAGGCTTGCTTTCTGACCCACTGCTTACTAACTGAGTGACATTGCCTCATGATGCCTCAGTTTCCCTATCTGTAAAATGGGTTTCGTAAAAGCACATGTCTCCAAGTTGGTAGTGGGAAAAAAAAATCCGTATCAAATGCCGAGGAGAGTGCCTGGCATTTATGGAGTGTCAAAACATGGTGGCCATCAGCATTATTCTCTTTGAACATCGGTTTCTTCATCTGCCAAGTGGGGACGATCCGAACTTCTCCCTCACTGATTTACCTTGGGGCATCATGGGGATAATTACGCAGAATGACTGTTTAAGTGCTGGGTCCTTCAGTGTCCTCTCCTTCCTCCACACCAGGAAAGCAGGTTATCTTAGTCATGCATTTCTGTTTACGTGTTTGACAGGGAGCATACGCCATTCACGCTGGTCTCTCTCTCTCTCTTCTTTCCTCTTGTTTCCTCCCTTCTCTTTCTCTTCTCTCTCCGAAATCCAGTCTCTCCCCATCACATGAGTTGGGCCCCAGTCCGGACACCAGCTCATCATTCGGGTCCAGACTGGATGTACATAAGCAATGAATTAACGACCCCTTTAGAGAGAAGATGGTCTAAATCATCGGGCAAAACCATGGCCATGGCTCAGCCAACTGAACGTACCTCTGTTCGCACAAAAAGGACACATTTGTTTAAGCACTTGCTGTAAAAATGATAACCTCAGACAGCCAGATGGCCTTTCACCCATGTTCCTGGGTGAGATGTCCCCTCTTTTTAATGCTTTTCATGTTCTGTGCCTAGTTTAATAATCCCGTGGCTGTGGAAGGATGACAGGCTTGCCATGTTTTCTGTGCTGTGGCCCTCCTGCAGAAAGGAATAGAGAAAGAAAAAGAAAAGTTTCTGATCCAAATTGGGAGTCCTTTCAATGTTCCAAGAAGGGTAGAAGCAGCGAATCTTGTGTGGAGCTTCTAGGATCTCTGCTTGTCAGGATGACTGGGCAGGTCTTTGTTTCCCTGAAATGGACCTTGATGGTGCAGCCCTGGCCACAGTTCTCTTGGCAAGTCCTGCTCTGGTGTACCTGTGCCACGTGGACTGTCTCGGGTTAGGGTCCGTCCATAAGTCATCCTAGCGCGCTGGCCGAGGGAGCAGGTGCAGGTGCGTGAAAGACCAGCATTCGAATCCCGGCTTTGCTGTTTGCTATCCAGAGAGCCTTCTGTGATCTCTCTACTCCAATCTGCATCCCTGTCTTGCCCCCATTACTCTGAGGGAGGGTCAGTTCTTGTGGAAGCTGTTATAAGCCAGTATGTAATTTCCTGAGTTCTCTTTTCCTTGCCATAGAAATCACACTGAGATCGATTGTACATGTGAGGGGGCCTCCTCCATCAGCCTGGGTCCCTGTGTGACTACAAGGAGGACACCCTTCTGCCCACCTGCGTTTGACACGCGGTGTGAGCTGGAGATGGACCAGCCATTGGGACCCAGGGGTTATTTGTTACTGTTGCATAACCTAATGAATCCTGACTGATACAACATCCCCTTTAAATATTTTCTTTTTCCTTTATAACACATATCACCACTACCAAACTTACTTATATTTATTTGCTTATTTTTTGTCTCCTTTCTCTAGAAGTTCTAGAAGAACCATCTTTTTTGTTGTTGCTTTTTGTTTGTTTACATGAAAGAGAGCATGAGTTGGGGGAGAGGGGCAGAGAGAGAGGAAGAGAAGAGAGTATGTCCAGCAGACTCTGTGCTGAATGCAGAGCCTGAGGCAGGGCTCAGGATCACAACCCTGAGACCATGATCTAAACCGAAATCAGGAGTTGGACAGGCAACCGACAGAGCCACTCAGGCGACTCTTTTTTTGTTATTGTTTAATGGAGTTTAACGCTAGTATCTCGCAGACTGTCTAGTACATAGTAGGCACCAGATCAATATGTACTGAGCTTGTTAATAATTTGGCCCATAGGGCCAGGTCACTTAACTTCCATGAGCCTCACACTCCTCATCTGTGAGATGGGAGTACTCATCATACCTGTGTCATAGGAATGTTTTGCGAATGAAAGTGTCACGGATATAAGGCACCTTGCACCATGCCAGGCGCAGACTAAGTGTGCAATAAATATGGGCCTTTGTTTTGTAACACTTGTCAATGCAGCGAATCAAAAACAGGGCCTCTGTTGTCAGTTACATTCGGTGGAGGATGTATTTTATACAGTTCCCCAGACTTGCCTGCGGATAGGTAGCCTTGTGACACTGGGGTCCAAGGATCTCATTCATAGAGACTCCACAAGACTTGCTCTAAGTGTCTGCTTTTTGTTCACAAGCAGGAGGACACGGAACCGGAAAAGTCGCTGTTCTGTGTTGGGCTGGAGCACCATCAAGACCCTGTGAGCTTTAAGTGCCTTGGGTGTTGGGATCGTTGTTGAAACAGGAGGGAGGAACAGGGCCTGTGCCGACTTTACAGAGCCCCGGAAGAGACAGACTGGGTGTTTCCGCTTACCTTCTTTCTCAGTGTTGGGCCTGGAATCCCGTCCCGATGTGGGCGATCTCTTCCAGATCCCTGTCTGGCGACGGATGGATGAGTCTTGACGGAACACTGGCCGGGCAGGGGCTTGGGTAGGTGCCAAAGCGCGGGGCTCTGGGGCAGGATGGACTCAAGCTCGGCTCCGGGCTCCATGACTTCAGAGACCTTGGGGACTTTGAGCAAACAGCCTCTCCTCTCTGTGTTGGTTCCCTGATCTGTCATTCTGTCCTTCTAGGGAGAAGCAGGTGAGATTCTCTGTCTCTTCAGCTAGACTTAATCTCCTTCAATCTACTCTCTGGGCTGAAGCTGGTGTGTTCTTCCTAAAAGTCACATCTGATCTGTGGCTTGTACCTAAAGGACACATCTTCAGGAGTGTGACATTTCCCTCAGGGTCAGATCTAAACTCTTCATTCCTGCACAGGTCCTGCCTGGACTGGTCTCTGCCCATCTTTCCATTTCCACCTGCGCCTGCCCGCCCGGCTGCCGCCCAGCCAACCAGGCTTTGTTACGGGGCCTCAGGCCATTTCTTACCTGTTCGGCTCACTCCACGCTCCTGCCTTCCACTCCAGCTTCCGTCCTCTCAGTGATTTCTCCTTGACCTTCAGATCTGACTTTAGCTGTCCCTTCCTGGAACCCCAGACAGTGGCATTTAACTAAGGGGATCCAGTCTCTAAGGCAAAGGCAGCTCGAGGCTGGTTGGGACGGGGCTGACATCCTGGGAGGGCTGAGTGGTTCAGCACCCGGGCTCTGAGATCGGGCCGTGTGAACAGCGGGTTTTGCCTTCCTGTGCCTCAGCTTCCCCGTCCATCAAACAGGCCAACAGCAGTCATTGCTGTGTGGCTGACCTGGAACAATGCACGTAAGGGGCCTGGCACATAGGAGATGCTTCTGAGTGGTGATGATTCTCACCAATTGACTGTTGCTTTGTGCACCTGGAAATTAGGTTCATAAAAGCGTGTGTGGACACACAAACACTGACACCCACGCACTCCTTCTCTCTCTCCCGGTCATGAAGGGACGTTGGAGATAGTCCCCTTGAAGGACCAAAGCTCGTGGTGCCATCGGGTGGCTGGTTTTGGGGGTATGCCCTTGCTTTTAGTTGGAAAACGGGACTTGTCTTTTCGGGCTTTCCTTCTATCCCATAGTAGTAGCTCCATCAATAAAGTGATATGGAGGCACGGCTCTGGCAGGCTTCCCAAATGCCGCTGAATACCGCAGCTGGGCCATTGGGAAGCCCAGCTTGCCTGTGACTTGCAGATGGAAAAGGGTTCCAGGTGTATGTGTGCATGTGTGTATTTTGTATATGTGTGTTTGTGTGTATACGCACATGTATATGTGATTTATATGGGTCTATACGTGCATGTGTATATGTGTGCGTACACACATGTATGTGTATGTGCACGTGTGTGTGTGTGTGTGTGTGTGTGTGTGTGTGTGTGTGTGTGTGTGAAAACAGCAAAAGAGATGGAATTACTTTTTTTCTTTCTTTCCAGCTTTCTTCATTTCCTCCCCGCGTTCCTGCCTGTGTCGCTTGGTCTCTGTGACTGTCTCTGTCTCCTGTCCCCTGTCTCTGACCCTCGCTCTGTTGGTCTGCTCCCCCGGGTCCCTCTCTGTGCCTTCCCTCCGCTTCCCCTCACCCAGCATCCCATCTCTCTGTTGGCACAGAGTGCTGGTTACCTAGGAAACCACTGCAGGGTGAACACATGTGATTGGCCAGGCCAGGGCCTGACTCTGGGTTGGCGGGCAGATTTTGGGGGTGATTCTCGTCCTCAATCCCCTTCGGGGGAGGAACATTCTCCAGGACATGAAAGGAACCTGAGTGTGGCCATGCTGAGCAGGGCTCCTCCACCGGGGAAGGAATTCCTGTCCTAATGAGGACTCGGAGTTACAGAATGAGGTCATACTAAGATATTTCCAAAAAGGCACGGATGCAGGAGGCTTTGGGAAGGGCTGTGGTAGTAATTGCTAGCACCTACTTGCCAGTTGCCGTTTGCTGAGCTCTTTCTCTCCATTAGCTCATTAGCGAACCTATTCAGTACGTGTTATTTTTCTCCCCATTTTACAGATGAAGAGAGGAAGGCTGAGAGAGAGAGAGATCGCTCAGCTAAGTCTGCATGGCTGGTAAAGCAGAGCCAGGGTGTGAACCCAGGTGTGTCCCTTACTTAGGATACCTGCAAGGCCCCCTTCCCGGGGAACTCTAGGGAAGGGATGGAAGATGTGGGATCCGTGCTCACAGCGGCAGGGGGATGGATGACGGCTTCTCCTCCTCTTGCCTACACCCCCTGCCCCCCAGTCCTTTGATCTGACTCTTTTCTCTCTTGGGTAACTAGCCCATTGCTTCACGGAGGCCTGCAGTACTCAGGAACTAACGTGTCATGCACTAACCCGTCACCCCTGCTTCCTCATGTCTCGGGAACAGCGAGGCATCCCAGAAGCGCTGGTGGTGACAGTCATACCACAGGGTCAATGCACCAAATGCCGCAGAGGTGGGTACTTAAAAAAATAGTCACCGTGGCAGATTTTATGTTATGTATATTAAGAAGAAAGAGTGATCGGAGTCCTATGTGCATCCAATGTGGGGGTGAGGGGGACAGTTCGTGGGCCTATAATTCTGGCCCTGGTCTTGTCTCATGGAAGAGGGAAGAATCAGCCGGCAGAGTGCTTTTGAGCACTCCCTCTATGCCAGGAGGGCCCTCTGCGAAACACTTAAACATGGATTATTTCACTGATCCTCCCAAACCCCCGTGAGGCAGTTTGCCTCCCGATCTCCATTTCACAGATGAAGTACCCAAGGCTCTGGGAGGCTGAACAATTTCTGTAGTTTACGCAGCTAGCTAGCAACGCATTCTGGTTTGAACCCTGGCCTTTCGGACCCCGTAACTCTTCCAGAATTGCCAGAGGTCTCCTTATCGCCTTCCTGTTCCGAGGATCCCAGTGAGAGAGCCCTGCTTCCCTGTAGTCCCAGGAGATTAGGGGATCCCTTATCCCTGATTCCAGCTCTGTCCCTTCTCAAGGCCTCGGTGCCCATCTGTCTCCTCGCAGGCAGTTGGCTGGCCCAGGCCATCACCCCAGTGTCCTCAAAGTGTCAAAGCCAGTTCAGTGATGCTACAGAATGCTTGCTGGAAATAAGCCAGGGACCCGGTGCAGGTAAGCCGGCCAGAGCAAAGCTAACGAGCCACGTCCCCGAGGAGTGCAGCAGAGGTGGGCAGCACTGGGTGGTTACCTCCCCCCATTGGTTCTAGAGATGCGGCTGGGCAATAAATTGGACAGAGATGAAGAACTGGGGGCTCTGTGGGGCCCACAGAAGAAGGGAGTGGGGAGGACACACTCCCTTCCAGTCATGGGGCAGAAATAGAGCCAGAGTCCTCCCAGCCACCATGTGCCCATCACACATCAGTCTCTGGCCACTTACTAGGATTGCCGGTGTGCTGAGGATGTTCAGCTGTAGCAGTGGCTGTATTTACATGTGTGGTCCATTCAAGCTTTTCAAGAACTGTGATTGGGTCAATCAAGATCCTTCCCCCCATTTTTACAGGGGAGGGGACAGGCTCAGGGAGGTGAGACGATTCCTCCCAACTCAACAGAGCTGGCAAGCCGCAAAGTTGGCGTCTGGCTATGCCTGACCTCTCTTGCTCTATGCAGTAGGTCTTACTGCTTCCTGAAGATTAATTGGGGTCACTAGGGAGTCAGGGCAGGGACTTATTAGGTGGTTAAGGATGAAAGATGGGGGCAAAAGTCTGCCATCTGTCATAGTCTGTTCAGTGTACACATCTGACACGACTTAAATACCAGGGCA
Source organism: Enhydra lutris kenyoni (assembly GCF_002288905.1). Classification (NCBI taxonomy): domain Eukaryota; kingdom Metazoa; phylum Chordata; class Mammalia; order Carnivora; family Mustelidae; genus Enhydra; species Enhydra lutris. The sequence goes on along the minus strand of NW_019154129.1, from coordinate 5,340,396 downwards.
TCAGATCACGTGGGTGTGGCGATTTTGCCCGTGGCAGTGGGCCTCCAAGTGTGGTCCCTGGTCCAGAAGCATCAGCATCTCCAGGGAACTTGTGAGACATGCAGATTCTGCGGATGGTGCCCAGCAATCACCCATCTTTGTTGTGTCCACCTGTAGCCTGTGAGCGTGACTTTATTTGGAAAAAGGATCTTTGCCGATGTTACTAAGGCAAGGATTTTGAGAAAAGATCTACTTGAATTAAGATGGGCCCTAAATCCAATGACAAGGGTCCTGATAAGACTAGAGAAGAGGAAAGGACACACAGCAAAAACCATGTGAAGCCAGAGGCAGAGATCAGAGGGGTGCATCCGCCAGCCAAGGAACGCCAAGGACTATAGCAACCCCCAAAATCTAGGAGGGAAACATGGAGGGGATCCTCCCTGACAGCCTCCAGAAGAAGCCAAGCCCATAGACACTTCGATTTCAGACTCTTGGCCTCCAGAACTGTGAGCAAACATGTTTCTGTTTTAAACCACTTGTTTGTGGCCATTTGTGAAGGCGGCCAAGGGAAACCAACTAGGTTTCCTGCCTGGTGATCCTGGTGCTCACTAGAGTCTGTGAAGCCCTAGCCCAGAGCAGTACATCTGTATGTGTGCCAATGCATGGGCCCCAGTCCTTGCCCACCCAATCCAAGTCAGCCAAGGATGTGTGTGTTTTAACAAGCATCTGTGGTGATTTTTACTCACAGTAAAATCTGGGAGAATGTAGCATTGAAGAGTACTGTATTATGAGGAAATGTCTTTGTCTCTCTTCCCCTTGCCAAACCAGGTGAGTGACCTCCTTCCGGAGCCAGCTTCCTACACTTGCAGGGCTTTTCAGCATTCTCGCTGTTATGGTTAATTTTGCTAGTTAGGTCTGCTTCTCTGCAGCTTGACAAGGGAAGAAGGTGAATGTGGTTTATGTTGGAGACACACATACCCGCCCTGTGCTGTAAGTGCACAGAGCATCAGCGCTTGGATGGGAGGTGAGCGAAGTCCATAGATGGGCATGAGGCTTGAATCCCTAATCCACATGGGGTGCAAGGGACAGGACCACTGAGAAAGCAGAGCGGGAGTGTCAAACTTTCCTGGTCATCTGCTTGGATGGTGTAATGAAGTGAACATTGAACCTAATTACATACTCGGGAAGTTTCCATTATTCACTGCTTTCTCATCTTCAGCACCTGGTGTTGGCCCCTCTGGGGGACAGAGGGCCTGGATGGCAGGAGACACTTGACTGGCCATTTGGGCCCTAAAGCCAACAGATCCTGAGCACATCCTCAGGGCTTGAACCTTCAAGTTCAGAAAGGTCTTTTGAATCCAAGGTGCTCTGCTATGCCTGCTGCTTCTAAGAGCTAGCAAGATGGGCAGAAGGCCTCTAACCATGAAAATCTCTTGTCTGGGCTGGAAGAGATATCAGATAAGCCTGTAGGCTCCCCAAGGGATCCTTCTGGTTCTGAAAATTCAGCCATGGATGAGCAGGAACAGCCCATTTAGTAAAAAAATACCTGTTGGTGGTGGGGCACCTGGGTGGCTCAGTGGGTTAAAGCCTCTGCCTTCGGCTCAGGTCATGGTCCTAGTGTCCTGGGATCGAGCCCCACATCGGGCTCTGTGCTCTGCAGGGAGCCTGATTCCACCTCTCTCTATCTGTCTGCTTCTCTGCCTACTTGTGATCTCTGTCTGTCAAATAAATAAATAAAATCTAAAAAAAAAAAATACCTGTTGGTGGTCTCGTCCACACAAGGCACTTTGAATACATTATCTTTGGACCCTCATAAAAGCTCTGTGCTGAAGATTATTACTGATTCCCACCCTAGAGAAGACAAAATAAGGTCCAAGGAAAAAGTAGCCTAGTAGCCTACCAGCCTACCAGGTGACACAGTTCGTAAGGCACAACCAGGATTTGCTTAACATAACATTTCTCAACTTCAGTGCTATTGACATTTTGGGCCGCAACATTTGGTGCTGGGGGGAGGGTGCTGGCCTGTGCACTGTAGAATGTTTAGCAACATCCATGGCTTCTACCCATTAGAGACCAGTAGTGCCCTGCCTCCCAGTTGTGACAACCAAAAATGTCTCCAGACATTGCCAACTGTCCTCTGGGAGTGAAATCACCCTTTGCTGTTGGTCTAGCTTTAGATCTTATATTCTAAGATGCTGCTTTGCCTCGGCAAATATTCCAAATTACACACACACCCCTCTGCTCTTTTAGAGGTGTGGAACAACGCAGAGGTTTGTCCAGTTGTTTCAAGGTCAAATACCTTATACAAAACTGAATCAAGGCCAAAGTCCAGTTTGCAGGCCCCCATCCAGCCCTTTCTCCACCTCTCCCTTCTCTTCCACCTACTTCCCTGCAGCTTCCAAGGCCTGTCTTTTGCTCTGGTAGAAGGCTGGATGGGTTTCTTGAAGATTCATCATGTGGCGTCAGCAATAGCATCTTGGAATAATTGGCTTTCTTACTTTCCCTTCATTCTTTCCCAAGAATTATCACCTCCACAGGGTCATAGCTGTCTCCAGTGTGTTTGATTTGAAACTCGCAATCATATACCCATCACGGTGCCCCCACATAGTAGGCCCTTAGTAAATACTTGCTGAATTAATGACAACGTCACTGTTGGGCCTTTTTTCATGAATGAAAATCAGAGGACCATTCATTAGCTCTTGGTGTCAGTGACAGTTTGCCTTGGCCACTGCTGGTTTTGAGGCAAGAAGTAGAAACCCACTCAAGCTAGATAGAGCAAAAAGGGGTTCTTTACTGGAAAGCCCAGGGATATCTCACAGACTCCAGGGGTAGTAGGATAGCCCAGCTTCACCAGGCACTGGGGCCAGGAACTAAGGCGAGTGGTCTGCCTTCTCTCTGCATGAACAGCTTCAGACCTTGGACTTCTGTCTCTCTCTTTCTCCTCTCTTTCTGTTCCCTCTCATTTTCTCTTTTTCATTCCTTCTTCCTGTGCAGGCCAGCGTTCTCTACCTTACTCACATGGCAAAAGATGACCTTCTCAAAATCTAATTCTGGAGCCCCACATTTACTTGACCCCTTAGTTCAAACACAAACCCCAACCAAGGAAGGTCTCTTACCGCCAATTTCAAATTTTCAGCAGGGAGAATCTGATTGGTCCAGTGTGGATCTGGTGACCATCTCTGGTCCAATCAGGAATGGCCAGGAATTAGGTGAGTCTTGTTTAGTAAGTCCCCCAGATGCCCACTTCCATGCATGCGGGGCTGTTTTGAGAAAGGCAGGGGATGGGGAAACCCTCCCCAAACTTCTACTACGCTTTCTCTGCCCAAATGAGAAATGGTAGCTCCCCAGGCTTGGCAAAAGGCAGGTACTGAATCCAAATCTTTCAAAGGTGGCAGTGAGTGCGAGAAGTGGGTGAGGTATGCCAGCCTCTCGTGGACACCAAGCAAGAAGACTTGGAAGGAGACCCTGAAGGGAAGGCAAATTATCACACCTCTCCTGTCCCCGCTGCTGCCACTTCTAATCACAGCCAGTCTTGGTTAATTTGGAGTAATTGGGAGGTGGAAGTCCATTTTACATTAAAGGAAAGCCAGATACATATATATCCCTCTGTTTTGATTACTTGTAAGGACACCCAAGAAGTTCCACAACAATCATAAAAGTGTGGCAAAAACAAGTAAAAGGAAGCCAAGGAGGATGAATAGAAACCAAAGTAATAAAAATCCCAAGGGGCTTGCTTTGTTCAATAAAACTATCACAGTTGTAATGAACACATAAATGGTTGAAATGAAAACAGGTCCTTGTTTGATTCTTAGGTGGTAACAGTGATAAGAAGGTAAGACAGCAAATGTGTGTATAGCATTTACTGTGTGTCAGGCACTGTTCAAAATGTTTGATGGGTCATGGGTCAACTCACTTTGTCCTGTAGCAACTCGGTGATGGAGATTCTAAAGGACATGAAGCCTAATACTAGACGCTGGGGCTGGGGACTGCTCAAACTCTCCAGAAATACTTTTAAAATTAGTTAGTGCCCCAAACAGGGCAGGGCAAGTCTGACCTTCTCGAGAGAGGGCATAGCAGAGTGGTTAAGAGCTGGGACAGTGCAGGATCCAGACAGCCTGTATGACATTGTACAAGTTGCTTGACCTCTCTGAGTCTTAGCTTCATCCTCTATAAAATGGATGACCCAGAACATCTGTAAATGCCTAGCACAGCACCTGGCACATGGTAGGTGCTGATTAAATGCCATGATGGGGTTGGTGAGGATACAGGGTCTGGATCCCAGCTGTGTGTCTTACAAAGCTTTGCACATCTGGGAATTACTTCTTGCTAAGCTTCCATTTTCTCACCTGGAAAACATGGTTGCTGATAGATCTTGCCTCGTGGGGTCCGGCAAGGAAGAATTCTGGGAATTCAGGTACTGAGTACCGTGTCTCATGTATTGTAAGCTTTGCTGTGTGTTGTTGTTATGAGGATGATGAACGTTCTAGGGTGATGAACTAAAGTAGTGCAGAGAAAAAAGATGGGCCTTGAAGAATGACAACATGAAAACCATTCTACAGTTAAACAATTTGCACCGTGCGATTAGCAAATTACACTCATATTTCTTGCAAAAGTGCTTTAACAATGTGTTTGTGCCAATCACGACACCCCATGAACAGTACCTTGGCCCACCAGAATCCATTTTCTTCTGACAGCACTGGCTCAGTTGGATGGCATTCCCCTTGTTTGCCTAATTTTTTTTTAAAGATTTATTTATTTATTTATTTGACAGACAGAGATTACAAGTAGGCAGAGAGGCAGTCAGAGAGAGGAGGAAGCAGGCTTCTTGCTGAGCAGAGAGCCCGATGCGGGGCTCGATCCCAGGACCCTGGGATCATGACCTGAGCTGAAGGCAGAGGCTTTAACCCACTGAGCCACCCAGGCGCCCCGATTTGCTTAATTTTAATGAGACATTGGATCAACATCGCAAAAATAATTTCAGATCACTGTGGTTCCTTGACAAAGATCCTGTTTCCATGACACAATCTGGTTTAGACCTGGAGAATCTGTGCCATTGATTTCCGGGCCCAAACTCTTCTGTACTGTCAGCACAAGTGTGAAATGGTAATTTTTTTTTTTTTTTCATATATCAGTAAGGTTTAAAAAAAAAAATCTGGGAAACACCTTCTTGGAGTGTTAACACGACCCATTAATGTTTGTTGATGCAAGTGGTGGAACCCAGCCTTGGCTGGCAGAAGTGGAATGAGAATACGTTGGCTGGGGAAGGGAACCAGGAGCCAGGGCAACTCCAGGTATGTGGAAAGCAAGACAACTGGACAGTCTCGTCTAGACCCCAGCACGTGGTGAACTTCACCTTTATCTCAACCTCATTTCCTCCCAATTGAGGGACGACTTCCCAGGAAGAACCCTATTGTTCTAGCTTGGATTTGATGTCTGCCCTTTGGCAGGGTAGAGGTAGGTAAGACATGATGATTTACAGTCTTGCGAAGACCACGGATATTGAGGAAATTTCCTAAGAGAGCACATGGGAGAGGAGCAGGGGGCGTGGTGTATTTGTCTGTGTGGAGCCTCCTTTTCTCTAGTTGTCATTTACCAGCATCCCGGTTAGTGCTTTGTAGTGACTGATTTATGTCCAGCTTTAGCCATGTACTGACGACCACTGGAGACGTAAAATGGATATTCAGTGAAAGAAGGGAGTCGCTACATGATAGAGGACTGGGTTTTCCTTTTCTTTTTTAAATTTAATTCAGTTAGCCAACTTATAGTACATCATTCGTTTCAGATGTAATGTTCAATAATTCATCAGCTGCTCATCCCATCACATGCCTTCCTTAATGCCCATCACCTCATTACCCCATCCCCCCCCCCCCCCCCCCTCCAGCAACCCTCCTATTGTTTCCTAGAGTTAAGAGTCTCTCACGGTTTGTCTCTCTCTCTCTCTCTCTCTCTCTCTGACTTCCTATTCAGTTTTCCCTCCCTTCCCCTACGGTCCTCTGCCCTGTTTCTTATATTCCACATATGAGTGGGCGAGGACTGGGGTTTTCTAAACCATTCCTAGTCTCATTTGATTTGGTTCAGGGAGCTCTTGCTGCATCCAAGAATGGAGAGAGAATGTGAGCCCCAGAGGCGGAACCTGCTAGCAATCTGGGCTTTGCAAGTCGTTTTACATAGAGAAGGAGTGCCTCGTCTAGATTCAGAACCAAAGCTGTGGGAAGGGATCATTTAGCACTGGGGAGAAGAAGAGATGGGTAAGGCAACTTTAGAGCACTCTTTATCATGAACGTAACAGGGTCAGACAGGGCTAACAATCCAGTCCTCGTGGCCACCGTGAATAGGCTAAGGAGAGCTGGACCGAAATTGCAATATGAATTATTTAGCTGGGACATGAGGAAGAACTTCCTGGCCGCAAGGAAAGTTAGACATCCCAGCAGGCCTTCAAGGATTGGGTTTGATCCAAGATGTTCAGTTAGTGCCCCTCTACCTCCCTGCTCCTAATTCCTACATCTGTGACGTAGGGGTGGGTATGAAGATCAGTCCTTGGAATTGAGGGAAAAATCACTGCCAAAACTACATGGCTGAGATCGGAGTGGAGGTAAATTCCCCAACTGAGAAGCAGGGCAGGATCAAAAGGAAAGAGGGGAATGGACACTTGAGGAGGTGATGAAAACTGTTCTCTGCAGTGTGGGTGGGTGGGCGAGGGGCTGAAGGCTGTTTCTGAAAAGCCAGTCCTTAAATAAAATGGCAATAAGGAAAAGAAGGAAAATTTTTCTGGTCCAGAGGTTCTCAAGGTATACATTTTAAAGAAGGCTTTCCCTTCCCAAGAGAGTCCATCACCTTGACCACCTCTTGACTCAGTAATTGGTTTGGGCCAACATTTCCACTGGATTGCTCCACCAGCTTCGCCCAGAGCCTCACCCCCCTAACGACCCTGCCAAGTGCGTGTGTACCTGGATCAGAACTGATGCGCTGGGTGAGCGTAGTGTGGGCCACCTGTTGGCTGGCAAAGGAGTAACCTGAGAAGTAGATGTTATTTCTCCTTCTCTGTCTCTCCTTGCCTCCACTGGGCCTCTTGCTGGCCACTCCATGGGTCTGATGAGGGAACAAGATAGGCACATGCTAGCACTCGGCCTTGGACAAGTTGCTCACTCTCCGTTGGCTTCATGCCTCTATGCGATGGTCTTACAAGTGCGTTATTCTGAGAATTACCGATGGCATTGCATCAGATGATATATGCAACACGAGAGTGCCTCCATTTGTGTCTTAGGTGTAGTTTCCTAGAGGCAGAGGCTGAGATGGGGTTTCTTGCCCACATGATTTATGGAGGGATGCTTTCCTGAGAAGGGTGGCGAGAAAAGCATATAGTTCAGGGGCAGGAGCTCAGCCAGTCTTCAGCCTGACTCCATGGGAAGCCCTGGGGCACATTTTTGTCTCGGAGCTGATTCCTCTTTAAGGCAAAGGGTCTGGTCTTCTGTGCTCCTGTGTTATTCTGTCATGGACTAGGGGGGACCCCAAGGGTCTGGGTATGGAACCTCCCTGGGGAGGCAACCCCATTCAGTTGGAGTCAGTTTTCCATAGAAGAGGGTGGCAGACAGCTGTTAGCAGTCATGGTTCACAGTATCTGGGAATGGGGCCCTTCTTAGTGAAGGGAATACAGGCAGGGCACAAATGGCACCCACCACACCATGCTGGATACATCCTGGTGGCACATGGGGAGGGACATAGGGCTTGTGATTAACTCTAGTTTATAGATAACAGTAAGTGATGTAGGGAGATCAGCTCCTTACTCAAGCTTGCATTAGCTGTAAGCATTTAGAGGAGGAGCCAAACTACAAAGTTCTTCTGGCCTTTTGCAATGAGGTTATTCATGCTATCAGCTTTCTCAAAAACGCAGAACAATTTCTTATGCATTATGTGGACCAGCCCCTTCGTTTTAAAAACAAGGAAACTGAGGCCCAGAAAAGACCAAGCAACCCAAATTCAAAGAGTAGGGCAGGCCCAAGACCCGACCTGCATAAACACAGCCATCAAACCAGCCCAGCAAGACTCATTCTGCTGCTGCTTTTTGAAAACAGGCAGCTAAGGAAGCGGTTGTTGCTTTGTGGAAATAAGTTTCCATGAACTCAATGACCCCCTGCTGCTTAGAAGGAAATTTTGATCATGTGGTGAATAAGCCTTCCAGACAACAGTGTTCTTGCTTCAGAAGAGGCTTGTGGGAAAATGCAGTGAGCTCAGGTGCAGGTTAGGGAGGGTGACTGGGGGGGGGTTGCTGGCACCAGGGTGCTCACATTTATGAAGCAAATTTTTATTGTGCTAGACAGCGGGGAGACAACAGAGCACAATCCAGATGGGTTCCTTTTTCTGGAGGTTACAGTCCAGTGGGAAAGACAAAAATTAAACTACTCTTTATGCGATTAAAATAACAATTGTGGTAAGTGCTCTGAAGATGTTCAGGGTATTGTGTGAACACATAACCAAATGACCTGACCTAGTTTGGGGCCTGGAAGCTTTCTCTGTGGGAGTGATGTTCTCATTGAGATCCAAAGAATGAAGAGAAATGAACTAGGGATGGGGGTTGAGAGAGGGGAATGAAAGAACATTCTGGGCAGAGGGAACAGCCTATGCATGATCTCCAAGGTGGGGCAGTGTATCTGAGACCTGTTTGTTTGGGAAAGGCCAGGGTGGCTGGAGGCAGAGTGGCAATGAGTCTGATGAGAGATGAGGATAGCAGTTTGGCTTTTCATTTGAGGGAGAGGCATTAAATGAAGGTAAGCAGGAGTGGGTATGAGGAATGAGGGTGTGTGCATGTGTGTGTGCATATGTGTGTAGGATGACAGGATAAGATTTGTGTTTTAGAAATACCATTCTGTTAGTTATGGTAGAGGGGGAATATACTTAGAAGTATGGCAGATTGAACTGGCATAGCTCTCTCCCTTCTTCAACACATACAGGATTATTGGATATATATTATATATTGGATATATATAAATTATACATACATTTTCTCTTTTTGATACATTCGTCTATTGAGTCTCTTCTGCATGCTTATCTTTGGGTGGTCACTTCTTAATTAAACTCAGTATTAGAGTTGTCTTGCTTCCATGTCTCTTGAGAGGATAGTTGGGTATATATTCTATAGCTCTACTTTTCCTGTTGCCTTTTTTTTTTCTTTTTTTAAGACTTTATTTATTTGACAGACAGAGATCACAGTAGCAGAGAGGCAGGCAGAGAGAGAGAGGAGGAAGCAGGCTCCCTGCTGAGCAGAGAGCCCGATGCGGGGCTCGATCCCAGAACCCTGAGATCATGACCTAGAGCTGAAGGCAGAGGCTTAACCCACTGAGCCACCCAGGTGCCCCTTCCTGTTGCCTTTTGATCATTTGTTTTGTTGGCTATGAGCACTTATTTCTTTATTTTAATTGAATTATAGTTAACATACAGCATTTTATTGGTTTCAGGTGTGCAATGGAATGATTTTTTTTTTTTGAGATTGTATTTATTCATTTGAGAGAGAGACAGTGTGTGTTTGTGCCTGCATGAGAGAGAGACAGAGAGACAGAAGAGAACGCATAAACAGGAAGGGCAGAGGGAGTGGGAGAAGGGACCCCCACGGAGCAGGGAGTCAGATGCAGGGCTCTATCCTAGGATTCCAAGACCATGACCTGAGCTGAAGGTAGATGCTTAACCCGACTGAGCCACTCAGGCACCCTGGAATGATTCTACTCTACATGTTATACAACAATTCTATGTTACAGAGTGCTCATCACTCTAAGTGTCCCCTTAATCCCTTTTATTTCACCCATGCCCCCTACCTCCCCTCTGGCAATATATTATTAATCAATTTATATGTTAACTGCCACCCCACATAAGGCTAGAACTCTTCCTCCTTTACTAAAGGGCTAGATATACTGTCCACATGTCCAGGGAAGGTTGTTGGCTGCTCAGGGTTCAAGTTTGAGAAAAGATCTCTGGTAAGAAAAAATCAGAGAGGCTGATTCTGTGTCATGTGTGGATATACCCACCTGGGGTAGAAATTCCAACATGGGGAATTAAAGTATAAACTAATCTAGAGCCAAGGAAACACGTGAGAGCAAAATCCCTTTGTAGGATAACTTCAGCCTCCCTTGGCTTACAGGACTTTTGCAGAATAAAGAACCTGTTGAAGATGAGCTCACAATTAAAAAAAAAATGCAGGCTGCGTAATTAGGCATCTGATATAAACGATAGTTAGCAGGCAGAATAAGTAGAAGTAGCATCTCAAGAACTTGAGACCATAGAACCATTGGGAAAAGACTATAAAATAAGTTTGTGGAAAATGACCAGAGATAAAAGAATGAAGAAAGACACCAATGAAAGCACAAGGTATTTATAAAAAAGAGATAGGAAGTTTTTAAAAATTTTTATTATTTTTAAATTAATTAACTAATTAACTTTAGAGAGAGTGCGCAAGCTTGGTGGGGAGGGGTAGAGGGAGCAGGAGTGAGAGAATCTTAAGCAGGCTCCACGCTGGCTCACCACCCTGAGATCATGGCCTGAGTTGAAATTGAGAGTCAGGTGCTTAACCAACTGAGCCATCTAGGTGCTCCTAGGAAAAAAAATTTTTTAAAGCCAACTAAAATGTATAGAAATCAAGGCTCTCCCTTTTGAAATTAAAAACTTGATTTCAGAGTTCAACAGCAGTTTAGACGTAGCTTCAGAGAGAGGCGGTGAATTGAAAGACAGCCTGGAGGGAACTACCCACAGGGCAGAGAAATGGTATCGATCGATTGGAAGAAGTCAAGAGTAGATTCAGAGGCTCTTTGGTAACGCAGTTAAGGGGTGCCTGTCGTGTTCCAGGAGAAACTGGTGCCAGTGAAAATGGGAATAAAATGGAATTGAGGACACTTTGTATTTCAGGATTGAGAAAAAGAATATGCCTAGGCATAGAGCAGGGAGCTTGTCCTCTGAGGGGAAGACAGTGACCAATGGACGGAAGTTGAAGAGAGGCGGATTTTCATGCATTCTTATTTCCCTAAAAGCCAGACTTGTAGAGATTATGACTTCTTATTTTGAAAACTGCGGATGGGAATATGAATCCAGCTTGTTGACATCAAAGACCATTTGTAGAAATACTTAGCTGGGTGTAAAGGATGCAACTTTGAGGCTTCCTGCATCTGGCAAGCAGAAGCAGAGTTGGAGGGAGTGGGGAACATGGAGGGCTGGAGCCGCCCTTTTCTGGGTGTTGGCCCAGGACTTGACATCAGCCTCAGTTGACATGGTGGCTTAGACAGGAGGAACTTCTGATGTCAATCGTGCTTCTATCCATAACAGAGGGGTTAAGAAAAGCCCAACTCTGTCACCAGTTGTGTGATCTTGGTCTATCTAGTTGTTTTCTGTCTCAGGGCCTCTGTTCATCTGTAAAGGGGGAATGCTAATCTCGTAGGGCATTGACAAGATCAATGGAATAATGCATAAAATGGCAGGTTGGTTGTAAAATTTTTAAGAAGTATTGCAGAAAGGTAGATCCTCCTGACTATTTCTGGATACGATTCAGAACTTGGGATGGGAAGGGTCCAGGTATGAGGGGATCCGTGGGTGTTACCCATCATGAATCCCAGCTGAGGATTGAAAAGAGTAACTTAACTATCAAAATTCAAGGTATGGCCTGTGCATGGGGAGGGGGGGTTGGCAAGAAGCAGACAGATCACAAATCTGAGAAAGCCCAGAGAAAGCCAGTCCTCTGGGAAACACTGTGTTCCCCTTCGGATAGCTCTTGCTCCAGTTCAGTCCTGAATTTTTTTTTCCCAGGTGTGCAGGTGTGTTTGGGGAATTTCCTTAGGAGATTGGTATTTTTCTTCCTTGGCATGTCCCTTCCCCCTGCAGCCCAAGATGCCCTCTGCATCTCCACTATGACAGGCCTCTCCAGACGCACTGCACAGGGCTGCCAGTGATATATATAGTTGAGAGAGCAAACTAGTTCAGATGAAATTGTCCCTGACTCAGATGTTTGCTCCTCTGGCAGAAGAGGAAGCACAGAGGATTTAATGGGCGTGGCTGGCCCTCCTCCCTCTGTCTGCCTCCTTTCTCCCCTGCCTCCCCCATCTATCTGCTCAGCTCCAGGCCACACCCCAAAAGGGATTGCCCCAGTAACAGACCCATTCACAAAGCTCCCTTCTCCAGGAGGCTGCCCAGGTCCTGCCCCTTGGTACTTTTCCGTTCTCTCTTTGTCCTTTGCCAGGGCGTTGGCAGAAGGGATTCTGGGAAAGGAAAAGGTAAAACGTGACAAATTCCCCAAGCATGCTTCTCTGATTTGGGGTGAGAATAGAAGATGCATTCTTCACACACCCCTCCCTCCCCCGGAAGTGCATGAAACAGTTGACAAAACACAGAACTAAACTCTAAACTTCCCATCCATGGAAGGGGACTTTAAAATAGGCCGTTAGACAAAAGTAAGCTAAGAGCCAGTTTCATGCTAAATATACCCATTCTTTTAAAATCTGCTATTTTTGAGTTAAATGTTGCAGAAATTACCGAATTTGCATTTAATTATTTTAATAGATCTTGTTTACAGATGACTAGGCAAAAATGAAAAAAATAAATATATCCCCCAAACTAATTCACTTTGACTGCTCTGGTTGTAACTGTGCTTAAAATAGAAGAACAGACTCAGAATATTTCTCAAAGACGGACGGAAAGACGACTTTAATTTCATTTTGTCTCTATGTCAACACCACATAGGCTCCTTCTCCTATTAAGTGAAGTTCATGCTTTTGAAATTGGGGATGAAGTTTATTTTCTCTGCTGAAGGACTTTTCTGGACCTGTCTCTTAATGGGCTTGCAGACTGTGTTTAGAGAGTCATGAGGAGTAACAGTAACACTAAGACCCTGTCTTTGTGGTCAAGCTCAGCCTGGATTGAATTCAACTTTACTGTGTGTCCTTGGGAGAGTCACTTAACCTCTCTGAGTCCTGGTTTCTTCTTCTAAAAAGAGATATTAATTTGACTATGTAAGAGTGTTAGGAAACTTAATGGTAATATACATGTGAAGCAGCTAGTATCTGCCTGGTACTATTATATAATAGGCACTCAGTAAATACATTTTCCTTCCTTTTCCTCCTCTCCTTTTCTCTCTAATTGTGATCCTTTTTCCTCCTTCCCTTAGATAGAGCCAACTTGCAGGGTTCAGTGATTTGTCAAATATTTCAGAGCCCCAGGGATAACTATGAGAGAGAAGAGGAGAATTCCCTGAGCAATCATTGTGACCACACTTGAAGGCACCTTATCTTTGGAACATGTTTCTTTTCCTTAGGAGACTGGGAGACTGGCAGGCATCTCCTTGAAAGGTTTCTCATTCCTTCCTTTGCTCTGGGGACAAGCAGGCCCATAAGCCCACAACATACAATTTGTCTCCGTGTTTTCACGCTGAGCTAAGGTTGCCAGGAAGTCGTCAGCTTTGTTGACTCCCTACCTTCTGTAGAAGGTTAATTTAATGGGAAAGGGGCAATGGGCAGAAGAGGCTAATGTACAGTTTCTCGGATGTGAGTGTGGCTACCTCATTGGGTCAAGGATGGGAAACCAAAAAAGGAAAGTGCTGGGGGACTGCCAGCTTCCTCCTCAGGACTGTTCTAGCTCACATGGACTTTTGGCACAGTATTTGCCATGTGTTAAGGAAAAAGATTGTGTTCCAGACAGTCTTTATTTTGCAGAGCCCTAGCCTTGGTTTTCCAAGTATGATAGAGTAGAACATTCTTTCAACAAACACTGAACAATTAGCTTCATACACACAGGAGCTGGTGATGGTCTTTTCGTGCCACGGCATGCCGCACACTATCTGGCACATAGCAAATTCTCAGTAAATCATGAGTGAGTCTATACCACCAAACAACAAACACTACTGTGGTGGTTCTCAGATGTGAGCATGCATCCGAATCCCATGGAAGGCTCCTGAGCACACAGACTGCTGGACACAGCTACAGTTCCCCATTTGTTAGGTCCTGGTGGGGCCTGGGGGTTGGCATTTTGAGAGCCCCTGCTCAGGTGATCCAGAGGGAAAGTCAGGGACACTTGAGCTTTCGTTCTTATTTCCAGAGGTGTTCGCTGGGTACCTCTGAGCAAGTCATTTAAGTGCTCTGAGCCTCAGGCTCCGTATTTATATCACGGGAATAACATCAGCCATGTCATAGAGTAGTGGAGAGCATCAAATGAGAAGATGCCCTGAAATAGCCAAGCGTAGGCCCAGCTCATAGTGGACGTTCCATAAATGGAAGGTAATTCGTGTATATGCTGAACGTCTACGGTGTACAAGGCTCTGAGGTATGCAGTGAGGTATGCGGAGACAAACGAGATATGGTCCTGGCTTTCGAGGTGTTTCAGATCAATGGGGAAGGCCTGTGGCAAAAGCAGTTATCATCTAGTGGGACCGCATATGACAGATATAGGGTTCTATGGGAGCACAGAGAGAGCCAGCCAACCTAGCTGGGGTTGGCAGGAGGGGGTGGGGCTCAGAGGAGGATTCCCAGACAAGGCTGATACCCAAGCTGAATCTTAAGAAATGTAGAGAAGATGGGGAAGGTTGTTCCAGGCAGAGAAAATGTGTGGGTAGACTTGAAATCTCCCATTTAGTATCCTTGTAGATAACTGAAGGCCATTCATGGCACTTACTTAATTTTTGGGGGGCGGGGGTCAAGGCAAGTCTTATCTTGGAAGTTTAATTCACTGAGCCCTTATCAGGTGTAGACCCTCACCTCACTTGCTCACTCCTGCCTTCTTTGGCCCTTTGACCTTTCTTGAAGACCCCAAGCTTGTTCTCACCTCAGGCTTTTGTACCTCCTGTTCCTTCTACTTAGGACTCCCTCTCTTCATGTCACCTGTATAGAGAGGCCATTCCTGACAGCTGTTTTAAAGTAGCCCCTCTGTTTTCTTTCTTATATTCTTACCTTGCTTTATTTCTCTTCAAGGCATATATCACTTCTAGAACTTATATATTGTTCACCTGTTTATTATCTCTCTTCCCATAAGATGGTCCGCTCCATTAAGACAGAGACTTTGTCTTATACCGTAAGTGCTTAGGACATAGGAAGCACTTGACAAGTATTTGTTGAATGAACACATGAGTAATTGAGACAATGGATAAGTGAGTGAATCCCTGTGGAGCCCTCCAGTAGTCCTTGGAGACCATCTACTTCTGCTCTTTTATGTTACTGTAGAAGAAACTGAAGCCCAGGGAGAGGAAGGGAGTTGCCCAAAGCCACACAGTGAGTTGGTGTTAGGTGTGGCTTGGAATCCAGGACCTCGAGTCCTGGAGCAGAGCTCTTACCCCTTCTAGCCCAAATGGACAGCAGGTGCTTTATGGGATGAGCCATGAGATGGTAGAGAGTCTTGCCTTATAGTGGCCTTGTCTGGTCATCCAGTCTTCTGGGGCTCTGAATTTGGTCTTTCCTATACAGAATACAGCTTCATAGCACTGGGTGAGTGGGGGGGGTGTAGAAAGGAGTTTTTGAAGTGGGTACAGTAGTAGCACCTTACTTCACCTGGTTGCCCTTGGCCAGTGGTGGGAACCTTGTGATTCTCATGGTGAGAGCTTCTTTTTTTCAGTAGTGATAGCAGTACTAGTATGGGCCCGAGTGCTTATAGTACTAATGATAATTATTACATCATTAACTGAGCGCCTACTATGTGTGAGCCACTGTGTTCAGTGCCCTTGAGAAGTGAAGACACTTCTCAACAAACCACAGATTAGATACTGTTGTTACCCCATTTCACAGAAGAGACAGGCCCAGAGAGAGGAAGTCCCCTGTGCAATATTTCGAACAATGGTTGGTTGACTCCTGAGCATGTGCTCCTGATGTTAATGGTGTAGAGTCATGGAAACTGAGGCTCAGATCCTGACTGTGACCCTCAGGAGCTCTGTGATCTTAGGCAAATGACAACCTCTCTGAACTTCAGTTTCTTCCCCTGTAGAAATTGAGTATAATGACGCTCCTTGTCAGATTGTTGGAAGATTTAGACATAATATATATAAAGTGCTGAAGAGATCCCTGGTGTGTAGTTGGCATCCATAAATGCCGGCTCTCATAATTAATGACTACTGTTCTTTTCCTTAACTAATTCAGGATTAGCTGTTCTGTATTGCCATAGACCCATGAGAGTTCCAGCAAGGCAAGGAGTCTCTGTTTCTCCCTCACTTGCTGGCCACGTGCTCTCCCGCTTGCCTTCTGAATTTCTGAGTCTTGTTCTCTGCGAAAAACGGGGGGTGGGGGGCCCTTCTGTTTATGGATCAGAGGAGCTGGTTGCAGCCTATAGCAAGAAAGGAAGGAGGCTCGGAGAAAGTGGCAGGTGGAATTAAACCAAACGACCGGAGTTTGGTTTCTGGAGGAGGCACAGGGCTGACCGTCCAGATGCTCTTCCAAGACCAGGTGTGGGCTCTGGTTCAGTCGGGTGCATGTGGCAGTGGCTGCCTCAGGAACAGAGCGCGGCACTGGGAGGATGGAATTGCAGACAGAGGCTGCTGGGTGGTTCTGGAGTCCGACAGATCCCGGACTCCGCCAGGCCCGGCTCTGCCCCTCCAGACTCTATGACCTTGGACAGCTCCCTCTGCCTCTGAATGCCGGTCTCTTATCTGTGAGATTGGCGCGGTCCTGAAGAGTAAAGGAAGAAGCAAGCTGTTCAAAGAAAGCTTATGTATGTAAGGGAGTGACATTAAAGCTCTGAATCTATTCAGCAATCTTTATCGAGTACTTAATGTCTGCTAGGCACCGTCCTAGATCTGGGCTTGGCAAACCGGCTGCAGGTCAAATGCTTCCTGTTTTTGTAAATAAAGCATTATTGGAACACACCCGCATTTATTCATTTACGTTATCTTCTGTGGCTGATTGGGTGCCGTGGTGGCAGAGGTGAATAGTTGTGACAGAGACTCTGTGGCCCATAAAGCTTAAAATATTTACCTTCTGACCCTTTACAGAAAAGTTATAGGTGATGCAACAGAGAGAAAAGAAAACACAGACACACACCTCTTCACTCTGTAACGGGGCATCCTAGGAGGGAGAGACAGATAACAAACCAAATGACCAAATTTTATAATATATTAGAAAATGGAGAAAAATAAAAACGGGTGAGTGACAGGGTGTGCTAGAGAGGGAATGCAGCTGTGGTTTTGAATGGGTTGGCCAGGGCCAATTTCACCGGTAAGGTGACATTTCAGCCTTGGCTTGAAGGAGGGAAGGGAAGGATCGGCGAGACAGCTAGCTCGTGCTTTACAAGTCCCACTCTGGCTGCAGAATTGGAAGCTGAGGCAAAATCGAAGAGATTGGAGGGCTGGGGTCTCCATGTGGGACTCCAAGCTCTCCATCTGTGACCTTCTCACGGGAGAAAGCACCCGAAGACAGTGTTGAGAACGCAGACATGGATAGGGACCAGGCTGGGCATGATCCAGCAGGAATCAGGGACTGTAGCAACGTGAGCACATGGCCCTTTAAGGGATGGCTGCTAATCAGCTCCCACCGTTTGTCACTATACGGCAATGTGAGCTCAGTGTCCCCAGAGCTGATTCCCCAAGAGAACTCAGAAATGCTGATTTTAATATCAAGTCTTCCAGCCTTTATATGTTCACTAGCAATTCAACTTGTCTTTTTAAATGCCATGCACAACAAAACATAGCTGTAGCACCTTTCCAGCACAAATACAAATATTCCTAGTTTAACCAAATCTCCATAAGGGTATGGGCTGTTGCCTTTTAAATTTGTTTAGATTTTTCTGAGTGGGCCCGTTGGGACCTGGCATTAGCAAACTGTTGTTTCTAATAATGTGCTCTGGTGAATTGTGAATTGTGGTATGAGCCAGAATATGGATATACTCAGTGTGTGGGGGCGTGTGGGGTGCTGGCCATGCCACATGGGTTAGCAGAGCATGAGGCCCCAGGACTTGGGTCTGCGCATCCCTTTCTGGCTTCTAAAACCTTAACAGTGTAGATAGCACCACAATGATGGGTGCTTGCCCTGCTGGTCCATACTCCAGGCCTGACCCTGTGCTCAGGACTGTTTAGGAAACAAAGGTTGGAGGTGTACACCTTGCCCTCCTGTGTTTTCACTCTAGGAGAAAGGGTAGCACAGATGTCCTTTAAAAAAAAAAAAAAAAAAAAAGGAGTAATGCTGGCTAGTGCCAGATTGCAAACTCGGGTCCTCAAGTAGACCTAGCCAATAATCATGCTTTGTTTGGGGTGTGTGTGTGTGTGTGTGTGTGTGTGTGTGTGTGTGTGTGAGTACATCTGTTTTAAGCGAGGTACTGGCATTTGAACATGAGAAGATTTCACAATAAATTCCAGATTTGGGCTTTTCTTGAAACATCAGGAGAATCTGGCCACATATGCCCAAATTCCTATGTGGACACTTGGGTAGGATTTGAGTTGCTTGAAATTGGGGCTGCAGATCTGAGCAAGATCACTTGTGGCTGTGTCCTGCCTGCAAGGACTTCCATACTCATTCCCAGGACGCAGTCCCTCGTATGTCTGCCAGGACCAATGACCAGTTATGCTCCTTCCTATTTATTGCGCATCCCCGAGCTTCTAGAACAGAGCTCTAGGCTCTGTGCCCCGGAAGAACTACTTCAGGAGGAACTACTAACAGGCGGAGTGCTGCTGTGTTGGTAGATGTCTGACCTGTCCTGGGCGTCTTCCTCTCTGCCTGGTTCCTCTGTCTCACCTGGTGGTTCAGATGGTCATTTCTCAGAGTGTGGCTGTGGTTGCCATTGCTGTCCCTCTGAAACAGGCACAAGAGAGAGGACGTGTTTTCTCTCCATCCCATCTGGTGCCCCAGTGCAGTCTTCTTGAGCAAGTTGATCACAAGGCAATGTCAGGGTCCCAGTTGGCCCTTGAGAAACATTTCATCCATGACGTAATAATTGATTTTCCCCCTTTTGTCCTCTCTCCCTCCCCTTTCCCTGTTTCTCTGCTGCTTTGATGCTTCACTGATTCCCCTGGATGTTTGGGGAGAATTCACTCTCCATGACTTGTTTTGTCCCTGTTAATCCCCAATCAATATGTGGCATCCAATACAGTCACTGTTCAGGGGGAAACAATAATTATTCTACCCTGAGCCAAAAGTCCTCTTAATTTACAGGATAAATTGCTAAGTCAACTTTCCGATTTTTCATTCTTAAAGAGACAGGTCATGGGTTGGCAGAGGGAGACAATGATTCCTCCATCAATCCCAAAATATTAGTTTATTCATATAACAATATACTTTTTATCTTTAAAAAATGTCTTCTTACTTCTCCTTTGGTGGAGGGCCTACAGTGTGAGGGGTCTCTCTGAGGACTTTATCTCTGGGTCTTTCCCAGTTTATTCCTATTGTAACATAAGGAAACTAAGATAGAGAGATTGCATGGCTAGTCTAGGTGGCAGAGCTGGGATAGGAACAGGTGTGGTAGATTCCAAAATCCACAGTGGACAAGGAGGAAGAGCCCCTTTGTACCTCCATTCTCCTGCCTTTCATCTTATCCTTGCCCATCTCCTGGGACAGCCTGAAAGCCCCATTCTCAAAACTCCTCCTCTTTTTTTTTTTTTAAGGTTTTATTTATTTATTTGACAGAGCTCACAAGTAGGCAGAGAGGCAGGCAGAAAGAGAGAGGAGCAGAAAGAGAGAGGAAAGCAGGCTCCCTGCTGAGCAGAAAGCCTGATGCAGAGCTCGATCCCAGGACCCTGGGATCATGACTTGAGCCAAAGGCAAAGGCTTTAACCCACTGAGCCACCCAGGTGCCCCTCAAAACTCCTCTTCTGATAGGAATGTAATGATTTATCTTTCTCTTTTAGCTGTGATTGATGGAGTTTGGGGTATGCATAGAGGGACATGATCTGGGGTGAATTCTTGCCCATTCCAGGTCAGAGTGTCCTTAATGTTCCATGAGCAGGTCCATGGGAGAAGCAGATGCGTGAGAGAAGCAGGGGCTGACGAGAAGGAAGCCAGGGTTGCATCTGTAGAACAAGAAGGGCCTCAGGTAAGAAGTAGCTCTGCTCTTGAGCTCTAGAACCCAGGGCTGAAGTCATAGGGTCAGGGATTGCTCTCATTTTTGTGTCTGTTATCATAGTACACACACAGAGGACTTCTGCCCTTGCAAAGTCTCCCTGTGTTATGTCTGAGGATTGTTGCAGCAGACTCATTGTGTTCTTGCTTTTGTCTGCCTGTATTCTTCTCATGGTGCATGCCACTTTTTTTTCCCCCTACTTTGGCCTCATTGTCAATGTTTGCTGCTTAAGAAGCTCTTGGGAGAGCCTCATGATGCTGGTGCCCGTGCATTATCACATCACGGGCTCTTTCTTGGGATGTTCACAAAGATGCCAACTCTCAAGTTTCCAGAGCAGTGAGAAGACGTCATCTCTCCCCAACCCTGGGATACAGTCTACCATCTGAGCTGTGAAGCCGTCCATCTTGGTCTTTGCACTAAAATGTCTCATGAAAATGCAGGCTTCGATATCTCTATTCATGTTTTCTCTAGATTGCGTCAGGGGCCGTGCTCCTGGTTCTTGCTCATCCCCGTCTCTCTCGCTCAGGACATCCAAGCCTCTTGCTTTCTTCTTCAACCTCCAACCAAATGCCCTCATGCACTGGGCTCACAGAACAGCACTGTCCCTGGGGGCCCAGCTCACCTCCCAGACATGTTGGGAATTTAGCTTGGCTTCCAGGTAGGGCATGGTAATATTTAATAGTATGGGCTTGAATGGGAATTTAAAATGGTGCCTCTCGCCTGGGTGGCTCAGTGGGTTAAAGCCTCTGCCTTCTGCTCAGGTCATGATCCCAGGGTCCTGGGATCGAGCCCCACATCGGGCTCTCTGCTCAGTGGCGAGCCTGCTTCCCCTTCTCTCTCTGCCTAGCTCTCTGCCTACTTGGGATTTCTCTCTCTGTCAAATAAATAAAGAAATTAAAAAAAATAAAATGGTGCCTCTGCTTTGGAAAACATGTTCCTTAAAAAATTAAAAGTAGACTTACATAGGACCCATCATTTCACTCCTAAGAACTTACTCAAAAGAAATGAAAACCTATGTTCACACAAAATAACAGCCATGAATATTCAGAAAAGGATTATTCATAATGGTCCCCAAATGGAAACAAGCCAAATGTCCATCAATCAGTGACCAGATATACAAGATGTGGTAGAGCCATATATTGGAATACAATTCATCAACTAAAAAGGAATGAGATACTGATAATGGTAGCAGATTTGCTTTGGATCCTCAAAAAACATGCTAGATGAAGAAAGCCAGATGTATAGGCCATGTTGTGTGATTCCATATGAAATATCCGGAAAAGGCAACTCTATAGAGACCCGAAGTAAATTAGTGGTTGCCTAAGGGTGGAAATGGGAGCAAGGATTAATAGGATGTAGGCATGAGGGAAATTTAGGGATATTGGAAATGTCTAGAACTAGAGGGTAGCGATGATGGACATTCTGTAAATTCACTAGAAGCATCATGGAATTGTATACATGCAATTGTATATATGCATTTCATGATATGTAAATTACAGCTCAATAAAACTGTTGAAAAAGCTATGCGAACTATTTCAGACAGACCTTGATTTGAGTTCCCACTCTTTAGCTTACTAGTTATGCCATTGTGGATTACTTAATTTAATTGAGCCTCTGTTTCCTTATCCACAAAATGGGCATAAATGCTACTTCCTAGGGTTGTTGGGCGGATTAAAATTGGTCAAAGCGTGGGAAGTGCTTAGCATCAGGAAAATATAGTAACAATAAAAGTTAACATTTATAAAAATGAGCATTTATACACTCTGCACTCAGTACAAGTTAATTTTTTTATTATCTTTCCTCGATGCTGAGATTTTTTATATTATTAACATTTTTGGAAATGTACCTTAGGTGTGCACAGTTAGTAAAGTAATTTGATTTCTGTTACCTCAGAAAGAGGTTTCAAATGTACAGTGCATCTGTGGATTGAAGGTGGCTGAAGCTGGGGGAGGTACAGTGTTATCATCATGGCCTGCCCCATTCAGTCCCAAGTGGTCTGTCTGAACTGCATTTCAGGCCACCAGCCTCCTTCCTCCCTACTTACCACAGTGATTCTCCCAGGATCCCTGGGCTCCCAGGCTCCTGCTTCCTATTTTTGCAAAGCTTTTTCTAGAGAGACTTAGGGGGAGGATGGGCAGGATGTCCCCACGGGGCTTCCCGCAGCCTCCCAATTAGACTGGTTGTGAGGAAACTCTGGAGGAGGGAGGTCTGGGCTCATGCCAGCAGGATGGCTGTGAGTCTGGGGAGGGAACACAGAGCACCGAAAGAGAGCTGGACTGTCTAAGCAGCCAGTTTCATTCTGGGCATGGCAAGTGCTTATGCTGTCAGGAAGAATCAAGCTACTTTGCTGAGGAAAGCTGCCAGGGGCTGAGAAACTCCATCCTTACAGGTCCCCTAGCTCTTCTTGGGCTTCCTGAAAACTTGGCACTGCCTGGTGGGAGACGCAGAGCTTCAAGGTTGGGAAATGTTGAACTGGCTGACATTGAGAGCGCCATCTTGAATGATACTAGTGTTCAAAGTCTTCATCCTTTGGCTTTTACTGTGCATCTCTCTGGAGGCTTGACTCCTCTGAATGTCCTGGACTCCCTATTTCCATAGGTTCTGTTCTCTCTCTGCCTCCTCATCTTTGCCCCTGCAGCTTTCTTCCCCTTCTTTTTTGCAGATGAAGACATTGAGCCTGAGAGGTCAAGAAACTTGTTCAGGATCACATAGCTAGTAAGTGGCAGAGCTGAAATTAGAACCTGAGTTTTGGTGATTCATGAGTCCTTGGCCACTAAGCTCTGTTACCTTCCAAATTTGGGTGAGAATTATAGCACATGTTATCACATTGTACATAATTTGATGCTGGCACATCTGTCTCCCCTCTGCATTGATTGCATATTTTCCACCTCTGTATCTTCTGGGCCCAGCACAGAGCCCTATATACAGGAGCAAGCTTGGCTTCTGCCACTTACTAGACCAGTGGCTTTGGGTGACTCATTTAAGCCTTCTGAGCCTCGGTTAATACATCCACAGGCCATTTGTGAAGGTTTGGTGAGGTGATGTATGCATGGTGCCTTGTGCTAACTAGGTGTGGCAGTTTTGTTTGCTTTGGGGCACCACTCACTTCAGGTGGGGTTCATCTTAATTTCTAGCTCTAGGAACAGTGACAGGCCCCTGGCTGGCCTGGCCACAGTGCCAGGCCACAGGGTACCGTGGCCACAGGAATTGGTTCAAAGGTAGACATGTGATCTGGATGGGCCAATCCATGACCTCTCTGGGACCTTGGCTAGAGATCCAGAAAGAGACAATTCCATCCTTCTGAGATGGCGGGTGCTGAGGGCTATATAACAGTGAGGTGTTGCTTTCACCAGGCAGGAAAGTACTTTCCAGAGCAAACAGAATCAATAGGAGAGTGGAAGAGAGAGTTCTGGTCATATTGTTTGAGTTTCTAGATCCAGTCATGCCTGGATTATTCTAGCTACATGAAGCAATAAATTCTCTCTTTGGCTTAAGTTAGCTTATGTTGGTTTTTGTCACTTGAAAGTGAAATTGTGTTTCTCATAGTAGGGCATTTGAAAAGGGTGGGTCCCATTTTTATTTCAATGTTCAGTGCATGGGGAAGTGAATGCAATAATATGTGTGTATAAAATGATCAGAATTGAACCTCAGATTTAGCAAAGATCACATAATTAGGCAGGCAAGGTGAAAATAGAGGACAGGGTCCCGAATTCACAGGGCAGAAGGGTCTTCAGTGGACTGCAGGACATTGAGACTTAGCTATTTTCTTTTGTGAAAGCCACAGAAGGGGTGGTGAATGATGGCGTCCAGTGAGGGCCAGATGATGAAGGATCTTAAATGTCCTGACGTTGCATTGGGGGATAAGTAGGGGATGGTGAAACCAAAGGCCAGTAGGTCATATGGAGCAGGAATGAATTAGGACAGTGCTGGTAGGTATGAGGCACAGCTAGTCCTTTGTCTTGAGTCAGCATCAAACAGGTTGGGGAGGGGGTGTGAGTAGGGGTCAAATCTGGCAGAACAGAAGCCCTACCCATAGTCAGTGCTATAGATATAGGCTGACTTGATTTGATTTCTTTCTTCCCTTCTTTCCTTCTTCCATTCCTTCCTTCCTTCCTTTCTTCTCTTCCTTCCCTTTCACCCTCCCTCTGTCTTTCTCTTTTTTCTTTCTTTTCTCTCTCTCTTTCTCCCTCCCTCCCTTGCCCTCCCTGCCTCCCTCCCTCCCCTCCTTCCTTCCTACCTTCCTTCCTTCCTATCTTTCTTTCTTTCCTTTTCTCTTTCTCTCTTTTGGAACTGAACTTGTTGGCTATAGTTTTACATTACCTCAAGTTTCATTCATTCAAATCATTCATTCAACAGATATTTATAGGCTAGGCACTTTGATTCACCTGGTAAAAAAGAGAGAGAATGGGTTCCAGACGTCTTAGAGTGCATTTCTCATGGGTTAGTGCATGTGTGATATGTTAGGTGGTGATCAGAGCTAAGGAGAAAGGACATTTGAGTGGGGGACAGGGAGACTGGGACTGTGGGACTGTGGGAGCAGGGGCCATTTAGGGAGGGTGGGCAAGTGGATGAGGAAGTCTGCCTTAAATTCAAGGTGCATGGGAGGGTGTCTTTATTAATGTCTGGGAAGATGTTCATAATGTAATACTAAATGGGAAAGAAAATCAGCATAGGAACTACAAAACAGATTGGGCTAGAGTGGGATTGCTTTTGCCACTGGGAAAATCTTGAATCTGAGCCCATCTTTTCTTTTTTTTTTTTTTTCCCCCTTAAGCAACTTTGGTATTTTTTTTCATGATTTGAAAGGACTTGCATTGCCAGTGATTCTAACACAAGAGAAGATCATGCGCCCAAAGGGGAGAATAGCTTCCCTAGGTAGAGCCAACTTTTCCACCTTCCTCCAAAAATGCCATGACATGTCCTGAACTAAAACCTCCCAGAGTGCCCTAAAATGGGACAGGCGAGACTGTTGTCCCTAGACCTGTGACTGGCACATGCCTGCAATTATTGGGATGAGGGGGGTGGGAAGTGTGCAGTGGGCACCTCTTGACCTGGCTGTCTTGGATCCACAGGCATTTGATATTCACAAGCTTATCAGGATTCTAAAAACCAAATCATGGTCTTATTTCATTTATTGAATTATCAAGCACTGTTGGCATTAGACACCTATGTCCCTCATTTCTTATTCAGTCTCTGTTCTTGCTCAGGGATGGAGGGATGGTGGCAGCCTCAAGAAAATGTCTGATACACGCATCCTTCAGTGATTTAGAAAATCTGAATGTTTGATGATTAAAACCAAAAAATCCAGCCTTCTGGAGGTATAATTTACATAGCATAACATTCACCCATTTTAAGTGTACAATTCAGGGATTTTTAGTAAATTTACTGAGTTGTGTCACTATCACAGCTTACCCAATTTGAGAACATTTTCGTTGCCCCAATGACATCCCTGTTCTTGTACCCATTCCTGCCGCCAGGCAACACCAATGTATTTTCTGTTTTTAGAAATTTGTCTCTTCTGGCTATGTAATGCCAATGGAAGCCTACAGTCTGTGACGCTTGGTGTCTGGCTTCTTTAATGTAGCACACCATTTCTGAGGTTCATCCCTATCGTAGGTGGCATGGAGATTTCATTTCTTTTTATTGCCGAATAATATTCCATTATATGGGGAGACCACTCCCTGCACCCATTTGGGTTGCTTCCATTTGGGGAATATTAGGAATCATGCTGCTCTGAGTCATCTCACACAAGTCTGTGTGGATGTGAGTTTTCATTTGTCTTGTGTAGATACCGAGGTGTGCAATTGTTGGGTCATATAGGAAGATATTTAAGTTTCCAAGAAGCTCCAAGCTTAGTTTTTAAGCCATGTTAAAATGCCCTCCCAGCCACATCAAAAGGGCTGAAAATCCTTAGTGGTCCTGGCTGCTCTCTGTAGGTTACTCCCCCAGGGCCCCAGGGCTCGCAGTGGGATTTTCAGGACCTTCTGGCACCTGTCAGAGTGGATCCTTGCCCTCCACTTCATGCACTTCTCCACATATCCCCTTCCCAACCCTGAGGAAGAGGGAGCACAAAGAGGCTGTGTTTATTGGAACTGGGCTTTCTCCACAGACCAGATCAGTGACATCCTACAAAAGTAGCTGCAATGTTTTCTAGCTACAAAGGGCTTTTCAAACAAGAGACAAGACAGGTGCTGGAAAGATGAAGGTAGGTAGCTGGGATGAAAAGCGGCCACTGTCTGCTCCACGTTTCTCTGGGAGGAATTGGCTGTCTTTGAGGAGCCTTCCCTTTGCAGCTTTGGCTGCTACTTGGGTCTTTGTCAACATCCAGAAGCACAGAGAGCAGGAGACTGGAGCTGTAGCAAGAATCCAAGGTCTCTGGAGACTTGGAGGTCAGGTCAGAGAGGCCAGTCAGCCAGCTGAGCAGCTGTGATGGGGAACCCATGGCCAAAGAGCCACATATGACGTCGTTCATCCTATGGCAACCTGGGGGAATTTGGGCTCCAATAGATGGTGCCCAACTGAACCTTTGTATGTCCAGGAGATGGGGTCTGCATAAGTTGAACAGATGCCCACATTACCAGTCTCCTTAGTGGTAACTCATTCTCCCCTAATGGGGCTGAAGGTGATTTAAAAAAAAATATTCAAAACCTGATTCCCAAGATTTAATTGTTGCTTGTTGAAAAGATGTGAAGAAGGTGGTCTCAGGTATCAGACTGGTTATACAAGATCACTGGATAATTTATTTAACCTCTCTGTGCCTTGGTTTCTTCATCTATAAGATGGGACTAAAAGTAGTACCTCCCCGTTTTGAGGATTAACTGAGATTATTTTTGTACAACCCTTAGCAAAGTGATGGCTCCATAGAAAGACAAGAGAAAACATGAACTGTCACAACTATTTTTTTTAAATTCAAGCTTTACTTATCACTAAAGCCACTTTCTATATTTTGCCTCTATTCTACCAGGTGGGTGAAATGGAAACTTGGCTTATTCCAGTAACTTCATGTGATTCAGTGTGGCCTCTTCTCAACGATTTGACTCTGTAAATGTAACAGGGTTGCCTGTGAAACAGGTGGGGAGAGGATGATCTTCCCTGCGTGTATGAGGGGCCATCAGTCTTCAGTTATCATCTGTCCAGGCCTATTTTAGCCCGTATTTACAGCTTTAGAAACTGAAGCCCAGAGAGGTCAGGAAACTTGCCTAAAAACACTCAGCTGAGCAATGGAGCCAAGATTCAAAACCGGGTGTGTCTGACTTCAGGGATTGCTCATTACTGTTTTTCTTTCAGACATGACCCCAAAAGCCCTGTCTTAAGTTCAACAGTCACATAATTAAAAAATAAAGTGGAAAAAAAAATTTTTTTTTTGAGGAATAGACTATGATCGCCCTGTGTTGATCGCCCTGAGCAGAGAGAACCTTGAGCACTTACTTAAGTCATCTCCCAAATAAAACTTTTAGTTAAGTTTGGAAAGCAAGCTGGTGTCTCAGTTATCAAAATATATTCAGTGCATATCTGTTCAATTGAAGGTAGTGGGGAGGGAGGAGAGAAGGGAAATGGAGAGGGAAGAAAGCAAGAAAAAGAAAAGGAAGGTTGGGAAAGAGGAAGGGTGGGAGGTGAGCAAAGGTCTTCCCTCGCGAGGGAAGTTGCCTTTGAAATGTATTAAATTATGAGACTTCACCGGGTTATACCCTAGCATCTCCAGGAAAACATTTTCGGAACTTGTATTCTAGGCCTACACCCCAAACCTACTGAGTTGGAACCCCTAGAGTCAGTCCTGGGCAGGTAAACACAGGTGAGTCTGAATTGAACTCTCATCAAAAACCGTGAGTTTGTAGTGTTTTGATTTGTTTGCTTATTTGGTTGGTTGGTTGTTTCTAAGCAAATTTAGGACTGATTGAGATTTCACAAATGATTTGTTCTGGTCTGTGGGTCTGGGTTGGTTGTGGCTCTCTCTCTTCTTTAATAAAGACACTTCCCAGGGATTTCCATGTCTGAGGAGGTGCTCAGAGAGGTCTCTCAGAGACCATTAAAAGGTACCTCTGGCTCCGGCCTCCAGCTTGCCTTTGAGAGGGCCAAGGAATGTGTGGTGTTGATGACTTCCCCTTAACCAAACCTTATGTCACTTGGAACCAGAGTCTCTTTTTGTACCTTTAATACAAATTTGAACACATCTTCTTTATTTTCAGGACCAAAGATTTTTAGGTCTCAGTTGACCAGAATCAAAAGTGCTTTTCACTTTTTGTAGTGATGGTGGTGCTGATGGTAGCTTCCAAGGGACCAGTAATACAGCACCTCTTATATGTGTGTGTGTGTGTGTGTGTGTGTGTGTAAGGGGGCTCACCCAACCTGTTAGCCTTAGGTCTGTTTTTCTCTGCAGCGCCTATCTTGACCTAGCTGGCAGTTGCCTGATTTGAATTTCCTATCACCCAGAGTAGAAGAGGATCATCTTTGCTTGGTACAGCATCTCTGACTTAATTGGCTGCCTTCAGGACTTGTAGGTGTCACCCATTGGACAGGGGTGGGTATTGAAGGCTTGGGAAAATTGTCTTGTCTGAGAAGCTCATTACTGCATCCAATACAAAAGAATTTGGGCAGGGAGGTCAGAGTTAATATGCTTAATGTTCAGTTGCTGCAGGGACCTAGCCAAGGAATTGAGAGTGTCCTGAAGATTACTGGCTCATTTGTTTGCATTTTCTGGCTGTGTTCTTGGAACCCATGGTTGGGGGGGCAGGGGTGGGGTGAACACAATGGAAGCTGGGAAAAGGCCCAGGCCAGTATCTGAGGGATGAAAAGGGTTTTGTGGCCTTAGCCAAGAGGTCATTTAATCTGATTCCTAGTCGGTATAGGCATCTACCCTAAACTACCTAGCAGGGATCAATTCATTCATTCATTTATTCAGCACATACTTACGTAGGACCTCCTATAAACCTGGAATTGTGCCTGGAAAATTTTTAGCGATTACCTGTGTTGGTTAAAATATTCCTAGAAATAAGTGATTGTTGCTCCCAGAGCACATAGATTAAACAATTGAACAAAGTCATAATATTGAAGTCTCCCCATTCCCGATTTTTTGCTTCTTTGATCACAGTTTTTATTTCGAAGGAACAAAGAACTGTACTGAAAAATACAAAGAACGTGGTAACAATCACCCAGCCTTCTACCACCCAGAATCCACGATTGTTACCTTTCCATCCTATTTCTTCAGACTTATCTATTTATTTATTTTACATCAGAACCAGTAACTTACAGATCATGTTAAAAATTGCCCCTTCCCTGGCACCATCTATATCTTACCGTCTCCTAGTCATGGAGTTCAGGGTCATGGATTTTGTGTGTTTCCTTTTTATAGCTAAATCAAATAACTTTTAACATTACGTGTTTAAAAATGATTTATTTTTAATTGTGAAATTTTTGTAACAAAAAATTTACCATTTTACCATTTTGGGGTGGGGAAAAGGAGGAGAAGAGGGAGAAGGGAGAGAGAGAGAGAATCTCAAACAGACCTCCACGCTCAGCTTGGAGCCTGATGCAGGGCTCAATCCCATGACCCTGAGATCATGACCTGAGCTGAAATCAAGAGTCAGACACTTAATCAACTGAGCCACCCAGGTTGCCATTTCTAAGTCCCTCATTTTGCCATTTCTAAGTGGACACTTCTGTGGCATGTGCAACCAGTACTACCGTCCATTTCCAGAATTCCTTTCATCTTGCAAGACTTAAACTCTGTACCTGTTAAATACTAACTTGCCAATCCCTCCCACACCAATTCCCAGCAACCACCATTTTACTTTCAATCTCTATAAATTTGAATCTTTGTAAATTTGATGACTCTTGGTACCTTATAGAAGTGGGGTGATAAAGTATTTGCCTTTTTGTGACTGGCTCATTTTACTTAGCATAATGTCCTCAAGTTTTAACCATGCTGTAGCAGGTGTCCGAATTCCCCAGCTGAATAAGTATTCTGTTGTGTGTATATACATCGTGTTTATCCTTCATCCATCCATGCATACTTGGATTGCTTTCACCTTTTGGTCATTGTGAATAATGTGGCTATGAACATGGGTGCTCAAATAGCTGGTTGAGTCCTTGCTTTCGTTTCTTTTGGGAATATACCCAAAACTGGAATTGCTGGATCATGTGGTAATTCTATGGTGAATTTTTTGAGGAAACACCATACTGTTTTCCAAAGTACCATTTTATATTGCTGGTGGGAACCAGCAATTCACAGGCATTCCAGTTCCTCCACATCCTCACCAATACTTGTTATTTTCTGTTATTTTTTTTCCCCTATCTTTTTTTTTTTTTTTTTTTTTTTTTTTTTTT
>NW_019154129.1:4936050-5310005 GCF_002288905.1 Enhydra lutris kenyoni | reverse complement strand
TTTTTTTTTTTTTTTTTTTTTTTTTTTTTTTTTTTTTTGGGTAGTATCCATTCTAGTGGGTGTGAGATGGTATCTCAGTGTTTTGCTGATGATGAGTAAGGTTGAGCATCTTTCCATGTGCTTATTGGCCATCTGTATGTTTTCTTTGGAAAAAATGTATTTGTAAGTCCTTTGCCCATTTTTTAAATTTGGTGATTCATTTTTTTTTTTAGTGTTGAGTTTTTTGTGTCCCTTAGATTTCTGGATATCAACGTCTTACCAGATACATACTTTGAGAATATTTTCTCCCATTCAGTGGCTTGCCATTTCACTCTGTTGATTGGTCCTTTGATGCACAAAAAATTTTGATCTTGCTGTAGTTCTCTTTGTCTATTTTCTTTTGTTGTCTGTGCTTTTTATATCCATGAGATCATTGACAGTTCCAATGTTGCAAAGTTTTTTTACACATGTTGTTTCTTAAGAGTGATAGCTTGAACTCTCACAAATAGGTCCTCTTTTAACTTTTACATATAGATTTATGTTTTGATAAACAATATATGGTATTTTGTGTTTTAACTTTTGTGCACCATGTCCCATTTTACATTGCATTCTACATCTAACTTTATCCCCCTCACTCAACATTATGTTTTGGGGTTTTATATACATTACTGTCTAGCTAGTTATTACATCTAGCTCCATCTATCCACTCATACATCCATCATCCAGCCAGCTAGCTATTCCTGTCTCTGTTTATCCATCCCTCTATCTATCTTCCTTCTCTTCAGTTATCATCATTTATGCATCTACTTACCTATTCACCTATCTGGCTGACTGTCTTTCTATTTTACACCTATTCTATGTCACTCACTCATTTTTCTTGCCTCATCATGTAGCAGGGGTGATACTCAAAATCTTTAACAACCCATATGCTCCAGGCACCACATAATAAAACCCTGTAGTGACCCAATCAGACTAAATTTGGCTAGAATAACTGGCAGATCGATCATACTGGTTCACACCAGCTGACCAATAGTTCTGGCTTGTAGGAACTTGCATTTATAAATGCAACACTAGCAATACTTGGAATTCCTTCCAATGTTGACATTCTTATGAACGAAATCCTCTGATTTTCTTCCTTGGGAAGACTTTCTCCTTTGACTACTGACTCTCGGAATTCATCTTTCCTTGGAGAAGTCTGGCAGCCTCTTTGACCTATTTCAAATAGCACTCCCTGCATGGGAGCTCTAAGTCTTGGATCGCCAAAACAAATTTTTGCTTTGATCTCCACTCTGTCTTATAATTGGGGTTGTATCTGTAGCGTTGTCTATAGGAAGAATGTTCCAGGGCAGTGTAAGTTCCTTGAACTTGCGGGAGTGTAACTTACTGACCTGTCTGACTATTTCGTATCCACCTCTCACTCAAGCAGGCATGCCTGTTAGGTTGGCAAAGAGTCCGGAGTGGAGTCTAGTTGCAGTGGGGCATTAGAAGTGTGTCTGGTTTTCAAGTTCTCAGTCATAGGAAATTCCCAAGGTGTTCTTGGCTCTAATGGTCCTTGGCTTTGAGAAAGCTTGTCAGAGCAGCAGTGGTTTATGGTATGGCTCAGTGCCATTGCTGAAGGTATCAGGGAGGAGCTGAATTCCCAGATCTAAAAAGTGCTCTGAGTGTGTAGAGCTGACGTGCTGTTTGAGAGCAGGGCAGTGTGGAGCAGTGAGCAGAGTTCTGGCTTTGGGGCTAGATACCTCCCTGAGCCTGTGCCTAGAGAAGTCTGGAAAAGTGTGCCTCTTGAACCCAGTCATTCCTGGCATGTGGTAGCACTCAGTAAATCTTTGCTGAGTGTGGGAATGGAGCCAGATAGCCCCGTATTCAAGTCCTGGCTCCAGTGCCTGCTGCCACCTGTGAGATCTTCAACACACTTCTTATCTGCCCTAAATTTCAGTTTCCCTGCCTGAAAAGGATGACAGTACTCTCTACTTTTATGGGTGTTGGACAGAGCAATATCAGGGACATGTCATGCCTACCACAACTACCGACACAAAGTACATGTGCAATAAACACATCGCACTTAATATAGATTAGGGCTTCTGTGTAAGTTAGGGACAAGCACTCAAGAGACAGATGTGTGTATTTGTCCCAGCGCGATTTCAGTTGTGATACTGGGAAAGGTTTTGCTGTTGCTGTTCTTTATTTGTGTTGAAACTCTCAGCTTCAGTTTTAGTATCTGTAAAGTGGGTGTGCATACAGCAGAGGTTTTTGGATACCTGCTAAGAGATTGTAGGGACGCCTGGGTGGCTCAGTTGGTTGGACGACTGCCTTCGGCTCAGGTCATGATCCTGGGGTCTCAGGATCGAGTCCCACATCGGGCTCCCAGCTCCATGGGGAGTCTGCTTCTCCCTCTGACCTTCTCCTTGCTCATGCGCTCTCTCACTGTCTCTCTCTCAAATAAATAAATAAAATCTTAAAAAAAAAAAAAGAGATTGTAGAGTAGGCTGGACGGTGGCCATCAAGAAGATATAGTAAGGTCCTAATGCCTGGAACCTATGAATGTGAACTTATTTGGTAAAAGAAAAGTGGGGTCTTTGCAGATGTATTAAAGCGAAAGCTCTTGAGATGAGATCATCCTGGATTATCTGCATGAGCCCTACCTCCAGTGGCAAGTGTTAGAAGCGGACACATAGAGGAGGTAGTGTGAGCATGGAGGGGAGATCCTGGAGACATCAAGAGCTGTGAGAAGCAGGGACACACCCTCTCCTAGAGCTTCTGAAGGAGAGAGGCCCTGGAGATACCTTGGTCTTGCACTTCTGGCCTTCAGAACTGTGAGGGAATGAATTTCTTTTGCTCTAAGCCACGAGGATTGTAGGAATTTGTTACAGCAGCCACCGGAAACTAATAAAAGTGTTTTCTGTGCTAAATTCTGGTTATGCAAGCACCTTTTGTACATTGCAGATGCTTATCGAAATGCCCTTCAAAAGTTTATGGTATGGTGCTGGGATGTGACACGGAAACCCACAGCTCCACAGTGCAGCAGGTGCCGGCTTGACAGAGGGAAGCCCAGGAAGGACAGGGCATCCAGCAGCAAGGGATGCGTGTGGGTGTCTCTGGGAATATTTTCTGGAGTTTATCTAAGCTGTGCCCCAAAGATCAAGGAGGAGTCAGCTTGACAAGGATGTGGGAGGGCATTTCAGGAGAGGGAGCCACACACAGAGGCATGAGACAGCAGGAACAGGCCATAATTCTTGTGTCTCCGACGCTCTTGGGAAGGTCAGCAAGCCATCCAGAGCAGGGCTTCTCAAAGACTAAGGTGCGCCCAGATCACTTGTGGGATCTGTTAAAATGCAGACTCTGATTTAGTAGCTCTGGGGTGCATTCAGAGATTCTGCCTTTCTCATGAGCTCCTAAAGGATACCAGTGCTTACTGGCCTGCAGACCACACCTGGAGGCATAGAGCCTTAGTATTCTGAAGTTCAGAGCACTCTTGCCTTCTCCTTACTGTATTTGAACCACCCCTGGGCCCAGCCACCATCATGAAGCCGCAACCCTGCAGAGAAGAGGGGACTTGCCCAAGGTCACACAGCCTCGAATGATATCCTTGATTTTACAGTCTAGGTTTTCTGACTTTGGATACAGTGCTCTTTTAAATAAGAGATCCTGCGATTTCTTGTGACATCCAAATGGAGGCCAGATTTTGACTTTGACCAAGCCTGAGAGTCTTTTTCTTTTCATACGTAACTTGAATGCTTATTATCAATTCTGTCCTCATTCTTTGGTAGTGATTCTCTTGGTCCTTCCTTGCCCTTGCTACTTTCTTGCCCCTCCCCCTTGTGTCTTATACTCTAAATTGGTGGTGGGTGCTTGCTAGCCTCCGCCACACCCTGGAATCCCACACAAAGCTTTAACAAATTCTGCTGTCTGGCTGGGGTTTAGACTTATTTTCTCTGGCGTGTGGCTTAAGCATCAGGATCTTTAAAACTATCCCCGGGTATTCTTTTTATTTATTTCTTTATTTGACAGACGGAGATCACAAGTAGGCAGAGAGTCAGGCAGAGAGAGAGGGGGAAGCAGGCTCCCCACTGAGCAGAGAGCCTGATGCGGGGCTCAATCCCAGGACCCCGGGATCATGATCTGAGCTGAAGGCAGAGGCTTTAACCCACTGAGCCACCCAGGCGCCCCTCCTCGGGTATTCTAAAGACCAAGGTTGGGAATCACTGATCTGGTTTTTTGGCCTTAGTTGTTCCTCCCTTACCACTAATTCCATGAGTTCTGTTTTTGTGTGTGTGTGTTGTTTTTGTTTGTTTGTTTGTTTGGTTTTTTTGTTTGTTTGTTTGTTTTTAAGTTCCTCTGCTACTCACCTGTATACTTTTAACTAGTACATACAATTATTTTTCTTTATCTGTTAAGCAGTGAAATTTGAAGTGGGATCTTTTCATTCATTACTGTGAAAACATTTGAAAGAAATGCATATATTCACTCCCACTTGCTTCTTCCCGTTATCCATCTTTACTCCAGCAAATCCCACTTCCAATTTAACTAGTAAGCTCTGGGTGTGTGTATGCGTGGCCTGTAGGCTTTCTTTCACTTTTGTTGCTGTTGTTTATTTTGTATTATTTGACTTTTCCTTCAAGACTTGTAAGATTCACATTCTTTTTCCAAGGCCGCTCCGTCTCTAGTTTTATATTTCAGTAGCTTTCTTTGTTAAAACACTTTGAAGAAGCTGGAAGGGCTAGAGGAATGGAAATGAAATTATTGTGTTTATGATAGTAACTAATAGTAATAATAAGCACATGTACCAGAATGTGTTCCCCTTCTTATGCATTAAGTCACAGCATCTTGCTAATCAGAGCCAATGACTGAGCAGGTGCCAGGCAATTAAGGGGCGTTAGTCAAGGGTTTTTCTTTTGGTTTGGTTTTGCATCTATGTTTATAATGGAGATTGGTTTTCTTGGGTGGTCTTTGTTCAGGAAGGCAGATTGGGTTGAATTCATTCCTTATGGCCTTTGTCCAGCCTTGGTGCCAAGATTATACTGGTGTCATAAAGTGATTGGTATAACTCACATCTTTCCAGTGTTCTAGAACAGTCTGATTAAAATGGGAATTCTCTGTTTCTCAAAGGTCTGCTACAATTTGGCTGTAAAATAATTGGGAGAGTGCCTCTATGTAAGTGATTTTTTTTTTTTAATCCTGGCTTTTATTTTTGAAATCTTGAAAAATGTTCAAGTGACAGAAAAATGGAAAGAAAGCACCACAGAAAGGACTTCGATTTTTATATGGCTTTCGGCCTACTGTGGTTTTCTACTTCCTCTTGGGTTGGTTCGGTAATGTAAATTTTGATGGAAAAGTTGACCCTTTCAACTAGATTTCCAATGCAGGGTGAAACTTTTAAATAGTGTTCTCTTATTTTTCTACTCTCAGCTCTATCTGCGGTTATAACAACTTCATCGTTTTTGAGAGCTTTTATGTTATCTCTAATCCTCCTAACGACTTTGTGAGGCAGATACAGCGCATCACCCATATTTTCCAGATAAGGACGTTGAGACTGAGAGGAATTCACAGGCTTCTCAGGGCGCAACAGCTAGTGAATGAGAAGGCCAGTTCCCGCGGAAGCCAATGTCAACTGTGTCTTCACGGCCTGCTGCTCTGCCAGCCACACTCTGAGGAGCAAGGCCTGAGCGTTCTGAAGGTTACGGCACTTTTGCCCCACCCCTTACCACATGGGAGCCTCCCCTGGAGATTGCCAGGCACCCCCCATTTGCAGCTGAGAATCCAGAAGCTTGCCGAGAGGAACCGCCTCACGCCAAGGTCACACGGCCTCAAATGGTACCATTGATTTTAGAACTCGGGTTTTCTGACTTTGAAAACAGTGCGCTTTTGACTAATTCATCACACGGTTTCCCCGTGGCATACAAATAAGGGTTAGGTCTTTATTTTTTGACCCAGTCGGGGAGCCCTTTTCCACTAACAGGTTGTCGATATCCTATATCCACTTACTGATGTAATGTGTGCATTTATTATTAATGAATAATAATTGTTGTTATATGCTATTAAATATATAATCCTCAAGTAATAATTACCAATGGGCTCTTAAGAAGCATCATTAATTAGAACTAATTAAATTAATTATAAGGAAACTGCCTGTCTTCATAGTCTCCCGAAAGGTGCGGGTAGAAATCTCTCTGTGTGGTTTCCACATATAGAGAGAGGGTTAGGGAAAGGGACCTAGTGGGGTTTGGGGTGAACTGGGCTAGGCACAAATCAGCCACCACCAGCCCGCCTGGATCAGAGCCCTAGATGACTAAAGCTGTGGGGTCTTGGTCTTTGCTCCAGCAAATATTGAGTTCTTGGCCACCTGGTTACATCAGGTCGGTTCTGGCTATTAAAAGGGGGCTGATGGTTTGTTGCTCCTGTTGCTGCTACAGATTGTAGGAGAACCAAGCTACATGCGAGCCCAGGTTCAACAGCAGTAGTAGCCAGGAGCTGCATTTTGGGGGAAGAAGGACGGTGGGTGACCTTGGAAAGAGGGGAGTGCCCTCCAAGGGGGATAAGAACATGACAGAGAGACATGAAAGGGATGACGACAATGTCCTCCTAGAGGTCGGGTGAGAATTGTGACAACAGCAGGCATGGCCTGAAAAATGGCATGACGGTAATTGGCTACGGGGGGATGGATAATGCATGTGTGTCTACGGGCAGCTCTCAGAATGAACTGAGGGAAGGAAGGGATTGCACAATTAGATATCTCTACAGTATTTCTTTTTTTACGATTTATTTCTTTATTTGAGAGGGGTGAGGAGGATCAGAAGGAGAAGGGGGAGAGAATCCCAAGCAGACTCCCTGCTGAGCCAGGAGCCTGATGCAGGGCTTGATCCCAGAACCCCTGAGAGCATGACCTGAATGCACCAAAATCAAGAGTTGGACACCCAACCGACTGAACCCCCCCGGGCGCGCCGACAGTATTTCTTAGCTTTGGCCAAGCTAGTTTGACGGCAGGGTTACTCCCACTGCTGAGGAAACTCTCACAGGACTGTCTATAATAATGCAGGGAAAGTTGATAAATTCCATCCCAGAGCTTTGGAGCCCTTTGGCCAGTCCCTGAGGACCCGATACCAGGGGATGTGTTAACAGAGGATCACACATCCCACAACTGCTCCTCCCCACAGCCCAGGATGAAGTCGGTGGCCAGGGGCTGCCCCAGGCTGCTGGGAGGCCCCGTGGAAGCAGTGCCCCAGTGCTCCCTATAGTAGTATGTAGGGCAGTGAACACCGGGGACTGGAGAACATATTTTTACACATAAATATTTATGTCAAATCAGCTCTGCTAAGAAGGTGGCAAAACAAGGCGTGAAAACACAATGAGACAGAGCAGTCTGACTTTTTGCAAATATTTATGACAGAGGAAAATGCTGAGAGACAGATAACCCTGAAAGAGAATAGCCAAGAAGAGAAGAGAGACGCCAAGGCTCTCCCAAGCCGTGGGAAGGCTGTCCTCTTGCAGGGGGGGCGGTACAGAGGGCAGGGCTATTCACATAGTGCTCTCAGGGAAGGCAGGGGGTTGACACTTTTTGTGTGTGTGTTTAATACCCACAGGATAGTCTCTCTGCTAATAAGCACATGAAATCCTTGAACATTTTGTCTACTGCTGTTCAGAAGTTCTACAATGAACACCAAGACTTTGTAATTGATCACTAATTTTAACACACAAATGCACACACACACACACACACACACAGAGGACAGGTCTACATAACAGGAGTATTTGACATCCTTCTGTTCGGTAAAGCGATGATCCTCTGAGGACTGAGTGAGAAGGTCCAGTAGAATCCTGCAGGGTCCAGCACACTGACAGCTCTCTATCCATGTCAGATGTGACTGTCGTCTTTTCAGCAGGTGGCTCACTGAAGAAGCGCACGAAGGGACGCCTGCGTGGCTCTGTTGGTTGAGCATCTGAGTCTTGAGTTTGGCCCAGGTCATGATCTCAGGGTGGAGAGATCGAGCCCCACCACTGGGCTCCTCGCTCAGCTGGGAGTCTGCTCAAGATTCTCTCCTTCTCCCCCTCTGCCCCTGCCCTCTGCTCGCGTGCCCCTCTCTTTCTCAAATAAAGTGCATGGACTGGTGGTCGATGGATCTAGCACATACCCTGCCCGTAGTAGGGAGCTCAGTGCTTTTGTTGCTGAAGAAGACATAAATGCGGGGGACTGACCCTGGCTTTGGGGGAAGCAGGTTCAGCGTCTGTATGCAGTACAGCTGTGGGCAGTTACCAGCCACTGCAGAATTTTCAGGCGAGGGTCTTCCACTGTCCCTTTAAGATGTGACCGTCCCTTGCCAAGCCACCGGCAGTTGTTCCTGTCTCTGGCAAGCGGTTATCCTCAGACTGACTTGAAAGTCCTGTTCTTCCCAACGCTGGAGGGAACAGAACAGAGAAACCTCCATCACATGGGAAATCAGCCAGGTTGGAGGTGGAGGAGAAAGAGATGCCCCTAAGATGTTTAGGCATTTTCTCTATTCGACATTAATGAACTGTCCATTTTCCAGGCATTATCTTTGATGCTTTTTGTATGTTTTCTCATTTGATCCTCATACAGTGCTTTGGGGATGATATCAGCATGCCCTTTTAAAAAATTAACATATAATGTATTATTTGTTCCAGCGATACATGCTGATTTTATAGATGAAGGAGTCTACCTTCCTTGGGTCATATAATTCCATCAAATGTGCTAGCACTGGGGATTGAGAACTAGAATGTCTGTATGGGTTTTAAATCTTTGAGAGACTGTGCGGGATAGAAAAATAAAAGATGTGATGGTAAATATACACATGAGAATGTAGTCGGTTTTGTTTTCTGCTCTTGAGAAGCAGGGCAGGAAGGAGGAGATTTTGTTACTCAAAATTTTGAGATTTTGAGATTTTGTTACTCTAAGTAAACCAGTCACTGGTTTACTTAGAAGCTGTGTTTGGCTTGGGTCATGGAAGGTAGATAAGAGTAAAGCTTGAGTGTCTCATCTGATCTGTTGGTGGTTGCTGCTCGGTGGGAAATTGCTGAATGATGCCCGTTACACATGTGGGATGAGGAGTTAGTGGCCCATTTGCTATTTCTTTGATAGCTACTCACGGAGCAGAGAAGTGGCTCTTCTGAGTTATACAAGAAAGGCATACATAAGGGTGGGTAGATTACATTGTTGGAACAACAAAGGTATGAGGGGAAGGGTGAGCACAGCTGGCAGAAACCAAATCCAGTGAAAATGGGCAAAAGCCTCATTTTGCGTGATAACAAGAGATAGTGAACTTATTAATCCAACTGCTTCCAAGAGACGCAGCCCAGTCTGGGCCCGAGAGAGACAATAGGAAGATTCCAGAAAGCAAGTCCCTTTTACAGTAGAGTGGTAACTAACAATGGACAGACCACATTTTAGATCCTGGCTTCCATCTCTCATGAGCTATGTGACTTAAATTTTTACCCCTGCATTCTCACCCACAAAATACAAATACCGCTCCCAACTTTTGGTGTTATTCTGAGGGTGATGTGAGATAACACTATTGAAGTGCTTTGCATACAGCAGGGACTCAATGTATGGACTGTTCCCTTCTCCACCCATCCACCCTATTGTGCCCTGTCTTTGGGATTCTCTCCTTGGTGAGGAAAGGCCTCGTTGGGGAGGACTGAATCCTGACTCAGACTCAGTCCAGCCCGTGGCGGACAGGTGTCTCCAGTGCCTGCCCCCCTTCCATGACCAAACTTCGGGGCCCACTTGGCTTCCCCTGTACTATTAATGGAAACGGTTCCTAATTCCCCTCCCGCTGTGCAGTCAATTTACCTCTTAATGCCTGGCAGAGGCAGCATGCAGAAAGATTGACAACATTGTTCACACTGTTTAAAGGTTCCACTGTGCGTTGAAAATTGTCTAAATGGGGGGATAATGAACAATCACCAAATTGGAGCTTTCTCAAGCTGAGAGAAAAGAAAGGCTTTGGAGAGCGAGTGCCACATGACTGAAGTTATTGGCCAGGGTGGGGAGGGAAAGACAGATAGCGTCAGTTCCCCAAGCTCAAGAAAGATTGGATCTGTTGGAGCATGAAGCGTTTGGAGCCTTCCACTCCTTCAGTTTACTTGGTAACTTTCCAGGGGATGCTGGGATAAGAAGGACTAGCACAACGTGGATTCTGTCAGCTCCAGACAAGTTAATAAAACTGTGAATCCATCAGCATCCACCACTTTGTGCACCTGTTTGAGTTGGGAATTCACCATTGATTTCCTGACAGTAGTATCCCCAATGGGATGGTATTTGTTGGATGGGAGGATCGTGTCTCAAATTTTGTCTCTCTCTCTCTATTTAAAAAAAAAAGATTATTTATTTATTTATTTATTTGACCAAGAAAGAAAGAGAGGGCACAAGTAGGGGAACAGCAGAGGGAGAGGGAGAAGCAGGCTCCCCACTGAGCCAGGAGCCCAACATGGGATCTGACCCCAGGACCCTGGGATCATGACCTGAGCCATAGACAGCCGCCCAACCGACTGAGCCACCCAGGTGCCCCTGGTCTCTTTCTTTTGTTAGTGGCTTCAATTTGGGGGTTCCACTTTGTTCCTGATAGATGAAGGGATCTCACAGAACCATTATGATGATTTCTAGTCATAATATTTAGAAATGAGTATCATTCGCCATGTTCTTATTTTATGACGGAGAAGACCCTATGCTCTATTTCAATCAGCAGTCCTGTGACATAGATTATTATCCACATTATAAAAAGTGAGACATTGTGCCTGGTAGAGCTGAGATTTCTCACCCAGGACCTCACAATTAGGAACCAAAATCTGTTTGATTCCGAATACAATACTTTATCCCATCTATGCAACACTCCCTCGACATGAGACCCTTGCTGGTTGTGAAACCACCCAGTCTGGGGCAAGAATGCTATTCAGGAATTATTT
The DNA here is from genome assembly GCF_002288905.1 of Enhydra lutris kenyoni. NCBI lineage: Eukaryota > Metazoa > Chordata > Mammalia > Carnivora > Mustelidae > Enhydra > Enhydra lutris. The sequence continues at coordinate 5,299,112 of NW_019154129.1, read as the reverse complement.
ATGTTGAGATATCTGCCAATGGTCTGAGTGTTTCCTTGTATGTATGTAACTTTTCTCTTTTCTCTTGATGCTTTAAAGATTCTTTGACTTTTGACAATTTATTAATAATGTATCTTGGTGTAGCCCTAATTGAGTTCAGCCCACTTGGGTTGAACCCACTTTAAGCCTCATGATTCTGGATGTCCATTTCTCTCCCTAGGTTCTGGGACTTTTTGGCCATTATTGTTTTATATATACTTTCTGTCCCTTTCTCTTTTTCTTCTCCTTCTGGAATTCTCATAATGTGAATATTGTTTCTTTATATTGTATCCCATGTCTTATAGGCTTTCTTCAGTATCCGTCAATCTTTTTTCTTTTTGCTCCTCTGACTGGATAATTTCTAATGTTCTGTCCTCCAGGTCACTGATTCTTTCTTCTGGAGATCAGATTTGTGGTTACCCAAAGAAGGGGGTGGTGGGAAGTGGGAATTGGTGAAGGTGGTCAAAAGCTACAGACTTCCAGTTATAAGACTGAAGTTCTGGGGATGTAATGTACAACATGGTGACTGTAGTTAACGTTGGTATGTGCTATATAGGAAAGTTAAGAGAGCATGCCTTAAAAGTCCTCATCACAAAAAGAATTTTTTTCTTTTTATTGTATCCGTATGAGAAGATGGATGGTAGCTGAGCCTACTATGGTCATCATTTCGTAATGTATGTAAATCAAACCATCATGCTTTATGCCTTAAACAGTGGTGTATGTCAATTATTCTTCACTATAACTGGAACAAAAGAAATGTTTATGTCTTTATTGTTCATTAATCTCTTCTCATGAGCACTGAGCACTGATCAGATCTGAGACTAATGTTGGACGTCAGTGGTTGATGTCTAATATTACCTATATTACCAATATGACCATTACCTGAGATAGAGAGTACTATCAGCAGACTACCTGCTTTGGCTGTCCTAGCAATGGTTGGCCCTATTTGAAATTGACAGGACATGAGCAAGTGTCCAATTCCATGACATACCCTAGCCACTGGCAAGCCCTTAGTGGTCTTATTGCACAAGTTGGGAACTCAGTGATCTACAGAGATTGGCAAAGTCTTTGTAGCCCCATGTGTGTGGTTGGTGCCATCTTAAACTTGGGCAGAAGTTTAGACAGTGCTGTAGAGGCTGCCTGGAAGTGAAAGCCTTCCCTGTAGCCAATTCTGATTTTCTCATCATAATACTTACCTCATGCCTGTGGTGTCTGTTTTGCTCTCTGTCCTCCCACCCCTCCTGAATGTGAGTTCCTTGAGCATAGATGCATGTGTAATAGATCTGCGTGTTCGTGATATATGGTATAAGACAAGGCAAAGAGTTGATTGTTAATCAATACGGTGAGAGCATGAGAGAGCATGAGAGATGGAGGGATAGAGAGAGGGAAAGAGAGAGAAGAAAGGGAGGAAGGAAGGGAGGGAAGAATAGAGAGAGAGAATCAAGGTAAGGAGGGAAGGAAAGGGAGAAGAACTAAGGAGGTAAAGAATGAAGGAAAAGAATCAGTAAGAAAAGGAAGGCAGGAAGGGAAGGAGGAAGCAGGAGGAGAAGGAAGGGAAAGAAGAGATAGTGATGAAAGAGAAAACTTGACGAACCACCTTTTGAAGGGTTCTCTTTGGCTCTCCTGTAAGACATGAACTCAGGCTGTCTCTGTGACGGGTTTCCCAGGACACCAGGGTGCCCTGTGAGCTTCTGGAATTTTGTTCCACAAGACCCAACTTGCTCTAGGGCTCAGTCTCCTTGTCTGTGAAACGGGCTCACACAGATACGAGAATTAAACCACCTAATCAACAATGAGAAGTGTCATGGCTGCTGAAGCACGGGAGACCCAAGTGGAGGAGGTGGAATTTTCCCAAAAAGCTCAGAGAGGAGGGAGAGATCTTAGGGAAAACCCAGCTTCCAATGATGACCTGTCAGCCTTTTCTGTTCCAAGTACTGCATTTGTTAAATTCTTTTATTAGGCTCTTTTCTTTGGTTTAATCGGCCCATGTCTGTGAACGGGCCCTTTCCTGGGGTGCACACAGACTGTGCTATTTTGAATTCTGCATCATTAAGATAATTAGGTGCCCAGACAGAATTTAAATACTATTAAGGGTTTGGTGCACACTGACTGGCCCTGGTGGCAGAGTCATATGGGGACTCAGCCTCTGCTTGCTGCTGGTTTTTGGAGCTTAGAACCTTGCCTAGGATGAAATGGCTCTCCTGGGCAAATGAAGGGAAGTGAAGGGAAGGAAGGTGGTATATTTCTGAGCTCTTTCTTAGTGCCAGATGATCCGCAGGGAATTCTATATGCATTGTCTGATTTACTTTTATCCTCCTAACAGACTTGTCAGGTGTACATTGCTGCTGCCATTTTATAGATGAAGACAGAATAGTGGAGGGGTGAAGGCACATGCTTTGGGTCAGCATCTAGGAAGCCCCTCTGGCTAGGTGGACTTGAACACATTCCTACAGCTTTCTAAGACTGAAGTTGCTGCATTTGTAAAATGGAGATAGCAATAACACCTACTGTGTAGGGTTAATAAGAGAATTAAGTATCATGGGACATATATAACACTCTTATTACGCTGATAGGCAGATACAAAGAACATGATGACTGTGAGTTAGCATTCTTATTTATTCCCAGATTATCTGTGCCCAAAGCCTAAGCCTGGTGTATAAATCTGTGAGCTTTGCTTATGTCCCACTGGGAGACAGACATGGGACCCACATGGACACAGAGAAATCCCTATTCTGTTGAGAGCACGATCATTTTTGGTTCCCATCACGCTATAAGAATTCAGCTGTGGCATGTCTGTGTACTTGTGTTTAAACCACGGTACTGTAAGGACTCACTGTTGTTACGCCAGTATGCATGCTCTGTGCCTGTGCATCCACAAACCCACTTCCGCAATCTGCACAGAACCTTACTATCCAGGGAAGAGCTGTAGTGTGTGTCAGCTTTTATCTCTTCCTTCCAGTGACTCTAGGTCACTGATTGACATTTATCTTGTCCTCAACCTACGAATATTTTTTGTCTACAAATACTTTTTGAATGTCTTGTTTATGTCAGATCATTCTATACAGAGGCATGAATGAGAAGACAAGACTTCTTGTCTTCATGAAGCTTCCATTCTGGGGGCAGTGAATGTTTCAAGAGAAAATAAGATACTTGTATGTATTGGGGCGCCTGGGTGGCTCAGTGGGTTGAGCCGCTGCCTTCGGCTCAGGTCATGGTCTCGGAGTCCTGGGATCGAGCCCCGCATCGGGCTCTCTGCTCTCTAGGGGAGCCTGCTTCCTCCTCTCTCTCTGCCTGCCTCTCTGCCTGCTTGTGATTTCTCTGTCAAATAAATAAATAAAATCTTTAAAAAAAAAAAGATACTTGTATGTATTAATTAGGGCTTAAAGGAGAAAAACAACCCCAAGCTCACAGGGTATTAATATGATCAAGGTTCATTTCTTGTTCCCATCACAGTGAGTTCTGATCCATGCAGTCATGCAGGGACCCAAGATCTTTCTTTCTTCTGGCTCTGCCATTCTATTAGGATTCCGAAGCCCTCCACTGAGCCCACCAGATTAGGCTAGAGTGAAAGACGGGGAGCTAGATGGGAGGCTTTTACTAGGATAGGCTTTGAGGGCCAAATATAACTTCTACCTAGGTTCCATTAGCCAGAACTGTTGTGTGGCTATACCTAATTCCAAGGGAGGCTGGTAGATAAGGTGTGGCTAGTTTTCGAGGAAGAAAATGGAACCAGTTTAGTAAAAATGCATACATTTTCTGCCCCTTTGTACACAAGTGTGGTTGTGCTCTGCTGTGTGTTTGCAGCTGCATGGGCTTCTTTGGAGGGGCTGAGAGGGGCTGCTTTCTGAAAGAGAAGAAGGCATCCCTTGTGGGTGTGTAGTGCTTCCTCTAGTCCCATGATGCTCAGTAGGGCAAATTTGACCTCTGGGACTGCCTTTATCATATCCTTCTTTCTCTCCTTTTGCCATCTATTACCCTCTTTCCTACCCCATGCTTAGATCTATACAGTGCTGCGCTTTCCTTCTCCCTTCCCCGAGTTCAGACCTTATAGTCTTGTGAGTCTCCCCCCTCGCCCCCCCACCCCCGCCAAGGGCTTCTCACAACTGGGAGGCTGGATAATTTCTTATACCTTTGAAAGAGTCTCAGCTCTTTGTAGCAGTCATGCTAATGCTACCACTTAATTTGAATGGCCCTCAGAGTTGTCATTGAACTTTCTTGTGCTGAAATTTCTGGCTCAGGGTCTGTCCCACTAACCTGTAGGTGCCAGGGTGCAGGGGCCATGGCTGTCTGAGCACAGCTGTACATCTGGGGATTGGCACAGCTCCAGTGGCGCATCTGTGTGACATACTCAGTGGACAAATGCATACATAATTGAATATATTTTATTTGACCCTCCCAGCAAGCTTAGGAATTAAGTGTCATTAGCCCCATTATGCTTTCTCTTCCCCAGTTAAATAATATTACTCTCAGTTAAGAAAACTGATACTCAAGGAATTTTATAATTCCTCCAAATTGTGATGGGAATAATTGGGTGGTCTTGGGTTCAACCTGAGGTGTGCTTGATTCCAAATCCCGTGCTGTTTGGTTTTTGTTTTTTACTGTGTCACATTGCGTCCCCATCACCTGAATACTACTATTAATATATAATGTATTATAATTATACATTTTCATCATTTAAATATAATTATATAATTTATATATAATTGTATATTAATATATTACATAATAAACCATAATGGCATAATTCATGTATTTCTTAGTACTTTTTCAAAGTACTTTCACATGAGTGATTTCATTAGAGCATCATCAGAGCAGCACAATAGATTAGTGTAGTTTGTAGCACAGGCTTGTTTTTATTTTCCTACTTCACAGATTTAGAAAGAAAATCTACAAAGATGCTTCCACCCTAGAACTTGACAAATGTTTTCTGTAAAGGACTAGGCAGTCAATATTTTAGGCTTTGTGGACCATACAATCACTATTGTCCTTACCCAGCTTTTTTTTTTTTTTTTTAAAGATTTTATTTATTTATTTGACAGAGAGAAATCACAAGTAGGCAGAGAGGCAGGCAGAGAGAGAGGAGGAAGCAGGCTCCCCGCTGAGCAGAAAGCCCGACGCGGGGCTCGAACCCAGGACCTGGGATCATGACCTGAGCTGAAGGCAGTGACTTAACCCACTGAGCCACCCAGGCGCCCCCTTACCCAGCTTTTTTAAGGTAGCCCTAAAATAGCCACAGATAGTGTATAAAAGATGGGTGTGGCCATGTCCCGATAAAACTTTATTGACAAGAACAGAAGACAGCCAGATTGGGCCTGTGTGCCAGTTTGTCAACTCCTGGTCTATACCACAATAAGAAGAACTAAAATGGAAAATATCAGAAAGGACAAATCAGGCTGGAGAGTTTAAGTTAAGTTGCCCAAAGTCCCACAGCATTTCTTTGGCAGAGTTATACCCCAAACCCATGTTTCTTGCTTCCTGATATGATGTTCTTTCCACTACACTGATCTCCCTCATTAACCACTATGGCGGGCATATAACCTCATCTCAGACTCTTGGATTTGCCGTTTGTCCCCTGCAATTGCAGGCATTAGTCACTGCTCACTCGTTAGCCCTGATATCATTCCACAAAAACCTAAAGAAGGGCAAATGCTTTGTTTCCTCGCGTTCTGTCCCTTTCCTAAAATGAACCTAGAAGCCAGAACCGAAATCATCTCTGATTTTCAGTTCACCAGAGTAGTTAAGAATTAAGGAGGGCACTTGATGGAATGAGCACTCGGTGTTATAGGCAACTAATGAACCTCTGAAGTCTACCTCTGAAGCTAATAATACACTATATGTTAATTAAATTGAATTTAAATAAATTTTTTTTTTTTTAAGGAAGAAGAAGAAAACAGAAGGAATACAGATCTGGGGCCAGGCAGCTGTGGGAGTAGCAGCTCTGATATTTACCAGCTGGGTGACTTTGGGTGCCTTGGTGTTCCCATTATGAAAATGGGGTTGGTAACAGTCCTTGCCTCCAAGGGCAGTTGGATGAGGATTGAAACAATTATGGTACAAAAATACTTAAACAAATGTCTGCCATCCGGTATGTGTTTATTGCTGTTGTTGCTGGTTATCATTATTATCATTATTATCATTATTATCCACATTAATATTGTGGAATGTGTGATTTCATACCTTTACTGCTTCTAATCTCCAGTGCCTGCAATGCAGTTTCTTGCCCTTCACGTTAATGACAATTTTTGGCTGAGAATTCTTTGTTGTGGGCCAGGGAGAGAAGTCCTCTGCATTTTAGGAGGTTTAGAAACATCCCTGGCCTCTACTCACTAAATTCAGCAGCATGTTCCTCTCCCTTTTGGTCATAATAACAAAAAATGTGCCCAGACATTGCCAAATGTCCCTTGGGTCCTTGGGGACAAAATGTCCCCCACTGCTCTAATGTGAATGCTTCTTCCTTGTGATGGTTTGTCAAGTCCTGACATGTGCTTTCCTCATGAAGAGAGAAATTAACAGGTGTTAAGAAAAAGTACTGACAGGGATTAACCCCCTTATTGAGACCTTCTCACTGATGGGATCAACCTGAAGATCACTGGACAAAACTTTGGGGAGAAAGTGAGCAGCTTGTGGGAGGCATTTCTGATTGAAGTAAAACATTTTGGGACTTACCACTGGCCCAGATCTCTAAATCCTTTCCTTGCCATGAATGGGGCAGACATTCTGTGTGACTGAGTAAATCACTTGGGAAAGGCATACTGGGAGGGTGTCACTAGATTAGGCCATAATAGAAAGGAGCAAAGTCATCCTTTATTCACTCAACAAGCCAAGGGCTACCTTTGTTTCAAGAGGAATGAGAGTATTTCCACATTCCAGAAACATACAATCTAGTCAATGACACAGAGAAGTAGACTATTTAAGTGAGCAGTCCTCCAGATTGGGACTACTGGGCTAGGTGGATTCTGTCTTTACCTTCCTGGATTTTGGTTTTACCAAATATTAGGGAATTCTACAGGGTTGTGGAAGGGTGGAAATACTGAAATTGCCATACTCTGTTATGATAAAGTATCCCAAAAAATTGTCATCAAAACCCAAGAAATAGAACTTACCTAAAAAGAGTGTTCAGGATTTTCATTTCTCTTTTTCCTGTCAGAATAATACTTTGGTGAGCAGCAGGCTATAGAAATTTGGGTCATTGCCCAATGGTGCCTCTACAAATGCAGGTTCCAGATTCCTTTCTGAATTTTGCTTGCATGTTTGCAGCTCTGGTCACTGGCCTAGGGAGGGCTACCATAGTGAAATATTTCTCTGTCCCCATGCCTCAGGTTGCTGGGTGATGCCTTTGGATTTACAAAATGGATGATTTTCATCCTTTCCAGAATGCCAGGTCTAACCAATTGGGCTGGCTGGTTTCCCTCCAATTTCTTCCACATTACCCAATGGAGGTAACATGTCAAACTAGGCTACTGGCTTTGCTTTAATGGAAGGTCGTAGAAGTAATGGGCTTGTTCTCTGTCAACTGCTATATCTCCGTCATTCACATTACCATCAATTCTATCAGTCCATTCATTCATTTAACAACCATTCAGTGCTAGAATAAGGGGTTGAGGGCTGGAAATGATCCACCATGGCAGGAAAGAATATTTTATCAGTAACATTGTTTAGAACTGCTAGTGCATGGTGATAATATAAATAAGACCAAAGTTTAGTTGATTTTATTATTTCTTTCAAATTTCTTACAGTTGGAATCCCTCTGTGCCTGCCCTAGGGACAGACCCCTGATACATCACTACTTCCATATATCAAGTGTCTGCTATGTGTAAGAGACTTGGTTAGAATCTGGGCACATATGGATTGCTACAAGATAGATAGAGATAGAGATAGAGATTGCTTTTGTCTCTTCTAAGCACAAATGAAGTTCCTTTACATCTCTGGGCCTCAATTTTCCCATTTGTAAAATAGGGAATATTGATAAAAGCTAAATAATCTACATCAAGCACATAATACAGTGCCTGGGACACACTGACACCTGAGTATACACTATGATTTATTCCACCAAATATTTATTGACCACCTGCTGAGCCCCTGACCACATGCTCATCACTGGGCAGGATCTAACAAAATAGTTTCTACCCAGGCCAATGGGAAAGATTGAAGAAACTGTTTCTGCCTAGAGAAAGGTCAGGGGGAGGAAAATTCACATGGAGTAGAGAATATTTGAGCTAAAGCTGGGAAGGGAATTAGGAATTTTTCAAGAAGAGAAATGGGTTTGAGGTGGTCAGAGCAAAGCAAGGAGGTGTGAGGCCTGATGAGAGATGAGACTGGAAAGATGGGTGGAGGTTGGGTTATATGAAGCCTTGCTGAGCTTTATGTCTTATAAGTGATGGGAGGCGTTTCAGCCAGTCTAGGATAAGTTATGTTGTAGTAACAAAAATCCCCAAATATCTTAGCACTGTGAAACAGCACAGATCTCTTTGTCCCTCACAAATGTGTCCATTGTGGAGAGCCTACAGCTTTTGCTCCATGAACCTTAACTCAAGAACCCATGCTGAAAGAGAAGCTCCTGTGTGGGACATCTGGACTCTTAGCAGAGGGGAAAATAGGAGAGAAGATGTCTGCACATGCAGTGGCTCTTTAAGATTCTGCTCAGAAGTGGTGCACATTACTTTCACTTACATCTCATTGGCCCATGCGAGTCACATGACTGAACCTGATGTCAGCGGGGCAGGAAGCACTTCTTCCCCTGGGAAAGAAAAGACAGCAAATATTTTGAACAACAATGGAATCTACCGTGATCACATCCGGATTGCAAGGTGCAAATGGGCATAAATTGTAAAGCCCCACTCAAATGTCTGCATTCTCCTTCAAAGAAAGACTTGCTGTCCAGCTATAAGGAATGTGGTCAGCAGAGTGTCTGTAGCTACCCATTCCTCAGCTGCAGAGAGATGTATCAACCCCTTCTTCCCAGAGCATCCAGTATCTAGTGACTGAATGAGGCAGATTTATTTACTTTTTTATTTATTTGACAGAGAGAGAGAGAGAGAGGGTGGGGTGAAGGAGGAGGACAAGCAGACTCCACACTCCACACTGAGCACAGAGTCTGACCCTGGACTCCATCTCATAACCCTGAGATCGTGATCTCAGCCCAAATCAAGAATTAGGGACACAACCGACTGTGCCACCCACATGCCCCTGAGCGAGGCAGATTGATAAAGGTTGGACCATTTTGGCCTGAAGAGGAAAAACCCTAATGCATGATGTTTGTTCCAGAGCTCCTTGCTGGGATGTCTCAGGCTTTTCAAGTTTGATTGCATTTCGACTTCTCTGCCCCATCTTTGTTTCCTTCCCCTTTCCCTTCACAGATGTTGACCACTAATAAACATCTTGCATCCTAAATTCCATTTCAGCATCTGTTTTTAGAGAACCCAACTGTGACTTTGTTCCAATTTTAGTATATGTGCTGCCAAAGCGAGCACTGACTTTGTTATAATGGTAATAGTGATAATAATGTAATAATTCTTATAATATATAATAGTAACAACAAGATTGATGTATTTATTATATTATACTCCCCATCACGGGCCAATTTAGGGAAATAAGCCAGGTTATGGAATTAATATTTAAAGCAACAGCTCGTTCCTTTGGGTTTTGTCTAATAAAGCCACCAATTTGTTTCTTCAGAACTTTGTGCTCCCAAGGTAAATATTCCAGGCCATTCTCTCAGGTCCTTCAGGATCAACCAAAAGCTGAAATCTTCATCCCAGACCATCTGAAACTCAGAGATTCTGAGCTAAAAAAAAAAAAAAAAAAAAAAAGCCCCTTAAGAGAATCCACAGGCTCCCATAGAGCTATCTGGAAGTAACTATCCTGAAACACTTGCTGTTCTGTGGTCTTTTAAAAAAAAAAAATCAACCATATTAATAATGCCTCTGTTTATTAGAGTATACTAGCAAAAGATGCATATTTCTAGCCAGAGAGACCTGGGCTTGAATTCAAACTCTTTACTAACTTCTTGACAGCAGACAACTCACATAACTTCTCTGGGAGTCCTTTTTAGAATCAGGATAACAAAATTTACCCCATACAGTCATGGTGAGGGTCAGATGAAGTATTCTATATGTAAAGCTCTTAGGAAGGTGCATGGCACAGAGTACGTGCTCAGTAAATGTGCACCTCCTCCCCCTTTCTGTTCTTCCCTTTGGATGAAATATGCAAATGTCACTTGCTGAATAGGTGGTTTGGTCACTCCCACTGATGACCCTAGTATAAGGATTCTTCTTCCTGAGAAATGCACACCAGGAAGAAAAATGATGCTGCCACTTTTTCCCTATACCTACTAAAATATTTATTTTGACTGAAGTTCTCAGTATGTGGTGTTCTAAAGGATTAGAAGGGGTTTCTCTTACATATAAGCTTCCCTCAGTCAGTAAGGGATGCCTGGAGAGCTAAGTTGAGGTTTCTGAGATAGGGCCTGGGTTAAGCAAAAAAGAGGACAGGGATTGATTAGTGATGTCTGTCACCAGAAAAGAATTAGCATATGATGGCACACATACCGTTCATTTTCCATCTTTGTGGCATTACAACAGGATGTATCCTTTCTCCCTCCAGGAGTTTTCAAGCCTGTCTCAGTTCATGGGAAACCAGGTCTGTTTTGTTTTAGCAATGATATTGACTTCTTCTGTTTCTGGCCAAGTGTACAAGAAATATTTGTTGGAGCCGAAATCAGAGGCAGACAATGGACTCTCTGGCAGACGCTGTTGGGTGGAGTTCTGAACTTGGCCATCTTATGTCTTTCTTTAGGACTCAATTCAAGTAGATCCATGAAGATATTGCTTCTCAAATGTTAGTGTATATAAGAATCACCTTGAGAATTTAAGAATAGAACATAGCTTTCCGGGCTTTATCCTCAGATATTCTGATTAGGAGGCCTTTAGTAAATCCTGAGCATTTGCATTTATGCATACTCAAAAGTGATAGTGATGCTGCTAGTCCATGGGCCATATCTTGAGTGGCTCTGCTCTAGGACCTAGGACCTTGCTTCTCCTCTCTGTATGGTCTACAGCTAGCGGCATCGGCATCATCTGGGATCTGTTAGACCTGCAAAATCTGAGGCCCCATCCCAGAACTACTGAATCAGAACCCACACTTGAACAATATCCCCTGGTAATTCACATGCCAATTAAAGGTGAGGGATAGGTGCTGGGATAGGTGGGATTGGAGGCTCTCATCATCCCTCCCCCTACATCATGACAGTCCTTATCATATGTTATATAATCAGGATGATCTACCTATTAGACTTTGAGCTGCTGAGAACAGAGTCCCACATCCTCATTGCTGTCTATCCATCTCCTAGGGCTGCATAGAGGAGGCCCTTGGCAAAATAGATGTTGAATGAATAAATATGGCAGCTCCCAGACTTTAGACTTCACTAGCTATCCCTCCAGGTCTTATTCTTTTCTCTTTTATGGTCTTTGAAGAGGGATTTTTTCCTCAGGAATTCAGGAATATGGATACCTCACAAGGGGAGTATTTGAGTCATTTAGGAGGACAAGGGATTTCCAGACACAGTAGCTCTTATTTCCATGCAAACAATTGCTGTCCTAATTATGAATCATTCCCCACCCCCCTTCATGGGAGCAGGTCATGAGGATTCCCTATTTGGGAACATTTTTTTGTAGAATTTGTGTCTCCTGAGATGGCCAGAGTGTCTGATCTGTTTTAATTCTACAACATTTACCTTCACCTTTCCTTTTTCCTTCATTGGGCACCCTAGCATAGATGCTTTTATTAGGGTGCCTTATTGCACTGTGGGGTGAAGGGGAGGAAGATGGAGCTAATGTAACTTCTGTTCTCAAACATGGTGTGCTGAGTTGGGAATGAGAGGACTGGAGTCCTCATCATGACAATACCATTTCCTTCCTGTGTGACCTCAGAAATTTGCCTCTCTTGACTCCTCATTTTCTTGTGAAAGGTGTGGGTGTCATTAGTAGTTGGTTTTCTTCCTTCTTTTGTTTTTCTTCCTTAAATTTGGTCACTCTACCACCTCTCTCCCTTCCTTCTTCCCTCCTTTTCTCCCTCCTTCACTTTCCTCCCTCCCTTTCCTTCCTTCCTTCCTTCCTTCCTTCCTTCCTTCCTCCCTCCCTCCCTCCCTTCCTCCCTCCCTCCCTCCCTCTTTCCCCCCTCCCTCCCCTTCCTCCCTTTCTTCCTCCCTCTTCTTCCTTCCTCCCTCTCCTTCCTTCCTGCCTTCCTTCCTCCGTCTCCTTCCTTCCCTCCTTCCTTCCTTTTCTTTCTAGTTTCCTCCTTTCCTCTCTCCCTCCCTCCTTGTGTTATTTTGTTCCTTCCTTCCTCCCTTCATCTCCCTGTCTTTTTCCTTCTTTCTCTTCCTTTCTCTTTCTTCTCAGCCTTGTTCTCCCCCTTCCAAGCTACTTCCCTCTCTCTTTTTCTTTCTTCCTTCCCCTCTCCCTCCATCTCTTCCTTTGTGTTATCAGCACAATTGTTTCTTCAGGAATTTTCTGCAGAGTGCCACTCTGTAAGTCATTATGAATGGACAGCCCTGCTTGGTATGTCTGCAGCACCAGCCTCCTCCACATTCTCTGTCTTTGAAACAATTCTGTAGAGTCCCAGATTCCTGTGAAGTGCAGTTTACAGACCACTAGACTCAATGATCTCTGATGGGCATTTTGTTCCTAAAAATTTAAGGATCATATGAGTAAACAAGATGAGTTGGGTTAGAATGTCTTGTTCAGCATTTCACAGCAAGACAACTTTAAAGCTCTTACTCTGAGACCTCAGAAGAGACTCAGACTCACACTGGCTCTGACTCAGATGAGGTTCCTGGTCATCTGTATCCCTGTGCCTTTGTCATGGTTCCAGCCACTTCTCACCTGACTGGCTTGGCTCTGCCTTTCTGTTTTGGCTCTTGGCCCTTGGTCAGTCTTTCTTCTTTTGTAAGTCAATAATGCTGTCTTCTGGGGGTAACCAAATATCTGCTCATGAGTACATTCACTAGCCACCCAGCAAGGATCTATTATAGTAAGTTCTATATGCCAGGCACTGTACTAGTCACTGTGAATATAGTAATACATCACGTACTATCCTGCCCTCAGTGATTCGTAGTCAGGCTAACCATGCAGACAGATAAACACCAATCAGTATGATAAATGCAGTGATAGAAACTTGTGTTTGGCCGTGAGGGGAGAGCATGAATTCTGAACGGAGTCTTGGTGCAGTCAGGGAAGCTTTCCCAAGAAAGGTGATATTAGCTAGGTTTTGAAGGAAACATCCAAAAATTAGACTGGGGAAGAGGCAAGGCATTTGAAGTTATAGGATAAGATATGCCAAGACTCAGAGTTGTGAAACCACACAGCATGTCTGGAACAATTTTAGGTATATAGAATTATCCAGAAATACTGTCATCTATAGGAGGAGAGGGAGTAATGGACGACGAAACCAGAGAAACAAGACCAGATCCTGAAGGTATATTACACTGAGAAGCTTTTTCTTGCTGTTGGCTGGGCAATAGTGAAGGCTTTTGCAAATCCAATTTCCCTCAAAAGTAACAGTAGAAAATTTAGAAGGTAAAGAAAAATTAAGGAACTAAGAAAAGAAAAAGCAACAGCTTACCCATGGAAGCCCACCCTCCACAGGCATCAGTAATTGCATTTTCTTCTAGTGTTTTTTTTTTTCTATGCAGTTTCTTTTTTATCATGAAGATAATGTCATCTGGTGAGTTTTCAACAGGATCATTAAATCCAGATCAGCCTACTCAGGCAATCACTTTATGGACTGAGTGATATCTTGAACCAAAAACAAAATCTCAATGAACCGGAAATTGCTTAGTTGTCTTTTGTTTTGAAGTGTTTTATTTTAGAATAGTTCAGACTAGTAGAAAAGTTGCAAAGATAGTACAGAACGCTCCTGTGTACCCCTTGCTCCTCTTTCCCATTTAATAGTCTTAATTAATTGTAGTGTATTGGCACCACTTGTTAGTCAAATAAGAAAGTAGGCAGGTCATGGGGATTTGTCTAAACATGTAGTGTCTGGTTTCTGCCTCCCCATGACTCCCATCTCCTGTGTCACTATAATACTGGACATTGAGTATGACAGTTCACCTTGATAACCCTCAAGGGACACATCTGTAGATCGTCCATGCAGAAGCAGGAAATGAACTCAGATGAGTTCAGGTGAGGAAAGATTCCCCACCCCACACAAGTGGAAATAGAACTTTCTTCTCTACCTGAAACAAAGATCTGGCATTCCCATTCTAGGAACGTTTCCGAGCCTCATCCTTGAAGCCATAGTCAGCTGGAGATGGCTCTGCAGGGTCTGACTCTAGGTCTTTCCTAACTGGGTGTGCACTGGGTGAAGTGGGGCCCCAGGGATCATTGTAATTGTGTTGGGTAACAGGGTGTCTAGCATGACCAGGCTGAATGATGTAGCCACAACTACTTGATAGGTCTTCCCCAACTCCAAATCAGTAACACCCTACATATTCCCTTTTGAAGCTAAATAGTTTGAGTCCCCCAAACTGTACTGCCTGAGTCAGGCAGTTTAGTTCTTGACAGCTTCTGTGTTCCACTTGACTCCCCTTGGTTTTCACAGTCTAGCTAAAGGCATATAATCAGAACCCAGTTTTATTATTACAGCTCTTTGGCGAGCTGCAGTGGGAACTTTGCAAGTAGAAGCCATTAGTCTGTAATGCTTGAACTCCAAAGTCTTGATATTGGAGCTATATACAGTTATCTCTCCCTTCCTATGACGTCTACAGACAACACATTATCAAATTTTTCCTTTTGATGGTCCATCATCTGGCCCAAAATACTTCTGCCTTTTGTTTACCCCAAATTTCATATATTTTCTTTTTTTTTTAAAAAAAGATTTTATTTATTCATTTGACAGACAGAGATCACAAGCAGGCAGAGAGGCAGGCAGAGAGAGAGGTGGAAGCAAGCTCCCTGCTGAGCAGAGAGCCCGATTCGGGGTTCGATCCCAGGACCCTGGGATCATGACCCAAGCTGAAGGCAGAGGCTTTAACCCACTGAGCCACCCAGGCGCCCCCCAAATTTCATATTTTTTTAATCAGGTCATTTCACTGAAGTAGTGCTATTTCCATGGGGATGCAGAGACCTTACCACTTTGAATTAAGCATGTTATCACACTGTTGAGGAATTTATTTTTAGAGGGGACATTATTCAGGATGCTATAGAATGTGTAACAGGCGCTCTAAGGCTTTTCCCTAATCCCCCTTTTTGTGTGTTTTATGGGAGAAGTCATAGTCAAGTTAATGGGGATGACCTTAAGAACATGTAGAGATGAGTAAAGGTCCTCAGTAGATCTTTCTTGTATTCTAATTAGCCTGCTTACTTAACATATTAGTGAAGTTTTCAGTCTAACACTGCATGTGCCAAGGATAAATATGTTGTCATACCCATCCTTCTGGAATTCAAACTGTTGCAGCAGAGGGTGATAAGGACCTGACACATGGCAGAGGGAAGACCAGTGGGCCAGCTGCGCTGGTCGCCAATGGGAGGTCATACTGTGGCTTTCTCCCCATGCTCCAGCTGTGCTCCCAGCCTTATTGTGTGATCTGGCTACAGCAACTGACTGCCACTAGAAGTATCCACGAACCATCATAGAAATATACCTGTTGACACTAAAAGGAAGAGCTGGCCATCAAGCAGATAATGTTGAGGTAGCTAAGTGAATTCTCTCCTACGGGCCAAACCACTTGGGATACTAAATCATCATCAAAATATTCCTGACTGGGGATACCGAGCATGCTTGTTTTGACCTACAAGGATCAGTTGTACGCATCTTTTCACAAATCCAAAATTCATCTTGGTTGCTTGCAGTTAGACACAGTGAGAATATTTACACCATGATCACTGGCAGATGTTGCTTTTTTTTCCTCCCCCAGAAATCTGATTGTTAAACATTTATCAGCATATCATTTGACTTATTAAATGTGCCATAAAACATATTTAAGTTGGTAGCATAGCCCTGAACATGTACTGCACAGTCCTCACTCAGAAGGCCATGACCAAAGTCTTCTTCCTTTACTTTTCTTCTTGTGGTTGGACAAGAATTCTGCTGATGGATGGATCTACTGTTGCATCCCAGCATGGGAGATTTTTTTCCTTGCTACCTCTGTAAGTTGATATTACTTATTTCTACTCTGGTGTCCATCTTATATTCAGTGGATAACCTGGTTTCTAGAGTCTGAGTTCTTAGAGGCTATATTGCTATTGTCCTTGCATACACTACTGGGGGAGAGAGTGGCAAGATAAACCACCCCCCCCAAAAGTGACAACTGCTGTCATTTTTAGTGACTTAACATCCATCATTAAATGCCCTTCCTGAAACAGTAGATTTAATGGGAGCTCAAATTGCATGAGAAAACTGGCTGATCTTGGGCCTTGGTTTGGACAAATAGAAGGAAACAGAGGCCACTACTAAGTAGATTTTGCTCTTCCAAACGAGGGATGTAGTGCCAAAAAAATTAAGTTTCTTTCATTAGTGAAAATGAGGCTCCTTCATCAACTTTCACATTATATAAAGAGAAAAGGAAAAGAATACAGGCAGAAAAGAAGGCAGGGAACCTAGGCAAGGTAAACAATTATTTTTCATTTATTGATCCCTGTAAGAAGATAGAGCTTTTGGCAGAACAAGGAGCATCTTTCTTAATTAGCGCCATGATTTTTCAGCAGTTATTGACAATGAAGTGTCTTCATCCCTATTGTTTCCTTAAGGCCAGCCTTTTACCTGTGCTCTTAACTATCTAGTTTGGATTCTCCATCAGAGGGATGAGAGGGAAAGAAGATTCTCTGCTTCTCCCCAGGAAACCATAGGAGTGCCTGGACTATAGCCTGATATAGTGTTGGAGCCAACCTTGGACTCAAATTCCTGTTGTGTCTTGTAGCAATTACATGGCCTTGGGCAAGTTTTAACCTCATTGGGTCTTAGATTACTTAGCTTCTACCCCATAAAATGGAATAATCATACCTGCTTCATGATTTTATTGAGAAAATTAGAGGTGAGGTGTGGAATACATTTCACAGTTTAGGTGGAAAGGGGAAGTTATCAGTAATAGTAATGATTGGACAGATCAATTTCTGCCATCTGCTGACAGGTGCAGTGTTCACTTTTCTAACAAATACTCAGAACCTACTGTGTTCTAGACACTAAAGTTTTATGAGTGAACACAACATACAAAAAATTGCCAACCTCGTAGCACTTATATCCTAGTACATCCTGAAACTTTTACAATTATTTGAGTTGAGATGACACTGGAAGCCTCAGCCCAATGGACAAGGTTGAAGTCAAAATTTTTGCATTCAGAAAATGAAAGGGTTTACTGTCCAAGCCCACTGGGAGGAAGTTAGGCACATAATTCTTAAAGCCAACATTTTTGAGCTCTTACAATGAGGCAGCATGGAAGAATCAAAATTCAAAGCCAGCTGTGACGAATCCTGAGCTCATGCTTTTAGCCATTACTACTGAGACACCAACTTGATGGGTGGGATTTTTCCTTGAAACTCCCCTTCACTCTGGATTCAGGCACAGATTATGGGAGTAGCTTTCTGGAGAAGGGTCTGATTTCAGTTAATTTTAATATATAAGCTATACAAGGGCAAGGTACATATCTTTTTGGCTGGCTACCACATTCTATAAGCTAGTTGAGTTTTTGGAACTTATTAATTACTCCAGAAAACTTTGAATGAATGAATGAATCAGTCACTCAATCAGTGAGTATGGTAGGATATGTCCTTCCTGGTCCTTCATTTTTCTACAGAAGGAAAGACATTTGAGTTGGACTTAGCACAAAGGATAGTCACATATGTTTCTTTGAGAGATAATACATTTCTAAAATATTTTATTATTTGAGAGAGAGGGAATGAGAGGAGGGGCAGTGGGAGAGAATCTTCTAGCAGAATCCCTGCTGAGTATGGAGCCTGCTGTGGGGCTCAGTCTCACCGCCCAGGAGATCATGACCCGAGCCAAAACCAAGAGTCAGAGGCTTAACTGACTGAGTCACCCAGGCGCCCCTCATTGAGGAGATATTAGTGCCTCTAAGGAACAATCGGTAGATTGGTGAGTCTAGAAGATATGATGGCATGGAATAATGGCAGGGAGTGAGAAAGTAGTATATAGTCAGGTCTTGAAAGGTCTTGAATGGAATGCTAAGGAGACTGGATTCTATCCAGGGTGCTGTAGGGAGCCAATGAAAAGTTGTTAAACACTTAAATACAAGGTTGGAGTAGTTAAGAATTAAGATTGATTCTAAAACCAAGAAGAGGAAGGGTTTACCTAAGGCCAGACCACAGAACAGTGACGGGAGCAAAAACTAGAAACCCTAAAGCTAGAGAATTGCTTCTGAGCCACACTGCATCTTCTTATTTCTTGTGGGAAAATGTGAGCTGAGCTTTAACAGTATGTTATTTCTGCTCAGGGCTGTTTCCTGTTGTTTTTGTTTTGACCGTCTCCTCCATTAGATAGGAAGACCTTTGCCTGTAGACCAGAGTTTGAGAGAAGCCCATATGTACTAAGACATGATAATTGCTCCAAACACTCTGTGCCTAGTCAAAGGTGTAATTAGGGGTGGGAGTCCCAGAGGGGCAAAGGAGAGCAGTAGGTCAGCATGCTAGAGAACACCTTCAAATAGGTCTCTGGAAATAGGTTTGAGGAGCATCTAGGATGTTCTAAATGTTGGAAAGGCGTGTTCAGGACTCTGTGACCATCTTTCCTGGTGTCATCAGCCATGGTGTGCGCACGTGCCCACACCCCAGCAGGCACACACCCCTTCCAGCACACACCTGCGTGCTCAACTCAGTTCTGGTGCTACCCACACGAGCACACTGTCAACATACTTTTCCCACACATCCCTGCACAATGTGAAGACACACAAACACACATTCCCCACACTTAGTGAAATATATATCCACCACACACTCACAGAAGCAAGAGCAGATGCAATGCCTTATGCTCACATATCCTTACACACCCCTGCAAACACACACCTACCACACACACCATGCACAGTTTCTACAACACACCCATACAACTCATGCTCTTAGTCACAAAAATATACTACACACCTGTATCGAAACCTTCCCACTCACAAAATATACAAACCTCATACTCACCTCCTCACCCCAGTTACATAAACACTCATTCCTCTACCACCCCACCACAGCAAACCACAGCCCACATTCTATATTTATCCCTATATCTCTATGTAGACGTGTACCCACAGCCATATCTCTATCTCTGTTTATCCACACACACATACCCCGTGTACACTTGCATACCCTCATTCGCTCACATGTGCGCACACACACATTTGCCATGACTATCCCATGCATATATACCATACATATTTCTTAGGGATCGTAATTCAACAGTGAAAACGTTGCCTGGGGCCAAATGCAATCCTTGCCTAGGATCGCTAAAAAAATATTATTTCAAGTTTAAAATTTTTATGGGGAAATAAAATTCTATTTGCCTATTTTTAGCTCCCCCGAGGTTAAATATGGCCTTATTCCATGCTCAGGCAGCTTCTGGGATTATGTAACTCCAACAGCTCTGACTTCTGACGTCAGTGCCTGCTCTACCCTTGGTGATGGGAGTGTAAGGCCTTTTCATCCACCACCAGCAGCAGCAGCAGCAGCAGCAGGTGTTCTAGGTAAAGGCGTATTTACTGCTGGTGAAGGGGTGAAATATTTGGGGGAAAGTAATGCCCTCGGCCCATTCCATGAGCTTCCTGAACGCGGTCAAGCCCAGATCAAAACATGAAAAATGGTCTCTTCTTGCCGCTTATTCCTTCCCCAGTTCTCTTGATGAGAGACGAATGTCTGGGGAAAAGAATGGGAACTCCAGCTGATCAGGCTCATGTTCCAAGCATGAGCGAAGTGTTGAAGGGCAACTGGGAATAGAGATGAGGGGGCCCCCGAGGAGAGACTGTAGTTCTATGCCTTGGGCTTTGCTGCTCATGCTCACTGGCCACAGGGTCACAGAGGTTTTCCACAGACCACCTACTGGCAGGGATAGAGTGACCACAGTAGCACCACATGAGAGATAATGTTGCGTAGTGGTTAAGCACGTGTTGCTTGGAGTCAGGTTAACTTGGGTCACTTTCCAGCTCCTTCCTCTCTTAGCTCCTTGGCCCTGGGGTAGTTACTTGGCTTCTCAAAGCCTTACATTCCCCAGATCTAAAATAGGGATTGTTGTGATGTCCAAAAGACAGAATCATGTAGAGAGCATAGCTCAGTGCCTGGAATGTAGAAAATACTCCGTAGTCTTCATTGACATAACTTTTTTTTTTTTTTTTTTTAAAGCCAAGCCTGTTTTTTTTGGTGTCAACTCTGGCCAAGATTGAATTCTAAAGAAGTCCTGTTCTTAAAAAAAAAAAAAAAAAAAAAAAAGTCCTGCTCTTTGGTTTTTCTTTTGAAGGTAGCTTTACTCTTCCCCGACATTGACCTTTCTGTAGTTGCTCAGATATGCCATGTTTCATTTTCTCATACCTCAGTGTCTTTGCTCATACTGACTCCTTTCCATGTACTACCATCCTCTTCCTTCTTGGTTTGGCAAACATTAACTCACCCTTTAAGTGTAGGCTCACCCTGGCTAACTTTCCCAGGTAATCCAAGGCAGCTTCTTCTACTATGTCTCTGTTCTTGTACATGGTGACCCTTGTCCCCCATCCTTCACCCTTGTGGCAGACTTGGCCCTCCTTCGCAGCAGCAAGAGACAGGGAGAGTAGCTAAGAAGGGAGGCTCACAACATGTCCGGGATGCTCCAGTCTCCCAAGACTACTCCAAGCCTTGCTGCTCAACATGTTCTGGGGAGTCATCATCATCACCTGTGAGCTGGTTAGAGATGCAGAATTTCAACCTTACCCTAGATCTACTGAACTGAAATATAAACTTTAATAATGAGGTGATTCATTTGTTCAATGGTACTTGAGAAGCACTGTCTAGGGCTTCCCCCATGCAATGATGGTGACAGGTGGGGCAGGTGAAGTAATGAGCATCTGTGAGCACTTTGTTGATATTGTCTGGTTTTAGCCATGACCATGGAGGAAAATGCAGGTAGATATTATATGTATGTGAGATGCAATCAAGAATATGTTCTAAAAAAGAAAAAAAAAAAGAATATGATCTTGGCCTGTCCCTTTTATTGAATCCCCAAATCTTTCTCCGTGTTATCTTCATCTTTGCCCTCACCTTAAATCTTTCCTAAACTCAATCCCAGTAATTCTAAGGTGGAACCAGCAGCCTACAGGTTACTCTGCCCATAATCATTACACATTTATCTGCACGTAGATTTTTTTCATATTATAATTAACATGAGAAAGAAGCCACAAAAGTGGAACAACTAAGAATGGTATTCAGTCTCTCTGAGTAGCCTCCCTTCGTTTGACAAACAACAAAACAACAGACAACAAAAAGTTCAGCTTCCTCTTATGGTCACAAGAATATAAAGATGCTGTAGCTGTATCCTCTTTGTATATCCTGTCCTCTAAGACATGCTCCCTCAACACTCTTCAATTAGTCTCTCTCTCTGCTGTTGTTCCAGAAAGACTATTTCCACATTTACATGACCGCATAAATAACCTTTACGAATTCTTGAACTAAATATATTTTATATGCTTATCAAAGAGCCAAATGCACTTCTCTCATTCAAGAAAAATATAGGTTTCCCTGCTGATCGTTCTGCACACCAGCACACATGCCGCCTTTATCTTTAGACTCTATTCTCTTTGAGAACGGGACCATGGATGAGTTGACACCTGGTAGGTATGCTTGAGAAATTCGTCTTAGATGAGTGACTAAGTAGGACCCGTGGACCCAGGGAGTCTGACTTTTTCATCTCCATATCCCCAAGATCCTGGCACAGAGTAGGTGTTATAATTAATTTTGAATGAATGAGTGCACAGCAGGAGTCATCAGTTCTTCAGCCATTGCCTGTAGGGATCAGAATGGCTCCCTAGATTAAATTACGTGAGAAAAAGATCAGGAAAGCAAACAAAGCAGAAACCTTATTTCATGCATATTATCATACTGCTTTTTTCATTCAGTGTAAATAAATAAAAGGGGCTAGTTCCAACAATGGAACTGTGAAAATACCCAGAGATGCATATAACAAGTCTACCACTACCACTCCCTAGAAATAAATTCATCTGGCCGAGCTATTTATTTCAGACTCACTTTTTTTTTTCTTTTTTTCAAAATAAGTCTTCTGTCCTCCATGCAAGTCAGGAGAGTGTGCCTGCTATATCTTTAGGTATCGTGAGTTTCCCTGCTTGTCTCTCTTTGTCCTTGAATCTCTCAGGGCTTGTCAGTTGCAAGCAACAGAAACTTATTCTGGGTGACTTAAACAAATAAATGACCAATTAGAAGAAATATGGGACAGCTCATGGCTTTGGGAGAAATGCTCGAGAACCTCACTTTAGAAAGGAAAGAGACCAGGGAAGTTTCAGAGAACTGAAGCTAAAGGGGTCTTTCTAGCATGCTCTGTCACTGAGATGGCTGAGCCTCAACCGTTTTCCATTAGTGGGTCACTCAAGTCAAGATTTAAATCCCAGCAACAGGGTGTGAGATTAGCCTACGTTGGGTCACATGTTCATTCCTTGGCCAGGCAAGGATAGAACACGGAGTTTGCAGGATTGATCAACACTGCATCAGAAGAATAGATAACGTGGTAGGCAGAATCATGGTCCCAAAGATGTCCACATTCTAATCCCAGAAACCATGAATATGTTCTGGCACACGGCAAGGGGGAATTAAAGAATTAAAGCAGATGGAATTAAAGTTGCTAGTCAGTGGAGTTTAAGATAAGGAGATTATAATGGGTTATCCAAGTAAGCCATTGTAATCCCAAGGGTCCTTTAAATGTGGACAAGGTAGGCAGACGAGGGTCAGAGTGATGTATTATAAGAAAAACTCAGCCAGCCAATGCTGACGTTCAGGGTAGAATAGGGCCATCAGCCAAAGAATGAAGGCAGTTTCTAGAGGCTGTAAAAGGTAAAAATAAAACAAAAACAAAACAACAAACGAGTCTTCCTTAGAAATGAATGCAGCAATGTGACATCTCGCATTAGCCCTGTGAGGTCCATTTGGATTTCTGACCTCAAGATACGTAATATAATAAAGTTGTGTTGTTTTAAGCCACCCATTTGTGTGGGAGTTGCCATAACAGCAATAAGATATAGATGCAGATTATCAATCAAAACAACCCCACCACACGTCTAAAACAGGGTTGGCCTATTAATGTTTGTTTCCGTATTGGGCTGTTAATGAAAAGCTTGGTGTTTGCAATCCACTCAGGGGTAGTTCTGTTCCAAGATCTAGCACAGACAGAGGAGGTGGTTGATGCGTGTCGGCTTCCTAAATTGATAGTGGGGCTTTCTTGCTCTTGGCTCTTCCCATTGTGTTCAGCGGATTACAGAGGTATTCTATGCCCATTGTTCTAGAACCTTATGGTGGAACTCCCAACGTGTGACTTCCCACGAAGAAAGAGTTCCTCCATCCCTGCTTCTCAAAGGGCCTTTAAATAAGGCAAAACCATGCCCCGTGGTACCAGTTCCACCCAGTACAAGCTCCAGCAAGCAGAGATATGTGGCGCTCTGGAAGGGTCCAAGCCTGATGTCCCAGGATGTTTGCCAGTCTTCTCTGGAGCACATGAGAAAATATTGTACTCGATGATCGTTCTTTTTGATGACACTTCTGCTTCAGGGAGTATGGTACTTTTTTCCTGCAATGTTTGGGAACGAAGCATCTCTGGGTATTGGTCTATGCCCATCAGAAATCAGTGTTATGATATAATTACATTTTTACATTTGCAAAGCAGATGGATCATCAACGAGCAGGTGGCTGAAACTCCTGTTTCAAATAGAGGCAACAGATATGAGGGCTGGGCTGGGGGTGGGGGATTGAAATCTCTCCTGTGTTCTCCGATAATATCCATCTAGCTGGTGCCTATGAAGCTTTGTAAGGAGGTTAGCAGGGAGGTACACACAGAGGCTTAGGGAGGGAAATTCCTATTTATTAAGCACCTACTATGTTTTGGGTTCTTTCCATGCTTACGTCATGTAGCCTTTACAACAGACCTAAGAAGTAGGTTGTGATGATCCCCATTTTATAAGTGAGAAGACTGAGGCTCCAGGAAGTTACGGTAAGAGCCTGTAGATACCCAGCTGGTGTGGTAGCCATTAACGTTCACTGTCCGTCAAATAGTTCCAGTTTCACTCCTGAGCATGTGAGAATGTCCCTGGTCTCTCACCTTCTCAAAGCATGATTTCTTTGCTCTGATCTTTGAATGTGGGCATGTGACTTGTCTAGGATGGCGACCTGTGAGTGGAAATGAAATAGATCTCTTCTGGGTAGGAAGCCACGACGTATAGGAGCCGTTGCATTTGGTGTCACATACTTCCCCCACCCACCATGGTGAAAGGCAGTGTTCTGGACAGTGGCTGCTCCTTCACCTGGGTCTCGGTGCAAGGCTGCCATGGAGCAGAACCCCCAGCCAGTGCGAGAGAAACGTGCATCCTGAGTGAGAACTAGATCTTTGTTGTAAGGCACTGAGATTTTTGCGGCTGTTTGGTACCTACCCCTGTGTGATACAACTGCCAAGGAGAATATCGGGAATTTGACTACTTCCTCGTCTGGCTTTCCTTCTGCCTGGCACCAAAGCAGACTTGGTTTCTCACTCATGATCTGTGTAGAGTTATGCCTTTGTGGGTTTTTTTTTGGGGGGGGGGTAAGGGGGCTGCCCACGATTCTTGATTCAATGGGGTCTGTGAAGACAGAGAGGGTTACATTGTTCTCATATTGTTTTCTAAGGATTGTTTCTGCCTCCCCAAGAAGAGTGCAGGGATGGGCACTCTGTCCCTCCTCCATATCCCTTGTGGTGCTCGGGACTGCTCACGTCACAGTTGTTGATGAACTATTTCCGGTAGCAGTTACCAGAACAGATTGAAATGGTGAAAAAGAATGGAGCAGGATGGAGTGGGATGGAATGGATTGAGAAAATGGCAGAGCTGGAGGTGCCCTCAGAGTAGGTGACGGAAGAATGGATCAAACTGGAATCCAGTGGAATGAGTCGCAGGAGAGTGAGAAGGAATGGCTGAGCACAGATTAGCTTGTAGTGAAATTCGTGGAATCACATGGAAGGAAACATTTGAATAGGATGGGATGGAATGAATTGGATAGAACAGAATTATTTATTGCATTAAAACCACAGATCGGGCTGGAAAGCATTCTTTTCTTCTAGTCTCCTGGTCCTACCCACTCCCCCGCCCACCCTACCGTCTCCCCTGCCCCAGCCAGGGTCTATTTTTGTTACTGTAAGTAGTCAATATGCTGTTGAGAAAATGCCATTGTTCAAAAGATGTCACCTCTCTGAGGGAAACAATTTTGATCTCATGAGCTCTACCACACCGCTCCAAGGATGGCCTCTGGCCTTTCATGGTATGGATGTGTGTGCATGCCACATGCACACACACACACACACACACACACACACACAAGCACGGGAATAGGGGATGACCCTAGCATACCAGCTAGCAATAACTAGGCGCCTGGGGGCACTATTGCTGGGTCCGGGGCCTCTTGGCCCGTTCTCTTCTGGGGAAATGTGTCTTACTACACACCATCCGCTTCAGCGTCTCTGCCGCTTCCCCACGTCTGCTCTCCCCCTGCCCCTGCTCTGTGTTCCATGTATAGTAACAAGAAACTTGCTCTGCTCTTTCCTTCCTTCTCCCAGAACGAGGGAATGTGCTTGGAAACAGTTGCCGAGGGAGCAATCTTGTTTTTGAAAAAGAAACTGTAAAAAAATGTGTTTGCGGGGATGCCAAAGTGGAGTGAGCCTTATTTAAGTGAGTGGGGTGGTGGGAATGTGTTTACACAGCAAGGAAACGCAGGCTGGGTGTCTGCTGTTTCTTAAGTGGATGGTATTTTGAAAGGACTTTATGATCTATCTTTTAATTCATTGTTACTGCTTCCAGCCCAGGAATGTGTGCCTTCCTGGTGTTATTCACGGAGCTTGGGTTAAGCAGCAGAAAATTGACAGCCAGTCTGAGCCCGTGCTTACCTAACAGAAGTGTGTGTGTGCACAGCTCAGACAGAGACAGGCACACGTGCGTAACTGGGTGCCCCTGCAACCGCTGTGAGCATGAAAGGGGGTTGATATTTGCAACAGGCTTAGGACAGACCCTGGCACACACGAAATGCAAATTAGCATTAGCCCATTATTAACTGTGTTTCCATATATGTATGTACCCAGGGCTGCTAACACTCCCGATGGGTCCAGTTGTATACACATATCAAATGACATCCTTGCACAACTTCTGTGTACCTCAAAAGCTGGGCATCCCTGCGGATTCTGTCTGTGCACAGAAACACACCTCTACCTGTGCACGGGTACGACCAGATGTGTTCTCCTCTGTGCACTTGACTCCACATTGTGCGTACCATCCAAACACGAAAGCACAAAGGGACTGAACACTTATGGACTGTTTTTTTTTTTTTTTATACAGTAGATATATAGAAGCAATTTGCACATTTCCTTTGGAAACCTGGCTGAGGGCTTTTCAAGCATACTTCAGAGGATCTCCATTTAGAAACTTGTTTCTACATTCCATTCTTTCTCAGTTCCAGATGGCAAGGTTCCATCTCCTTGCTACTGTCTGAATCCTCATCTTATGTCTCCCTGCCTCCCTCCCCTCCTCCTCTTTCCCTCCTCCCTCCCTCACTTCCTCCCTCCTTCCTTACCTCTTCCTCCTCCCTCCTTCTTCCCTTCCTTCTTTCCTTCCTTCCTTCCTTCCTTCCTTCCTTCCTTCTTCTCTTTACTAACATGCTTTATGTGCTCATTATTGGCTAAAGTTGTTGGGTACTGGGTTATAAGACAGACCTGCATCTCCTTTCTTGGAGCTTCTGATCTATCTTGGCATCAAGTAAATTGTTTGCTAATATGTGTGGAGCAACTTACAGTCACCAAGCTGTATGGCATACATTATAATACTTGATTAGCCTAGTGCTGAAGCTCTCCCAATTCTGGAGCTAGAATATCTGGGTTCACAGCCTAGCTGTACCGATGAGTTGCCGTATGCCGACAAGTTACTTAACCTTTCTGTGTCCCACTTTCTCATCAGTTAAACAGAGATTACAGCAGTAGTACCCATTTCATAAGATTTTGGTGAGGATCAAAAGAATTTATGCATGAAAGCCCTTAAAACAGTGTGTGGCACACATTAAGGTTTTTTCTAAAATTGCTATCGTCCGTTTCTCACTGACAGACCTGTGTAGCTACTGGTGTCATCCGCATTTTGTGTACATGAAGACAGGATCAGAGCAGTTCTATTTTACCCTTGGATAACCGTTACTGGCTCTCAGCTGTCGTCCCTGCTTACTCTCCTTCCCTATAAGGGGGATGCCCTTCCCCGCCCCCTAGACAATCATTCATTTACTACCTCTCCCAGTTTCCCAGGAATGGCTGGGGATCACATATTGGGATTTTTTTTTCAAAGATGAGACTTTTAGAAATCACTGCTCAAGGCCCAGCGAGCCCCCATCCCTCTGTTTGTCTGGTCTCAGTGTGCTTCTGCTTCTACTCATCTCTGGGGTCTCATTCGCTCTAGCATGGGCTCCTTAGTTAGTCTGAAACAAGATCTTTATGTCAGGAGGTCATGGTGTTGAGGTCGACTTTGTTACACTAGAAAGAACCAGGGGCTTGCAGTCCAAAACTTTTGGTTCCAGTCACTTCTAGGATGGGCAGTTACCTCTCTTCTCGGTGCCTCATCTCTAAAATGGGATTCGAGTTTTTCCAGCATTTCCCCTCAGAACCGTGTAAGAAATAGTGGGGGAAGCATGGGCTCTGCCTTCAGACTGACCAGCATTCAAATCCCAGCTTCGTTTCTCCCTGACTGTGACTTGCCAGTCTTCTTCAAGATTGAATCAGCCTGAGTTCTTAGTGGCAAGCAAAAGGACCCTACTTTGAATGATTCCGGCAGCAAATGGATTTATTGAAAGGATATTAGGTTGCTCACAGAATTTCCACAGTGTCTGGAAAACTACCTTGGAAAATGAGCAGAGGCAAAGGGAGACATGGCAGCCAGAACCACCATGCCATGGAAACTGGCCTGCGAGGACCCTGCTGTTGACACCACAGGACACTGGATATTGTCACAGAGTTTCTGCTCCTGGAATGCCTTGTTCACCATCCCTGTTTCTTGTGGCAGGAGCTCCCAATTCAAAGTCTACGACTGATGCCTCTGATTGGCCAACCTTGGGTCACATGCTCTTGCCTGAGTGACAGGGGAGGCTGGAAAGAGCGTATCTGATCTTTCCAGCTTCTGGGAGGTAGACTCCATCTCTTCCCAAGACTCCTAAGATGAGGAGTTCCCCAAACATAGAAAGAGGGCATGAAAATGTTTGAAATAATAAAACAAAAACTCAACCAAACATTGTCAATTACACCATTGATTCCTCCTCTGTAAAACTGGGAAAATAAGACCCATCTCTAAGAATTCTTGTGAAGATTACGTGAATGAATCCTTGTGAAGTGGTTCAGCATCATACCCAGCATATTATAAGCAAAACACCTGTTTCTTGTCTCTTTCTAGAACCTACTTCAGGGCCTGAGTTTCAGGGGTGGTTCCCAAAAGCCTCTCCTTTCCTCACTGTGTAAGTGGTAGAAGCTACCTGGGTCTGTGATGCTGAGTTGTCTCCAGACCCCCATTGGTTCATGGAGCTTCCTAAGAAAAGAGCCCAGTACTGTCCAGTTCTGAGAAGGAGCTCAGGATTGGCAATGGTCATGGTCCTTTGCCTAGAACAAGTAAAATTTCACTCAGGATATTGAAAGAGTGGATAGGAGTGGCTCTTGGTTCATGAATCAGAGCATCCT
This sequence comes from Enhydra lutris kenyoni, assembly GCF_002288905.1. Lineage (NCBI taxonomy): Eukaryota > Metazoa > Chordata > Mammalia > Carnivora > Mustelidae > Enhydra > Enhydra lutris. The sequence goes on along the minus strand of NW_019154129.1, from coordinate 5,270,201 downwards.
TGGAGCATATGCTTTTCCTCTTGATGAACATTTGCTACATTCCTAGGCTAGCAAAGCTATCCCTGTATCAGTTTGCTACAGGTAGCCTCCTTTCGAGGAGAATATAGGCTCACAGAGATGTCCAAATCATTTCCCCTTCCTCCAAGACCCAAATTTGGGTCTGTCCTCTGGGTGAAGCTCTCTGTGACCATTGAGTCCCCAGAATTCTCTCTCCTCCATGAATATTCCTGTAGTTCATATTCTTTCTTTCTCTCTTTTGTTAAAAAAAAAGATTTTATTTGAGAGAGAGCAAGTGAGAGAGAGGGCATGAGCAGGTTGCAAGGAAGAGGGAGAGGAGGAAGCAGGCTCCCCTCTGAGCAGGGAGCCTGATGTGGGGCTCCATCCCAGAACCCTGAGATCATGACCTGAGCTGAAGGCAGACACTTAACTGACTGAGCCACCCAAGTGCCCCTTATTCTCACTCTTTTTCTTCCTCCCACAATTAGTCACTGAGGGCCCACGATGTGCCAGCACTAGAGATAAACTGGATATTAAGACAAGCATGCTATCTACTCTCAGAGAATGTTCATTCTAGTGGAGGAGAGAGAAAATAAACAAGAAATAAAATAAATTCTTATTGTGGAGGGCGAGGGCTAGGGAGATTCTCAAACAGTGACATCAGGGAAGCTTAGGAAACTTTATGTGTGGATGTCAGTGGGGTCCCTTCTAAGGAGAGAGAGTTCTAGGTAAAGAGAACCATGGGTGCACAGGCCCAGGTAGATGTGAGCTGAGGTATTCTGGGTATAGGTAGAGGGTGAGTATGGCTAGAGTCCAGTGAAGGGAGGATAGGATGACCTACAGGATTCAGTTAATAGTACTTGGTATCTTGGCTTGTTAAATCGGGTTTTCTGCAGTCAGGTCTGTGTCTTCTACTTCTTAATGCCTGCCTATTATTGTGCATAGAGTGTGCTCTTCCCTGAAGAAGTACTCAGGTGGACACTCATGGATTGACATTGCCCCCCCCTCCAACATTGTATATTATGTTGCGTAGATGGTCCTGGTCCCTTCAAATGTTATTTCCTGCAAAACAGTGAAGCCAAAAGGAGAAGACCATTGGGTCCTCCATGGCTTAAGTGGGGTGCATCTAGTGCAAGTTGGGTCATGTTTTGCCCATCTTGTCAAATCAAGAGGCCCGAGCCCAGGCGTTGGATATGAGGAACAAAGTCTGATGAGAGAATTCTAGTATGTTCATCGGGGATGGTTTTTATACCTCCTTGGGCTCAGTTGAAAAATACAGCCCTCTGAACCTAATACTTAACAGACTCCTACATATGCTCATAGATCGATCAGAATACTTCTATTAGGAACATTCTGACAGGAGGGAAATGATGATGTCTCCCTAAAGCCTCCTAATTCTGCTTCCTCTGGCTGAGATAGGCTAGGCGAGAAATCAGCACTCTCCTTTTCAGATTGGATGGCTTCAAGGGAACAAGTGGATTCTCAGCCTCAGGGTAGATGTTGGGTTCCAATGACCCTGGTTTCTTTCCCTAGTCCCATTTCCCATGGCAAGAGAAGCTGAAAGGTTGGCATTTGAGCCAAAGCTTTACACATAATTTGCTGAAAAAGGCAAACCCTGGTTAGAGCCAAAAATATATATATTTCAAAGGAGCCATAGAAATTCATAGACTTTTCTGTCCTGGATGACTCCAGGGAGTTGTGAACAGAGAGAATTATAGGCTGTGGGGAGCTCCAGGCTGTCTAGGGCTTTTTGAAATGTCCCTGGAAAATTAGACCATCCAATGATGATCAAAAGTCAAGGGAGGAGGGGCTCTGCTATGTGGATGGTCCATCATCTTTGTGACTTTGCTAAGGATATCTCCCCTAACCACTCAGGCCTTTATGTCATCAGACTCAGCTGCCCACGTGGTTAGCCCCACAGGCACATGGATCCTAACACCTTCTCAAATCTACTTTTTCCTTCTAAACAACTTCTCCCCCTCCTCTCTTACTCAAGTATAATTTTTTAATATAAGTGTTATATTAGCTTCAGGTATACAATATAATGATTGAACAATTCTATATCTGCATCAGTGTTCATTATGATAAATATACTCTCAGCTTCTCTTAACCTATCTCAAGATATTTTTCTGACCAGCTTCTGAAGCAGTTAATTCACCCCTTTCACTTTGGCCTTCACTTTTGGCACTTTCCCCATCTCAACTTTGACTGTCCCTCTATAGTTAAGATTCCACATCCGTATGGACCCAAAGGAATTTTTCTGTCCCAACCATCTTGAGTGGAGCTCCTGTGTTGGCCCAGATCTAAGACCAGGACCCAGGCAATGATGAGTTTTTCTTGTCTTTGTATATGCCAGCTTCTTTTACAGGCAGTGGGTTTTTTGGGTGCCAACCACATACATGACAGTTATGGGTGGGCTGGGTTTGGAGAGTTTGGAGTCTGCCTTATAAGCAAAACCCATTTCTGGGTATTTTTCCCTACCAGTGCCAGAAATTGAGTGGGGGGGAGTACTAAAGATTTGTTTCCTTGGAGACTTTATACTGGGGAAGGGGAAAATGTGATGGCAGTGGTAGATTTCAGATGTGACTGCCAGTAGATAAATTAGTCCATATGGCTCCCAACATTTTTGGTAAAAGCAACCAAGAGGGTGGGTGTTTGGAAGGGGGTGGGAGGAAGCTTTTTCTTGGAGACAAGGACTATGCATATCAGTCTTGGGTTCTTTGGGGACCCAGAATAAGGAAAATAAGTATGAATTCTTAAGATTTATGAGTGAGTATAGAATGGTATAATTCTTCCTTGGTAAACAGGGAAAGTAACTATTTGTTCAGCTATAGGAATCATTAAGAAACAAATAAGTTTTGCAGGTTCCTATAGGGCTGTCAAGCAAAAACAGAGAGGCAAGGATGTTCTTTTATCCCTTACATTAGCATCCATCACAGTGCTGGGCTGTAGCACACATTTTTAATACATGGAACTAATTGCCGGAATGATAAACCAAATTCCATTAAAACGAATTCAAGACTTGTCCAAATTCTTTTCTGTGATGGAATCAGAGTATAGCAAGTGGACTTGGAAATAAGTAGGCCACTCCTGGGCCTTGACAGTGTTATATACAGGATTTTGTTTATAATGCCATTGGCATAGAAGGTGGCTATTATCACGTAGGTCTATGATCATTGTCCTAAGAAGAAATGGGAGAGAATGTCAGCAAAGTCGATGCCAGAGTATTTGAAACAGACTTCAGTTGCTAGTGCTCTGGAATGGAGAGCAAATTAAGTTAGTCATTACATGGGATGAAGAGGAAATGGTTTTGAATACATACTGTTTTATCACCTCAGAGTAGCTATCCTATCAAAAGGTGGCTCTTCTCAATCTTAATTCTTAATGTATTATTTAAAACATTTTCTGAGGGGTGCCTGGGTGGCTTAGCTGTTGAGGCCTGCTTTTGGCTCAGGTCATGATCCCAGAGGCCTGGGATCGAGACTCGCATCGGGCTCCCTGCTCGACGGGAAGCCTACTTCTCCCTCTCCCACTCCCCTTGCTTGTGTTCCCTCTCTGGTGTTTCTCTCTCTGTCAAATAAATAAATAAATAAAATCTTATTTTTTTTTTTTCTAAAGCAGCCCACATCCTTCTCTTAAAGAACATGTTTTAAAAGAACAGGGACAGAACCTGAGCAACCTTGAACAATTCACTTAACCTACCCGAGTCTCTGTTTCATTGTCTGCAAAGAAAGCTAAGAGTGGTAAGAGTGGACATCCTTGTCTTGTTCCTGATCCTACAGCAAAAACTCTGTTTCTGACCATTGAGTGTAGTGTTAGTGGAGAGCCTTTATTACATTGAAGTACATTCCCTCTAAATCCATTTTGTTGAGAGTTTTTGTCATGGACAGATGTTGAAGTCTGTCAAATGTTTATTGCATTGCTATTTATAATTGCCAAAGTATGGAAGCAACATATGTGTCTCTCCATAGATGAATGGATAAAGATGAGTATATATGTATACAACGGGATATTACTCAGCCATATAAAAGAGTGAGATTCTGCCATTTGCAACAATATGGCGGACCTCATGGGTATTATGTTAAGTGAAAGAAGTCACAGAGAGAGAGAGAGAGACAAGTACCATGTGATTTCACTTATATGTGGAATCTAAAAAACAAATGATTAAAAACCAACCAACAAACAAAAAGCAGAAACCAACTCATAAATACAGAAAACAAACTGATGATCACCAGAAGGGAAGGGGTGGGGATGGGCAAAGTGGGTGAAGGGGAGTGGGAAGGACGAGTTTCCAGTTATGGAATGAATTAGTCATGGGCATGAAAGGTATAGCATAGGGAATATAATTAATGAAATTGTAATAATGTTGTGTGATGGCAGATGGGAGCTACACTTGGGGTGAGCATAGCATAATGTATAGACTTGTCAATCACTGTGTTGTATACCTGAAACTAATTTAACATCGTGTGTTGACTACACTGCAATAAAAAATGATAATAACAAAAATAAAATGAAAGAAAGCTAATAATGCTAAACTTCTAGGGTTATAGTAAGAAATAAATGAGAAACTGTGTTTGGAAGTATCTACCTAGAGGCAATAAATCCCAAATGTCATTTAAGGGAGAAGAAAGACATGATCTTCACTTGACCTTAGGAAAATTATTTATTTTCTCTGAGCTAACTTTATTCTGTTTTTCCAGGTTGCCTTAGTTATTACAGATCTTTTGAATTTCCATATGAATTTTAGATTTAGCTGGTCATTTCTACAAAAACGTCTGCTTGGATTTTGATTTGGACTACATCAAATCTATATATTAATATAGATAATTATAGCAACCTGGAGTCTTCTAAACTAAGAATACAGTGTACTATTCCATTTATGTAAGTCCTTTAAATTTTTTCTCAGTAAGCTTTTGTAGTTTTCAATGTACAAGACTTACACATCTTTTGTCAGATTTATCTCTAAGTATTTAATATTTTTATGCAATAGCAAGTGGTAGTTTTCTTCATATTCAATTTCTAACTGCCCATTACTAGTCCATAGAAATTTGCATCTTGATCTCACATCCTGTAACCTTGCTAAAATCATTTGTTAGTTGTAATAATGGGATTTGGGGGTAGATTCCAAAGAATATTTTTACATAGATGATGATGTTACCTAAAAATAAAGACAAATTTAAGTTCCAATATGGATTTTTTTTTCTTTTCTGGCTTTATTGTGCTCACTAGAACCTCCAGTAAAATGCTGAATAAAATAGTGTAAATGGATAGTCTTGCCTTGTTGCTGATCTTAGGGGAAAGTATTAGATATCTCACCATAAAACATAATGCCCATTATTAGTTTGAAGAATTCTCTGTTCCTGATTTGCTGAACTAGGAATAGTAGATGTTGGATTTTATAACGTGATTTTCCTGCATCCATTGAAATAATCGTATGGCTTCTTTTTTTTTTTTTACTGTTATATTATAAATTACATTAATTGATTTTCAAATGGTCAACTAACCTTAGATTAATGGCATGATATTTTATTTTTGTATATTGTTGAATTTGGTTTGTTAAAATTTTGATGAGACTTCTTTCAGTTGTGTACGGACTTGGTCTGTAGTTTCCTTTTAATGTGTTTGTCTGGTTTGGGTATCAGGGTAATGTTGGCTTCCTCCCCAATTTTTTGGAAAATATTTTGTATAATTGATAGTATTTCTTCCTTAAATGTTTCTTAAAGTAAGAACTGAAGCCATTCATTTGAGATCTTCTAATGTGAGCATTTATGCTATAATGTATCCTCTAAATATTGCTTTAGCTATATCCATCCCATATATTTGGTTTGTTGTGTTTTCATTTCTGTTCTGTGCAAGTTATATTCTCATTTCCTTTTAATTTTTTCTTTCTTAGATTATTTAAAAGTGTATTTTAGTTTCCAAATATTTGGGTATTTTCCTGATAATTTTCTGTTATCAATTCCTATTTTGATTCCATGTGGTTGTGGAATATACTTTGTATATGAATCCTTTTAAAATCATTGAGATTTGTCTCATGGCCCAAAATATGTTCCATCTATGAATTGTCTTCTGTATTTCATTGTTCCTGATAAGAAATCTGCCATTATTCTCATCTTTTTCCTCTGTATATCATGTATCATTTTTTTCCTCTGTTTTTAAGATTTTCTGTATATCATTGGTTTTCAGCAATTTGATTACAAATATACCTTGGTATCGTTTCTTCATGTTTCTTGTGCTTGTGATTTGTTAACTGTCCTAGATTTCTGGGTGTGTAGTTTTTGTAATATTTGGGAAATATTTGGCCTTTGATTAATCACTTTTTCTTTTCTCCGCTTTTATCCTCTCCCTCAGATTCCACAAAAATTAGGCCACTTGTTTTCCACATCTTGCAAATGCTCTGTTCATATATTTGCTATCTTTTTAAAAAATCTCGTTGTTTCATTTGAATTGACTCCATTGCTATGCCTTCCAGTTCACTAATATTTTTTCTCTGTTGTATAACTACCTTTAATCCAATTCATTGTATTTATTTTTTCTTACACATTGTAGTTTTTATCCTTAGAAGTTTTATTTGGGTCTTTTATATATATCGTCCCTGTGTATATTTTTTTATTTCTTTTTCTAACTTCTTGAGCATATTGAATTCAGTTATAATCACTGGCCTAATGTCTTTGTTTATTAATTCTACCATTTTTGGCATTTCAGTTGATTGATTTTTGCCCTCATGACAGGTCATTTTTTTCCTGCCTTTCTGCATGCCTGGTAATTTTTAAAAAATTGAACAGCATGATTCCAGGGCCCTAGGATTGAGCCCCACATCAGGCTCCTTGCTCAGCAGTGGAGTCTGCTTCTCTCTCTTCTTCTGCCCCTGCTCATGTGCTTTCTCTCTCTTGCTCACTCTCGCTCTCAAACAAACCAAATTTTTTTTTTTTTTTTTTTAGATTTTAAGATTTTTTTAAGATCACAAGTAGGCAGAGAGGCAGGCGGCGGGGGGGGTGGGGAGAAGCAGGCTCCCCGCCGAGCAGAGAGCCTGATGTGGGGCTTGATCCCAGGACCCCGAGATCATGACCTGAGCCAAAGGCAGAGGCCTAACCCACTGAGCCATCCAGGTGCCAAATCTTTGTTTCTACGAAATATTCTTAAGATTTTTCTTTAAGATGCAAATGTATTACTTAAAACAGCTTTATTCTTTTGGGTATTGATTTTAGGTTGTGTGACTTAAGATCATAAAAACATTTATTCTAAGGATAGTCCACCCAGTGCCCCGTGGCTTATGAGATTTCCCACTGTGACAGTGGTAACAGGAACTATTCCCAGCCCTGAGTGAGCTCTGGGAATTATTCCTCCCAGTCCTTTCAGGTGGACTTTCCCCAGCCTTGTGCAGTTTCCCCACAAGCATGCCTATCATATGCCAGCCACCATGCTATGTTTTCTTGAAGAAATGTTAGTAGAAGCAACACCAAGAATAAAAATACTAATATTTAGGGGCGCCTGGGTGGCTCAGTGGGTTAAGCCTCTGCCTTCGGGTCAGGTCATGATCTCGGGGTCCTGGGATCGAGCCCCACATTGGGCTCTCTGCTCAGAGGGGAGCCTGTTTCCTCCTCTCTCTCTGCCTGCCTCTCTGCCTACTTGTGATCTCTGTCTGTCAAATAAATAAATAAAATCTTTAAAAAAATACTAATATTTATTAAGTACATGCTTTGTATCAGCTACTGTTCTGAAGTGTTCAGTTTCTCTAATTTTTAATTTTTAAAATTAGGTATAAGATAAACTTTTTAATTTCAATTTTTAAATTTTTAAAATAAGGTATAAGATAAATCTTTTATCTCAGATTTTACTTTACCTTAAATTATTAAAGCTTATTGTCTACATATCTTTAAAATGAGTAAACTGAGCCTCAGAGAAATGAAGTGGCATACTTCAAATTGCCCAGAACCAGGACAAGAATTTAGGCAGTCAGATTTCACAGAATAAAGTCGTACTCTGTACAACTTACCACTTCTCTAGAACATCAGTTCAGTGTGCTATACATGCCCTAAGTATGCTGAAGAACACTTTAGGGAAGGGTGCCTGAGTGGCTCAGTCAGTTGAGTGTCTGACTTCTGCTGGGGTCATGATCTCAGGGTCCTGGGATCAAGCCCCAAGTCAAGCCCTGCATTGGGCTCTGTGCTCAGGGGAGAGTCTGCTTGTGCCTCTGCCACTCCCCATGCTTGTGCTCCCTCTCTCTCTCTCTCAAAGAAATTTTTAAAAATCGTAAAAAAAAAAAAAAAAGAAGACTTCAGGGAGTACATATATGAATTTATTCTAACTTCAATAATTTATTAGCAAAATACAACTAGTACATCAAATCTGCAATATTATAGGTGCTACTGGTTAGAATGAAGAAAAGTAGTGATATCAGACCCGAGTTTAAGAAGACTTATTTAATAAACATTATTTAATCAGCTAACTATATAATAAAGAGTGGGCAGGTTGGCAAAAACCATGCAAGTGTCATAAGTTCAGGAAACTTTCTATTAGATTCTCTATCCCATTGCATGGATGGGGAAACTGAGGCTGAGGCTGGCTCAGATTCCTCTAAGCATGAGTGGAGAAGGCACTTTGCCCTTTGTCTTCAGGAAGGTCACAACACCACATAGACCATCCCCTCCCACAACAGGCAGGAAACTGGACACATTATCGTATGATGATCGGCAAGCGAAATTCTTTCTGCTGCGAATTTATTAAGATTAATTTACTTGGGTAGTTGGAGGACCTATTGAGCACTTAAAAATGTTAATGGACAAAATTCCCAATAAATCATGTCAGCAGATCTTTATAAAAACAGTGGGGAGCTTTTAAATTGGGCCCAAGAAACAGCTTTGGCCCCACGAGGTGGGCTCAGTACAGCCTTTAAAGAAAATGGCAGATATTATCTGCCACTCAGAGTCTGGAGTCTGTGATTCCCCAGCCACAGAATTCTCGGTGGGGAGTCATTCTCATAATAATAGCGATCATTTGTTAGTACCTACTGTTTAGCAGGAGATCGTGCTAAGGATTTCATATATGCTGCCTTTGATCTTGCAAGTGTCAGTTTTATTACCTTTCATTGCATAACCCTGTGACATTCCAGGTCCTGAAGCGTGAAGGGACTTGTCCAAGATTGTGGGTTTTCTCCAAGCCCCTGTCTCAACTGCAGCTGTCAGATTACTAATAGTGCTTTTGTGCTTCTGTTCTCATTTTCCCTTCTGCCCAGAGCATCCTCTAGTTCCCTGTCTAAGGCACTGGCCAACCGACCCTTCATGTCTCAGCTCTTTGATAAAATATTTGGTCCAGGCACCACATCCTTGTTTAACAGCCTCGAAACACCCCTTTTGCTGTGGGATCAAGTGCATGCTCTTTAGCCTGGTTGACAAGGTAAGATTGGTGAGGTCTTTCCTGGTCACTTCTAATAAAAGCCCTCTCCCCTCTCCCTACACATTTCATATATATATATATATATATATATATATATATATATTTTTTTTTTTTTTTTTGGCTTTGCTTTTCTCCATAGCCTCAGTAACTCATATTATACACCTGTCTGTTGTGCTGCCTTTTCCCCTCCCCATCCTCTGGCGGGTCTTTTTTTGTCTTTTATCTACTGCTTTGTATCCTGGCACATCCCCCGAATGTTGCAAAGCAGCTGTCAAAATGAGAACAAAGGAAATGTCATTCGATGTGAGGAGTGGAAAGCTAGTGATGATCTTCAGGAGGTGGTTCTGGGCAAGGAAGCCAGACCATGATGGAGTAAGTAGAAGAGTAGAGGAGGCAGTGGGTAGAATACTGTATTAAGAGTCTTGTTGTTAGGAGAATACTTTCCCGTTCTTATTACTTCTGAGCATTGGCACAGTGGCCCACTGTGATACTCTTTCTCTGTCTCATTTTTTAGATTTTCTGTGTTGCTCTGCTTTGATATGACTTCTTGATCTTCCATGGCTGGTGGCTTGTCATTTATTCAGGTCTCATTCACATGCCCGCAATAACCGTATTTTTTAGTTTCTGGACTTGATGCTTTGACATCTTGTGACCTTGCTGGATCCCAGTGGAACTGTGCATCCCAGGGTTAGCCAGTTCTCAGAGCCCATATTCCCAACCACCTTTCTTATAAGGTTCTTATACCCCAGGCCACTCACTGTTCCTCTACCTTAATCCCCCAGGTTTCAATACTAGACAACTTGGATAGCTCCTATGCCCCAGGCCCCACCAAAATCATTCAAAGTAACCATTCCTAAGCCTGCTTGCCTTGCCTCTTCCATTCCTACCTGTAGAAACCTCAGAAACCACAGCTCTTGCTTCTCCCTCTGCCTCCTGATTCATCCTGATGCTTCTCCATGTACCTCCCCAGGGTGCGGTGTGCCCCCTCCTCTTGAGATCTGTGTGTGCATAAGCTGTCATTTCAGTGGTAATCATTTCCTGATCTCCTGATCTGTTGGCTTTGCCATACCCGATGAAAACCTAAATTTTAAAACAATATCATCTCCCAGGGAGCCCTTTGCTGACTACCGGAAATTCTCAATCTCAGCAAACTTGTTGGTTTCCTTCATGAAAGTACCCTAGATTGCAATTATTTAATCTGTGTATTCATTTATCTTATTATTTATCTTCCCCCACCAGATTATTTGAGGGTGTTTTAGTCAGAGTTTTTTTTTTTTTTTGGCTTTGCTTTTCTCCATAGCCTCAGTAACTCATATTATACACCTGTCTGTTGTGCTGCCTTTTCCCCTCCCCATCCTCTGGCGGGTCTTTTTTTGTCTTTTATCTACTGCTTTGTATCCTGGCACATCCCCCGAATGTTGCAAAGCAGCTGTCAAAATGAGAACAAAGGAAATGTCATTCGATGTGAGGAGTGGAAAGCTAGTGATGATCTTCAGGAGGTGGTTCTGGGCAAGGAAGCCAGACCATGATGGAGTAAGTAGAAGAGTAGAGGAGGCAGTGGGTAGAATACTGTATTAAGAGTCTTGTTGTTAGGAGAATACTTTCCCGTTCTTATTACTTCTGAGCATTGGCACAGTGGCCCACTGTGATACTCTTTCTCTGTCTCATTTTTTAGATTTTCTGTGTTGCTCTGCTTTGATATGACTTCTTGATCTTCCATGGCTGGTGGCTTGTCATTTATTCAGGTCTCATTCACATGCCCGCAATAACCGTATTTTTTAGTTTCTGGACTTGATGCTTTGACATCTTGTGACCTTGCTGGATCCCAGTGGAACTGTGCATCCCAGGGTTAGCCAGTTCTCAGAGCCCATATTCCCAACCACCTTTCTTATAAGGTTCTTATACCCCAGGCCACTCACTGTTCCTCTACCTTAATCCCCCAGGTTTCAATACTAGACAACTTGGATAGCTCCTATGCCCCAGGCCCCACCAAAATCATTCAAAGTAACCATTCCTAAGCCTGCTTGCCTTGCCTCTTCCATTCCTACCTGTAGAAACCTCAGAAACCACAGCTCTTGCTTCTCCCTCTGCCTCCTGATTCATCCTGATGCTTCTCCATGTACCTCCCCAGGGTGCGGTGTGCCCCCTCCTCTTGAGATCTGTGTGTGCATAAGCTGTCATTTCAGTGGTAATCATTTCCTGATCTCCTGATCTGTTGGCTTTGCCATACCCGATGAAAACCTAAATTTTAAAACAATATCATCTCCCAGGGAGCCCTTTGCTGACTACCGGAAATTCTCAATCTCAGCAAACTTGTTGGTTTCCTTCATGAAAGTACCCTAGATTGCAATTATTTAATCTGTGTATTCATTTATCTTATTATTTATCTTCCCCCACCAGATTATTTGAGGGTGTTTTAGTCAGAGAACCAGAACCAACAGGAGATACATCAGCTATCTTTCTCTCTCTCTCTCTGTGTGTGTGTGTGTGTGTGTGTGTGTGTGTGTGTGTGTGTGTGTGTGTGTAATCTATCTAGTGGATGTTCCAGTTCAAAAGCCAGCAAGCTCAAGAACGAAGAAGGGCTGATTTTCAGTTTGAGCCTGAAGGTAGGAAAATAACAGATGTCCCAGCCCAAGTATCAGCAGGTGAAGTCCACTTTTACTCAGCCTTCTGTTCTATTCAGGTTTTCATTTGATTGGATGAGGTCCTCCTACATTGGGGAAGGTTGATCTGCTTTATCCTGAGTTTACTGATTCACTTGTTAGTCTCATCCAGTAATACCCTCAGAAACACTTAGAATAATGTTTGACCAGATGTCTGGGCATCTTGTGGTCCAGTCCAGTGGACACACACCAGAGAGCCAGATCCATGCCTGCTTTGCTTGCTATTATATCTCTGGTACCTTGCATACAGGCGGCGTTTAATTAAGCCATTTGACTGAATGCAGAAGGGTTACATAGAGACACAGGATTATTCTTTGAGAAGGGTTCTAGTTAGGTGAGGCTAGGCTGTACAACAGTGATAAGTAAACCTGGAAACTCAGCAGCTTAAAACAATAAACTCTTGTTTCTTATTTGCACAACTCTATAGCATATTGGGCAGGCCACTTCTAGCTTGTGGCAATCCATCCTAACTTGTAGCCTCTGAAATTGCCACAGCAGTGGCCTGGAAGTGACTTGCATCACTTCTGCCAACATTCTTTTGGTCAACATTTCATCACATGGTCCCAGTCTACCAGCAAAGGCGTGTGGGAAATGTAGATTTCCTCTGTGCCTCGGTGCCATGAACTGAACTGCCAATCGTCCGTCACCTGTCCATGTGACACCATGGGAGGGAAGAGGGTGTCTTTGAAGAGGCTGTGAACCACTGCCGTGGAGAGAGCTGTCCAGGAAGCAGTGAGAGCTTGGAAGCAGCTAGAGATCTTGGGTTTGCTTTAGATCTCATCAGCACCAAGCTTCTCTTTTTCCCAACATCCCCTGAGAGCCTAGGAGCCCAAGATGTGAAATTAGAAAGGCATGATTTCCATCCACTTCTTCCATTGGCTGCCTCTGTGACTTTGGGCACATCACTGGTCCCCTCTGAGCCCCAGATTCTTCTCCAGAAAGAGTGGGCATCAATAGGGGCCTACAGAGTTGATGTGGAACTGGCGGTCCCATGTGCGCTGCGCCTGGCACCAACGTCTTGCTCAGTGGGTGACTCATCCTTATAGTTGTCATTTTTATCATCTTGGTAATTACTCTGAAACCTACTGAGGCAGAGACCCCTACCTAGCCAAGTGGAAGCAGTTTCCAGGTTTTGGATTTCCAACTCCTCACGTATGGCTACCTCAAGGAGGAAGTCACACCTGGTTTGGAGAAGGGAGAGATACCTGTGTGGGGCTGGGCCACTTCTCTGTCTTACAGGTGCCCTGTGCCCCTCATGGCTCCCAGCTCTAGTTACGAGGTCAACTGCAGTGTAGCCCTTTTCCAGGGTAATAAGTTTTTAATGTAGAGCAATCAGTGAATAAGCAGTTGATTAGTTCATTATGAAAATACTGAAAACAACACCATTTGTGGTGGCAGAAGCTCTGGGAAGACAGATGCATTCCTTTTCATTTTATCAGTCAGGTCAGAGTGCCAGGGAAGTTAACATATTTTACCATAATATTAAAGCCCTTTTAACACTGAAAGGCCATTATGTGAGGAAAAAAAATTTCCCTCTCTAGGGTATTAATTAGAGAGAGAAAGCTTAAAAAAATCATAATCTCATTAAATTCCTCTCTTATAAAGCCATTTTCATAAAGAATCCTTAATGTGAAATGCAGACGGAAAAATGCAACTCTGGCTGAAGAATTTATGAAAAACGTTGAGCAGCTGATCCATCCTATTTAAGGGAGAGAAAACAAAACAAGACAAAACAAAACATTTTATCAGATTCCTGGCTTTGGATTTCTAAAACAATTACGAGTGGCCTGGGCCAGAAGTCAGAGAGTAATGTAGTCTTTGAGGCCCCGTCTCCAGTCTCCCCCGAAACTAATGAAGACAGATGATCACTCTGGGTGGAAACTTACACTCTGTGTGTCCCAGCCCTGAATCACTCTCTTCTCTTGGGGTTTTCCCGAGTTGTACTGTGTCTCTGGCTGACATTATAATCTAGTTCTGAATTCTTAAGCACATACTTAAAAATATAGCCATTTAAAATATATACTCATTGGTTCGTGTATTCATCCCTGTCGCAAATATCTACTGAGCTACTGGGCATGCCATATACTGTGCTGGGGGCAGGGGGTATAGTAGTGGATGGAGTGGTCCTGAACTTGGATGCTTCTGGTGTAACAGAGGGGCTTTATGTTAATCAATACATGTCTGAGACTGGTGAGAGATTGCAAATGGGTAGATGTAACAGATGAGGGAGGGATGCAGTGCCCAGAGAGTGAGTAACGGGGCGTAATGTAGGCAGGGAGGGTCAGGCAAGGCTCCCCATGCAGCTGACATACAGAAAGGGAGGGGGTTTACCAGGGTGGGCTGAGTGGATGAATGGGTCCTTCTTTGATGAAGAAGAAGGATTTGCAAAGGTCCTGCTCAAGGAAAAAAAAAACAAAGGATATCTGGGGAGAGGAAAAGAGGCCAGGTGGCTGAGAGAGGAAGCAGGGGGGAGGTGGGTGTAGCTGTGCAGGACTGTCCCCTTTACCCTAAGAGACTGGAAAATCATTGGAGCATTGCAGAAAGTGACATGATCATTTTACAAATATGTGTACACACAGACACGTACAGTACAGTAAATAAAGATGCATCATTAACTACGCAATGTTGAATGAATTGCTTTCTCTCTCTGATCCGTTCCACGTGGATTAAATGAGGCTAATAATGGGACCCATCTCTAGTTTTACGGTAGCTGTTATATGAAGTAATCCAAGTGCAAATGCTTCTCCTAGCGGTTGGGATGCTGTATGTTGGAAACTTTTCTCTCTTTCTTGACTTCCTTCCTTCCTTCCTTCCTTCCTTCCTTCCTTCCTTCCTTCCTTCCTTCCCCCTCCCTCCCTCCCCTGTTCTCTCCATTCTTCTGCTTTCATCAAGTTAATATACTCTGCTTCTTTTAACTTTCAGGACACTCAAGTCTATTTAAAAACAAAACAAAGCACAGGGGACTCTGCTTATTATACTTATTAACTCGATTAATCAGTGAGTCTGAAATGGGCACTAACCTTAGCCTGGTTCTGCAGAGATGACCAGGTAGTGGGAAGTCCTCACTCCCAACACCTGTGTGTCTGCACGGCCGGAAGTGCCTAAGAAGCCCTTACTTAAACAACAGGTGGCCTTAGGAACAGACGGCTGCCTGGGAGCCAGGTAACCTGCTGATTGCTCTTTCTTGGGGGAATTTGTTATGGAACGTGGCCATTAGTCACGGCATCGTATCACCGTGCAGATCCACTCTAAAGAGGCACAATCATCTTGATTATGGTTTTGACTCTCCTCCCTTCTCGTGGCACCATCCATGGCCCCTCAGGGCCTCCTTTTCTTTTGTGAAATAATAATGAAAACACCATCCTTTCACCACCACCTTCGTGCTGGCGAGAACAGCAATCATACAGTCTGCCAGCGACAATCTGAGCCTGTTTTTTTCTCTTGCCTGTTGAGGCTCATAGAAAAGTGTTAAAAACAATCATATGACTTAATCACAATTCACTTATCCTGATGGTTTCTTTATCTTCTTTTCTTTTCCTCTTTTTGGTAAATAATCTTGATGTAAATTCCTGGTGGGCCACGAGAGAGGAGGCGGGTTTTAATGAACTGGTGATGAAGTGGAAATATTTTGAAATGCTGAAAAATGTATTTTGCTTGTCACCTAATTACTTATCTGCTGCTTAATGGCACATTCCATAATATCTTACTTTCCGATCTGTTCATCTGGCAATAAAAATTCTTCCTTGTGATTGCCATGTGCTCCCAAGTAAAGACCGGTGCATTAGCAACCAAACACATAACGATGCTTTAATGACCCGAGAATGTCTTTTTTTCTGGAATGGAGAAAGGGTTTCCTTATTTCACTGAAAATTCATTTTCTTCTCCAAGTGAATATTATTTGAGAGGGAACTGTTGTCAGTCAAGAGATGATCACACACACACACACACACACACACACACACACACCAGTCCAGAAACAAAAGGCTGTTAAATTAGCACCAGCATTTTTGGTTACTTTTATTTTTTTTTTAAGATTTTATTTATTTATTTGACAGAGATCACAAGTAGTCAGAGAGGCAGGCAGGGGGAGAGGGAAGCAGTCTCCCCGCTGAGCAGAGAGCCTGATGCGGGGCTCGATCCCAGGATCCTGGGACCATGACCTGAGCCGAAAGCAGAGGCTTAACCCACTGAGCCACCCAGGTGCCCCTGTTGCTTTTATTTTAACAAGGCAACCTAAGCCCACAGTAGTGTTGAATGCATCCCAAAAGAACAAAAAAATTTGTATTTATCGACAATTTATTTTGGAAACCACGCTATGGGAATGGCGTGCACATGTGTATACCACACACAAATATTCACCCCACATTAGCATTTTCGTACGTACAGATCCAGTTAATCCTGCGTGTCTCATGTTTCACTCCCTGTGCTGCACAGTAGCGTGTAAAAGACCGGAAGACATTGCTTCCGCCCTCACAGACCTCACTGTCCAGATAGCTGTTCTCAACAGGGGGTAATTTTGCTGTCCTGTCCCTTGCTCCTCACCAGGGACAGTGGGTAAGGTCTGGAGACATTTTTGTCACAACTTTGGGGGGGTATTCTCCTGACATGTGGCGGGTAGAAGCCAGGACCGCTGATAAACATCCTATAATGCACAGGACAGTCCCCGCTCAAAGAATGATCCAGGCCAAGATGTCAGCTGTGCCAAGAAACTGTGGTCTAGCATAAAAGCTAAATGAAATACTCAGCAATTACACTAGAGTCTGATAAGTGGATTCTATGCCAGAGGAAGCTTAGAAGGCTGCCTGAGCAAAGGGTACTTGACCCAGCTTGGGAGTTCAGGGAGGACTTCTTGGAGGAGGTGGTTACTATACTGAGTCTTGAAAGGAGAAAAGACATGGACTAGAAAAGGAAATGGGAAGAAGATATTCTGGAAAAGACCATACTGACTGGGAAGCCAGAGTCATGGCAGAGCCCACAGGCTGGCTCATGGTGTGGCCTTAAATATGTCATGTCACCTCCCTGGGCCTCTCCCCTCCACCAGAAAATGAGAGATTGAAGTAGGTGATTTCCAAAGTCCTTTCTACCTCCATGTTTATGGTTCTGTGCCTCTAGCTTGCATCTATTTGCAAAATGAAGTATTTGATTTCTGCTTGGTTTTATTTTTGTTGTTTTCATGGTGGGGTCTTCTCATGAGACCACTTCCCAGTCTCTTGTTTGTTTACCAACAAGAAATGACTTCCTCTGGGCTCAGCTTTGTGCTGGATCCTGAGAACAGAGATATTCCTCCTCCTCCTTCTCATGCAACTGAAAGTCAGAACCCCAAATTTGCTCATAGAAGCTCCCCTCCATCATTGTCATGATCCTTAAGCATCCCCTGGCAGTTGAAGCACTGGGAGTCCATTGGTGCCTTTCTTTTTCCTTGGGCGGTGGTCCTAGGAGAGACGGTGGTGACCTACTTTAGAGCATGGGGTGTGGAAATAGAACTGGGGCAGAGATGGAGACCGTGAAATTTGAGAGATGTTTATAAGAAAGATATAACAGGACTCAGTCAGTCGTTGGGTCTGTGGGGGATGAGATGATGGTGTCCAGGTGGAAGCCTGGGGCTTTGACCTGAGCAGTGGGTGCATGGTGTGCTCTTGGAAGATTCAAGGCATAGAAAGAAGGAGGCTTCATATGAAAATGGTGCTCCAGGGACGCCTGGGTGGCTCAGTTGGTTAAGCAGCTGCCTTCGGCTCAGGTCATGATCCCAGCGTCCTGGGATCGAGTCCCACATCGGGCTCCTTGCTCATCAGGGAGCCTGCTTCTCCCTCTGCCTCTGCCTGCCATTCTGTCTGCCTGTGCTTGCTCTCTCTCCCTCTCTCTCTCTGACAAATAAATAAATAAAATCTTTAAAAAAAAAAAAAAAAGAAAGAAAATGGTGCTCCAGATTCTTCTGTCTCTCTGGTAATAAAGCCAGGGAGGCCCATGGGAATGAGAGTAGATTCCCTTAATCTCTGTAGATCGAGGCAGCTCTGAGATAGGGAAACGAAGACCCCTCCAGAGGGAAGAAAGCTGCATTACGCCCCCCATCTTCCTTGGCTTCCTGACATTTGTAACAGATCTTGACCAGGCCACAGGAAATCCATGACTGGGTCCTGGTACTCAGCTGGGGAGTGAGGGCACCCAAAAGGACTCAGATTTGGAGTGAAATAATCTGACCTCGGGTTCCAGATCTTTCGATGGGATTCTCTCTCTCGGGGCTCCACTTCTCCCCTTTCCCAAAGGGCGGTGATTTTTTCCCATGTCCGGGGATGCTGTGAGGAGTAGGGGCTAAAAGTACTTTGGAGGCTGGAAGGTTCTGGGCTTTGGGTGGGACGTACCCAGGCTGAGTCTCTGAGGTGGGCAGAGACTCAGGTTCATGCACAGTCATCCCCAGCAAGGCAGAAGGTGAGGGTTCTCTGGGACCCATGAGGGAGGTGGGGCTGCTCTCTAGTAACTTAGTAAGTAACTCTCCAGCTAGTCTGAAAGGGACTTGGGATAGTTCCATTGTTTCTCAGCAGGGCTCTGGCAGCATGGTGGGTGGGATCAATCCCTGTATGGGACCCCACACCCCATGGGACGTTCAGCATCATGCCAGAGGTATCCCTTTATCATCGGACCAGTAGAAAATGGCCTCTCTCCCAGACTTGCTTATCTTTCCAAGGGTGGGCAGTGTGGCCTCACTCTGGTTGGAACATCATGTATAAGGACACCAAGCAAGAGGGAGCAACCAACTGGGCCCAAATCATATCGTTGTCAGGTACATAACTGGGATTTGAATGGAGGTATATTCTTATGCTCAGTCTCTCTGAATGTAACTATACATGTATGTCTAGATACACAGTATATATAAAATACATATATGTAATATATTTATATATGTTTAATTTTTATATTTATAACTTGAATACTTTTGTTTTTATTATGTTATCTATGTTATCTAATATATAATGTTATATATATATTATGTATTCTATAATTTACGAAGTATGTTTATGTATTTGTTTATATATCTGTTTATTTATAACTCACATATATGTTATAAAATATAAAATATACAAGCATTGCAAATTAATATATAGTATATAAGTTATATATAATTATAATTTATAACTGATAAATAACTTATATAATATATAATTTACATTTAATTTATATAATATAGTATGTAATATATATTATATATAAGATATAATCATACCATATTATATAAGTTACAAAGTATGTTTATGCATTTGTTTATATATTTATTTACATATTTATAATTCACATATATTTATATATTTATATTTATAAAATATTCATATTATATATTATATATTTACATTTACTTTTATTTTTATAATGTGTTTGTATTTATATATTCATGTTTGTTTATCTATAATGTTTATGTTTATAATTTAGCTTAGGCTCTGCTTTATGTTCATATTTGGCCTGCTGTTAAAAACTCATGTTGGCCAATTTCCTTACTCCACTTCCTCCACCTCCCTGCTTGTGCCTATAACTGCATCTCAATTCAGAGGGGCTGACCCCGTATCCAGGCATATTTGTGGCCCCAGTCTGTCCTGCAGTAGTCACCTGGGCTGGCACGTGGCACACATGAGGCACCCGTCCTTACACGGGCAGAGGTGCCCATCTTCTTCTTGGTCTCTGGTCATACAGTCCATGCCAGTCTTGCTTGTGTGCCTGTTTGTTGCCCTGACCCCAGGGTCTGTCTGGAGTCTCACAGTCTCCCTTCAGGACCCAGATTTCAACCAGTACCATCTGTGTTCACTGGTCTCATGCCCGCCGGGGCCAAGTGCTACTCACAGACTCAGGGGTGCCTAGCCCCCGGCAGCCAGACAGGCTCACCAACGTTAACTACACCAGGGGTTCTGAAATTAGCCTGGGATTGGCCCCCTCCTACTGACAGAGCTAGCGGTGCTGGTTACATCTCTTAGCTGGGTTTTGACTCACCACTGTTTTTTTTTTTTCACAAGTGAAATATAATCGCAGGCTTATTGTTATATTAAAACTTCACCTGGAGGAGTGGGTGGTCAGGTGGGCTGAGGCTCAAGACAGATAATGGCCTTAGAGGGCTGCAGTTCTGGGATCACCCACATCTCTTCTCTCTGTTTTTAATTTCTTTTTGAGACAATAACTAAGCCATGCTGTTGACTCAGTGTTATTCATCCCTGTGGTTACTCTGAGGCTGGGAGAATTCACAACTCCAATTATAGACTGTGCCAGCCTTTGATCTTTGAGGACCCAGGGCTGGGAGCCTCCTCATTGGCTGCCTGGGGGAAAACCAGGTTCTTTCTGCATTTCTTATTCCCTTCTCAACCACCAGCTGGGAATCTCTCTGATCAGGGTCCAACTCTTGATATGCTTGGAGATCTGAGTGGCAGAGATCCATATTTTGTTTTCACCATGAGCAGCATATAGGACCCTGTCCCCAGGAATCCATGCCAACAACAGCTCACTGACTTCCTCTCTTGCCTAGCCTCTTCCTCTCCTGTGGCCCAGAATTCCTCTTATCTTCTGGACCAGAGATGGAACAAACAAAAGCTGAGCAAATGCCTGTCCTTATCAGGACAAGCTCAAAAACCCGGAATCTGAATCTCTGGTGGTCTGGTTGTCTCAACTCTCCATGGAGCCTCTGACTGTGCTATGGCTGTCTTCCCAGTAGGGAAAGGAGACTGTATTAGAAGAAGGATGGAGTGGGGGGAACAGAGCAGTTAATTCTTCATAATATCCCCCAACATATGAATTGGGCACAACTAGTACCCGATACTTTTCCTTAAAAAACTGACATAATTTGTGTATGAACTCATATGATTTCCTTTTGCCTGCTCTCCTTTTGCCTGTCTTTCCCACTAAATCATGAGCTCCCAGAGGGAGGAATGAGGTCCATTTTTTCATTGATGTATTCCCAATGCCTGGGATGGTGCCTTGTGCATAGAGGCACTCCAAAAATATCTACTGTTTGGGTGAATGAATGTGATCAGATCTATTCTGAGGTTCTAGAGGGACAAAGAGATTCTTGAAGAACAAATGGAAGCGTAGAGAAGAGAACTGGGGTATTTTATTCTCAAGTTTCTCAGAGCATCTCTTCCACCCACGGGCTTGGTAGAAGTTGGGTGAGGTGTGCCTGGTGAGAGAAGCAGTCTAGAATTCTGGAGAGTTGACTCTCATCCTGGCACTAATGCATATTTGCTGAGTGATGATGGCCAAGCCTACCCCCTTTATAGGTCTTGTTTTTGGTTTTGTTTTTTTGTTTTTTTATCTGTAAAACTTTTGAAGGGACCTGGTAGAGTCTTAGAGGTATGCTGTTCCACAGTCTTCTGAGGAAGCTTCTGCCTCCCGTCTTGGGCCTCATGCTGACAAGCTGCTTCCTCCAATCACTCTCCGGGCTCCTGACACAGCAGATGGAGCTGGTGCCCGCCCACGGCTGACAGATGAGCCTCATTTACAGCCCTCAACATTTAACCACTTGGCTATTTGGCAGAGTCATCTAGCTCTGAGACACTGGGGGAGCCCTCCTTGTCCTGAGCAACACAGACACCTTCCCATCCTCATGCCTTTGTCTATGCCAGGGACCTGGGAATGTGGAACCTAGAAGCCAGCCTCTTACCACTAGTCAAAGGGGCTCTATAGAGAAGACATATTTGAACCCAGCAGTATTGCCCAGAGACAAGAAGATGATGAAACAGTGTCTCAGACAAACGCTAGCTAGCTTGACTGATTTCCAGGTCACAGAAATTTGGAGCAGGGTTAGAGGACACCTAATCTCAGACACAGCCTGTCCATAGGCTAATTTGTGTTTCCAGAATAAAAAAAAGATGAACTGATCAAATGAGATCCCCAACAACCAAATATTTGGGAATGGCAAACAGACTGAGCTATCCTTATGGGTAGAGAATTACCAACAGGGCACAGAGCACTGTGTAGAATGCAAAATTCCACATCTCAGGAAGTAGGTTTGGGCAAACAGTCTCCCTTTCAGATGCAAAGTTATTTCTGCCGCAGGAGACACCTGTTGGAGTCATAGAGTCAATCAGGATAACGTCTGGAACCTTGTAGGCAGTGCTAATTCACCATCTTTTTCATCTAGAAACATGTCCTGAGCAGTTTCCATGGGCCAGCCATTGTGCTGGGTGCTGGCATTAAACCAGTAAGCCCATCAGATTTGGTCACTGCATTTAGTGGAGGACATGGTATCAGTTAAATAACCATTCAAGGAAATGTATTTTTATGAACTGTAACTATAGATAGAAAGGATAGGGTTATTATTGTTAGTATCATCATCATTACTATTATCAGAGAGACAGATTTATATAGAGGAGGAGGTTCAAGAAAACCTTCCCTAAAAAAATAGGTATAAGCAGAGTCCAAAAAGGTG
Organism: Enhydra lutris kenyoni; assembly: GCF_002288905.1. Taxonomy (NCBI): domain Eukaryota; kingdom Metazoa; phylum Chordata; class Mammalia; order Carnivora; family Mustelidae; genus Enhydra; species Enhydra lutris. The sequence goes on along the minus strand of NW_019154129.1, from coordinate 5,247,746 downwards.
AACTGGAAATCAGGAGAAGAGAGAACATTCTAAACCAAAGGGAAGAATATGTGTGAGAAGGTCCTGATGAGGGCCAGTGCAGCTGAGAGTAGCAGGAAGCCAATTGCTGGCTTGGTGGGCAGCCGCAGGTCATGCATGACCTCCTTGTACATGGTGTGGATTTTGAGTTTACCCAAAAGTGCAGTGGGAATTGATTAAAGGATTTCAAGCAGGGGGTGATGTGATTGCATGTGTAAAGATTGCCCAGACTTGTGAGTGGTTAATGGACCAGAAGGGCTGGGGGAAGGAAATGAGGCATCTCAGTAGGAGGACCCAGGTAGGAGACAATGGTGGTTTGGTCGAGAGAAGGGGTGGTGAACATGGAGTGGGGGCGGTGAAGGATTTGTGAAATATTTTGAAGGGAGAATCAAAAAGACACAACCTTTAAAACTCCCTGGAGATGAGGGTTGGGAAGCGTATTTTGTGTAGAATTACCCTGAGGGAACCAGCAAGGAGGAATCGCCGTTAGGTGGGAGTTCAACAAAAGCTTTGCCCCAAGCTCTGAGTTATAAGTATGGTGTGTAACTGCCATGGGGGTGTTAGGGGTTTGGGATGGGGATGCAGGAAACTTCACCAGGAGCAGTGGAGACTGGAAGCTGTGTAGTGGTGGGGTATCCAGCAAGCTCAGAGAGAACATGTCAAAAATGATTCAATCTGAGACATCTGGAATTATAATTCTTCCTAATGTAAAAGGTTTTCCACCTGACTTGGCTCTAGTAGCTCTAATTTGTTTACCCCTAGGGGTTCATTTTAAGCCAGATGTATCTTTTTAAAGATTTATTTATTTATTTGGGGGGGAGGGGCAGAGGGAAAAAGAGAGAGAGGGAGAATCTCAAGCAGACTCCCTGTTGAGCTCAGAACCCAACATGGGGCTCAATCCCACGACCCTGAGATCATGACCTGAGTCAAAATCAAGAGTTGGACACTTTTTTTTTTTAAAGATTTTATTTGTTTATTTGACAGAGAGAGAGAGAGAGAGACAGCACAAGCAGGGGGAGAGGCAGGCAGAGGGAGAAGCAAGCTACCCACTGAGAAAGGATTCCAATGTGGGAGTCAATTCCAGGACCCTGGAATCATGACCTGAGCCGTAGGTAGATGCTTAAGTGACTGAGACACCCAGGCGTCCCAAGAGTCAGACATTTAACCGACTGAGGCAAGCAGGTGCCCCAATTTCACCAGATATTTTTGAGGATGGGCACTCCCTATGAAATAACTATTATTCTTCTCATTTTACAGTTGAGAAAAGAGAGGGTCAGGGAGATTAAGTCACCTATCCAACATCACACAGCCGGAAGTCCAAGTCCAGAGCTCCCTATACAAAACCTTCTTCTTCCCCAACTGGTTTAGAAATATTTAGCTGAAAGAAGATCCCTCCATTCCTTGTTGGTTCTGTGTCCACACCCCTTGCCTTGTCCCCTTGTTTCTCCCTGAGTCTCAGCCTATCCACTACTGGTGATGGTGACAGAGTGGGTATATAACACTGAGTCAAAGTGTGAGAACCCTGTTTTTCTTCTCATCGCCCCAGCTGTAGCAAATGTTGGGGACTGAACATTCAATTTCATCGGATTTCCCATGAAGTTAGAAATGGATGTTTTTTTAAAGAAATGCAAATTTCATATTTTCACATCTACAAACTAAGATGTTTTTAATGTGTTGTGTACTGAATCACCCCACAACTCAGCAGCTTGAAAAAAAAAAAAAAACAATCATGTTATTGTCGCCCATAGTTCTAGAGGTTGACTCTGCCCAGCTGGTCGGTACTCATTCCGGGTCTCTTGTGTAGTAGCGTTCAGATGGTGGCTGAGGCAGATGTCATCTTGAACTTTCCTTCCTCACATATCTGGCAATTGATTCTGGCTGCCTCCTAGAGCCTTGGCTGGAACTGTCAGCTGGAACATCCACACACGGCCTCTGTAGGCAGCCTGGGCTTCCTCATAGCATGGCAGCTGAGTTCTGAGAGCTGGCATCCTAAGAAAGCAAGCAGAATTGCCTGGCATTTTGTGATCCAGTCATGGAATTCACAGAGCATAACTTCTGCCTGACTCGGTTGGCAGGAGTAAACACAAAGATCTGTGAGGCTTCAGCAGTAGGGAATACAACACAGATACCCCACTGGATGGGAGAAGTGTCAACATTGTATTATAAAAAGAACAAATGGACTGGGGGGATACTGTAGTGACCACCTTGGGAAATGTAACCTACCACAGGTAATAGGAAGTGAAGAGTAAAAGGAAACACATTAGTTGAAAGTGCCCACATTATGTGTGTGTGTGTGTGTGTGTGTGTGTGTGTGTGTGTGTGTGTGTGTACTTGCAACTGAACATTTTCACCACAATGTAATTCATGGCTAGTGGTTGCACACACTTTCATTGCAACATAATTCATGGCTAGTGCCATAAGGGAAGACAGAGTAAAAAGACAGAACTCTTGCCCATGTATTTGCTGCTCCAGCTGCTCTGAGTTTGTTACGGTTCCCTAAAAACTATACAATGCTTTTCCATCATTCTTTACCTTTGTTCTTAGAGGAATGATCTCCAATGGAGAGCTTGCAGATTCTAAGAAGCCTACCTTCAGTCCTTCAGATAAAATTAAGTCTCTATGAAGTTCCTCATCTACATTTCAACAATTGTGCTTTTCTTTTTGGAAGAACTCTCTTTGGTTCTTTTTGCATAAATACTTGTTCTTATTTCATGTATGCAATAGCCTTCATCTCTTTGAGAATATTAATTACATTTATTTTAAAGTCCTGACCTAATGGTTCTGTTCTTTCTATATCCTTGGATTTACATTATTCTACTTTTCGAGATTATCTTTTCTATTTCATAGTGTTGGTGTTTCCGTGGGTTAAGCATGACTGGATTGGGTACTCATCTTTGTGGCTAAGATTCCTTGTTAGATTGTCTACTGGGTTTCTTAGCACTGTCTTTCTGGGGAAGGGAAGGACAGGGCCTGTGGTTAGTTGAGTTCCCCAGCTCTATGAAGAGGGGCTGAGGAAAGAGGGGGATGTATCCCTCAATGGGATGCTTAGGAAGGTGGTCTTCTGGGTGGCAATGATTCTTCCTGAGCACCTCCCCCATCTACTTTGCGTATCGCTCTGTCTGTCTGACCTAAGATTTCTCAGTCATGGTGGTTGCCTCGCTAAACTGAGAAGCCCGAGGGTTTGGGGAGAAGTAGGATGGCTTGGGTTCTACTTCCCTAGCAACTTCCTTTGCAGCACAAGACTAGTAACTTGTCAGTGTCCTCACCGCCTCCTGTTTCCATTACTGCTGGGATGCTTGAACCCATCTTCTGCAGCTCTCTCCTCCGGTTTGGATGCTGCCCCGTGGATTCCTTTTTTAATCTAATCCCATTTTGGCCCCACATTTCAGAGATTCCTCAGACTTTCTGCTCTGCCAGCAGAACTTTGTGTTGCTAAGCAGGGTAATGTCTTTACATATTTTTAAAAATTATTTAAATTTACTTTATAATTTATATACAGCAAAATTGATTCTTTTTGGTGAACAGTTCTGTGAATTTTGATAAATGTGTGGAGTCGTGTCATCGTTACCACAATCAAGACCCACAATGGCTCCATCCTCCTACCTCACCTCCAGATTCCTTGGACTGTCCCTTTGGAGCCACCTCTGCATCTCACAACCACAGACCTGTTTTCTGTCCCCATAGTTTTGCCTTTTCTAAAATGTCATGTACATGGAATCCTATAGTATCTGGCATTTTGAGTCTGCCTTCTTTCACTTAGCATAATGGGCATATTAAAAAAATCTCTTCCTTTCTCCTTCTCAGTGCTAGTCCATTGCATGGATGTAGCTTGTATATCAGATCACCAGTTGAAGGACATTTGGTTCATTCTAAATTTGGGGCAATTATGAATGAATCCACTTGAAACATCACAAGGTTTTTGTGTACACATAGGTTTTCATTTCTTTTGGTTAAATACCTAGGAGTGGGATTGCAGAGTCTGATTCTCAGTATATGTTTAGCTTTTTTTTCCCAAATATTCTTTTTTTAAATTTAATTTTATTTTTTCAGTGTTCCAAGATTCATTGTTTATGCACCACACCCAGTGCTCCATGCAATATGTGCCCTCCTTAATACCCACCAACAGGGCCTCCCAACCTCTCACCAGTGTTTAACTTTTATTTTTTTTTATTTATTTTTTTAAGATTTTATTTATTTATTTATTTATTTATTTGTCAGAGAGAGAGAGGGAGAACACAAGCTGGCAGAGGGGCAGGCAGAGGCAGAGAGAGAAGCAGGCTCCCCACTGAGCAAGGAGCCTGATGAGGGACTTGATCCCAGGACCCTGGGATAATGACCTGAACCGAAGGCAGCAGCTTAACCAACTGAGCCACCCAGGGGTCCCCAGTGTTTAACTTTTAAAAGAAACTGCTGCACATCTTTTTCCAAAGGGGTTATACGATGTTACATTCCTAGGAGCGGTGCATGACAGTTTCTGTTGCTTCACACCTTTGCCAGGATTTGGCATTGTCGGACTTTTAATTTTGTGTTTGTTTCTGCTATTCTTTTAGATGGGTAGTGATATCTCATCGTGATTTCCTTTTGTAATTTTAAGGGTATTTTTTGTTTGTTTGTTTTAGATCTTGTTAATCCTGTTTAGGAATTTGGCTCAGGAGGGGTTACTATATAGTAATTTTTATTTTGAAACAGACCGGCTCAGATCATTTAAGTACTTGCAATATTACCTATGTTACAGGGAAGTCGTTTACCTGCCCACACCCCACCCTCGCCCATTGGACTGTGATCTTGTCAAAGGCAACAGTAGGTCTTATCCATTTCTCTTTCCCCCATACCCAGAAAGATGCCTGATCTAGGATTGACCATAGCACATAGTGATTATTTGATAAGTGGGTTATTCAGTGAATGAATTTGCTGAACTTGCAATTAGGAAGGATTTGGTTTAATCAACCACCACCAGTTGGAGCATTCTCAGAAGATCAAAATGGTTAGGTTGTTTTTATTGGGGCTTGAATGTCTTTAAAATGTAGAGATATGATGGGAAGAAAGATTTAATATTACAGATTCTTACATGTGCTAAATATTAAGGTCAGTGCTTTTTGGACGTATCTCGTTTTATCCTATTCCAGACTCTGTCATAGCTCATCAACTAGTAGAGAGAAAGAAGCATTAGTTTTGGATGAAGCTGCCTTTGTCTCTACTGTTTGTGACCTTGACTACATGGTTTAGAGCCTCTTTGTGGCTCATTTTTCTCATCTGCGGATTGTGCACAATGACACCTGGCTTACAGAATGGCCTCAGGCATAATGAAGGACGTGTGGGTAAAGCACTAGTTATGTACATTTGTTTGTCAAAGTTTTGGCAAAGAATGCCTAACACAAAATTTACTATCTTAACCATTTCTAAGTGTACCATTCAGTCACATTAAATATAGTCACACTGTTGTGCAACTGATTTCCCGAACTTTTTTCATCTTGCAAAATTGAAACTCTGACCCATTAAACACAAGCTCCCCATTCCTATCCCGCCCCCCCCCCAGCCCCTGGCAACCACCATTCTACTTTCTTTCTCTGTGAGTCTGACCACTCTAGGTACTTCCTGTAAGTGGAATCATATAGTATGAGTCTTTTTATAGCTGGCGTATTTCATTTCATGTGATGTCCTCAAGGTTCATCCATGATGTAGCAGGTGTCAGAATTCCATTCTTTTTTAAAGCCGAATAACATTCCACTGTATGCATATTTCACATTTTCTTTTCTTTTTTTTTTTTTTTTTTAAGATTTTATTTATTTGAGAGAGAGAGAGAGCGCGAGCGGGCGCATGAGTTGAGGGAGGAGAAGAGGAAGAGGGAAAGGCTGATTCGCTGCTGAGCAGGGAGCCCGATGCCAGGCTCAATCTCAGGATCTTGGGATCATGACCTGAGTTGAAGGCAGACGCTTAACTGACTGAGCCACCCAAGTGCCCCTATAGCACATTTTCTTTATCCCTTCATCCATCAGTGGACACTTGGGTTGCTTCTATGTCTCTGCTATTGTGAATAGTGCTGCAGTGTAAACCAGAGGCACCAGAGCTCCTTCAATTTTTTTTTTTACATTTTCTTCAAGGTTTTTAATGGTTTCTTTTTTATTTACATATTTTTTATTTTTATTATTTTTTTAAATTTAATTTTATTTTTTCAGTGTTCCCAGATTCATTGTTTATGCACCACACCCAGTGCTCCCTGCAATACGTGCCCTCTGTAGTACCCACCACCAGGCCCTCCCAACGCCGCACCCCTCTCCCCTCCCAAACCGCTCAGTTTCTTTCTCAGAGTCCACAGCCTCTCATGGTTCGTCGCCCCCTTCAATTTCCCCCAACTCACTACTCCTCTCGTTCACCTTAAGACCTCATAGCTGACACATTGCTGGAGCACGATTTGAACCCGTGTCTCCTGTCTCTAAATGACCTGTTCTCTCTCCATAACCTCACTGGGCTCTCAAATGCTCCTCAAGAGGAGGGATTGGCATCCTAAATCACAAGGGAAGTTATTTAGGGAACATTGGAAGATATGGAAAATGGGGAGAGATCTGCTCACATCTATCACTGTGAACTAAAGCCATCCTCTATGTGATAAGCCCTTAAAAACAGATTCTCAAAGCTAAATGAGGGAGATGTGCACCCCAATTCAAGTGGGCTCTTTGAGAGACAAAACATATGGGTGATAGGAAATCAGTGAGTACTGTCCTCCATGCATTGGTTCTTTGAAGTTTCAACCAAAGCAAGAGCTAAAGGTGTTTTTGGTGCACACTGAAAATTCCCTAAGCTACAAGTTGCCTGCTGTTAGAGCATCCTCCAACCCCTGTGTAGAATCACCTTTCTTTCTTCCTTCCTTCCTCCTTTCCTTTCCTTTCCTTTCCTTTCCTTTCCTTTTCTTTTCTTTTCTTTTCTTTCTTTCTTCCTTTCTCTTTCTTTCTTTCTTTCTTTCTTTCTTTCTTTCTTTCTTTCTTTCTCTTTTCTTTCTTTCTCTCTCTCTCTCTTTCTTTCTTAAGATTTTATTTATTTATTTGACAGAGATCACAAGCAGGCAGAGAGGCAGGCAGAAAGGGGGAAGCAGGCTCCTCACTGAGCAGAGAGCCCAATGTGGGGCTCGATCCCAGGACCCTGAAATCATGACCTGAGCCAAAGGCAGAGGCCCAACCCACTGAGCCACCCAGGCGCCCCTGTGTAGAATCATTTCTACTCAAGACTTGGTATAGGATATATTGCAGCCTCCGTCCATGGGGTATCTGCATTGTGTTACCACCACCCGAAGGACACATACCTGAGCAGTGTACTGTCCCTGGTGTTTGGTTAAGCTGAGCCCAGTTCCTCATTTGTTTTTTTGCTCTGCTTTTCTTTTGTCCAGGGATCAAATCGTCCGTCAACAAAATACTTAGCCAGGGCACATACAGTCCAAAAAGAAAAAGAAAAAAAAAGTTTCATGGCAACAAAAATGGCTGTTGCTAAGCCAACCCATTTAATGCATTTTTCTTAGTGAAAAAGCTGATTATTCAAGTAGCGCTCCTTTCCTACTGCCTGTCACATAGCAGGTGCCTGAAAAAATGGTTTGTTTTTTTTTTTCTTTTTTCCCCTAGTCCTTTCCTGTGGGGAAAGTTCCATGGAGGAAGCTCTGGGAACTGGGAATGGAGGGGTGGAGATGAAACACATTCCCTGACCTCAGCGGTCTGGGAAAACAAGCCCTGGGAATAAATTCGAAGTATTCCTCTGGCTAAAGAAGCAAAGTAAAAGGAGTGTTACAAATTGAATCCTGTCCCTCTCCAATTAACACTTTGAAATCCTAAGGATCAGTGCCTCGGAATGTGACCTTATCTGGGGATAGGGTTGTTACAGATGTAAATTGGTTAATCATACTGGAGTAGAGTGGGCCCAATCCAGTAAAACCCATGTCCTTATAAAAAGGGGTAATTTAGACACAGACATGCATGTAAAGAGGACGCCATATGAGAATGGAGGCAGACATTGGGGTGGTCCTTCCACCAGGCCAGGAATGCCCAAGATAGCTAGCAAACCACCAGAGGCTAGGAGTGAGGCATGGAACAGATTCTCCCTCACCTCCTTAGAAGGAACTGACTCTACCAGCACCTTGATCTTAGCCTTCCATCCCCCAGAACTGTAAGACAATACATTTCTGTTGTTAAAGACCCCCTCTGTGGTTATGGCAGCCCTCGCAGATGAATACAGAGAGCTGTTGAAGTATTTAAGATAGGAGAGTGTGAGGAAGTTCCCCTGGAGGCTATGATGTATAAGCTGACCCTGCAAAGATGACCCAGCCCAAGAAAGATGTAGGGGGAAAAGGAGAGCATTTTGCAGAAGAAAATAGTATTTTTACCTGTGGTTAATTGTTACTTTCCAACTTATTCTAACAAGGTTGGGCATCTAGTTTCTAATCCCACAACACATTTGGACTAGAAATAATGAAGGCCAAAAGGACGGGCTGTTGCTCACCATGCAGCTAATAAAGGTCTAACCATGATGGAGGGGGGAAAAAGTCCTAAATAGATGGAATTGGGGGGAGGTGGGTGCAGGGGAAGAAGAAGACAAGGGGCAGGAAAGAAACAATCAGGCCACACTGGGCTATCAAGGGGATATGCACTGGTAGATGAGTTCGTGATCTTGACTTTGGGGAAATGGCCTCTGTGCACATAAAACAACCTTTCATATTCCCAATGATGATGCTGAGCCTTCAGTGGTGAATTAACCTACATTGGAGATGTCCCGTTTCAAAAGTGATACCAATAAATGGGCATTTCTTGAACATGCTCATTGATGCTACTTCCACTTAAAATGGTCCTTTGTCACTGTCTTCGATAATCTCTCTTTCTCAGAATGTAGATAAAGAAGGTCTTTGACCTTCTAAAACTGGGTGAGGTACTGTGTCCCTTGTGTAATCATGGAACTCTGTTTTGCTGTATCACACCACTAACTACACTGGTCTTAAGGGTTCTCTGCATCCCCAGCGTGGTTCTTAGTCGGCCTCCTATTCTGGACTATCATCTCCTTGGGGTACAGCCCAAGATTTGAAATGAATCTCTGCCCCTCCAGAGCCTGCATAAAAACTGGCCAGAAGTGAACATTAAATAAATATTTAACAACTCCAGTTTAAAATATTCCCATCCTAAATGGTCAAAATAAAAAAATATATATATTTTGCATGCTTAGAGATACAAACCCATGGGTAACACAAATGCCTCATTTACCAAAGGTTTTACAATGATATATGTGCATTTTTTCCTCCATTACAAATCCCTGCTGGTCCCTCTGCTACCAAGATTCAATAAGATGGATTTAATTCTCTTTCTCCATAAACCTTTTCTGGTGAGAGCCTAGCCTGCTATGTTCTCTTTTGACAAATTCAGGGTAATTTTGAGTTGGATTTGATTTTTTTTTTTTTTTTTTTTTTTTTGCTTGCTTGTGGCCAGAGAAAAATCTACACAGTGTTTCAAACTATAATTTCCAGGTTTTCTCTTTAAAAGGATACTGGGCACAAAGGTTTGGAAAGGCTAGAAAGGAACACAGAGCTAGAAGCCAGAGCTCTGCTATGATTTCTGAACATGTATTCTCTTTTTTTTTTTGTTGTGAGAATTACCAGTGCTACTGGCCCCTGCAGGAACATCTCCTCCCCCTTCTCTCTCATTTGTCCTGTGCTGAGACAACTGAATGATCTGGAATGTGTCCAAGAATCCCGAGTCCAGAGAGGGCCTTATGGAAACCTACCACTGTCTTTTTGTGGCCACCCCATCGTGTCATCTTTGTTTCCTGGACAATTGGAGGCATTAAAGCTTTGGCTATAATGCCTTTGATGGTTATTCTGTTTCGGGTGGGATGCTGAACTGTGTACATGTGGTCTCCCGGAGGAAGCTGCTATGTCCCCATTTTAGAGCTGAAGACTGAGGCTCAGGCAGGTGTTCTCACATACCCCAAGATGCTATTGGAAAAGAGAAGAGCCAGAATTTGAATCCAGAGCTGACTGAGTCAAAATTCCATTCTTACTTCATTATGTCATGGCAGATGCTGCTGCCTGTGGCTCTGGGACCACGGTCTGGCTGCAAAACTGTCCTTTCAGGCACAGAGAGGATGTTGGGGAGGGCACGGATGAAGGAGAAAGCTGGGCAGGACCAACATGGCCTCGTGGTCCAGGCAACCTCTTGGGTGTTGAAAAAAACTTTGGGGAAACGTTTTGAGTTCCTCTCATTAGTAGGCGGTGCAGGAGCTAGGACTTGTCCACGAAGCAGAATACCTGGGACACCGCAGACACTCGAATACATGAGGAGGAACAGATGAGTGAGCAGGATGGAGAGGTCAGGGCACAGGTGCAGTCCACAAGGCAGTAAGGGATTCTCAGGATAGGGTTCGAGGGGAATCCTGCTCATTCCCTGGGTTATAACAGTAGGTTCTGTTCTCTGTATGAAGAAGGAAACAAAAAGACATAGATCTGACCAGCGGTTTAGTGGTCTGAGGGGGAAATTTTATAAGAAGGAAGATACTCAAGACAGAAGAGTCTCTTTCCATAGAGAAGGTTCAGTGCTGAGCCTCTAGTTTCTTCTTGTCCTTGCTAGAGGCAGCTCAGCTTAGTGGAGGAAGCACCCATTTTGCCATCAGACAAACCTGGGATCAAATCCTGACAGTTACTAACATGTTGTGTGACTTTGGGCAAGCACATCAACCTCTCTGGGCTTCGATTTCCTTCTGTGTAAATTAGGACTGCAATACCTTGAGAAATAGAGTATGTGTGTGTGTGTGTGTGTGTGTGTGTGTGTGTGTGTGCGCGCGCGCGCGCGCGCGCCTTAATATGGTTAAAGTGGTTTTCTATTTGGCCTTTCTGACTTTGTGACTTTTGTCTGAGTTGGTCCATGATAACCATCTGCTTGGGAGACAAAGGAGAGTAGAATAAATTAAAAGGACACACTCCATGCCACCATGTGAAACCCACTGCCCACCAGTGAAAGGTTCTGTAGCAGGATCCCTGCTCTCAAACCATCTGGTATATGAGGCTCCCTGAGGAAGGTCAACTAGGAAGTCTGGTAGTGAGGTCATCCCACTTCGTGTCTTAACTGGCTGCTACCTTACAGTTCAGAGCTTTTTTACTTTGAGTTCCTCCCAGAGTTCCAAACCCAGGAGTGAAATGAGAGATCCCTGCCCTCAGCATTTCCCTCATCCATCGTTCTCCCCAACCAACGAGGGAAAGTTGAATGACATTTCCTTCATCTCTTCCTCTATTTCCTTGTCATTTTCTCATTTCCCTAGAATCAGAGGAGGCAGGCTTCCTATCCTTTTGCTTCACTGGTCTGCCCTTGACAAAAACTCTGATGGTCTTGCCTGCCAAATCCAAATCCGGTCCTTAATATGCTAAAGAATGGAGAGAAAGGTATGGGGGAGGGTGTCCTCAAAAAGTTAGAAATGAACTACCTGTGATCCAATAATCACACTATTGCGTAGTTAAAAGGGATGCGCTAATTCTAAAGGATTCATGTATCCCTATGTTTACAGCAGCTTTATCTACAGCAGCCGAATTACGGAGGCAGCCCAAGTGTTCACTGTTACATAAATGAATAAAGAAGGTATGGTAGATATATACGATGGAAGATTATTCAGCCATCAAAAGGAATGAAATCTTGCCATTTGCAACATGGATGGAGTTAGAGAGTATTATGCTAAGTGAAATCAACCAGCCAGAGAAAGACAAATACCATATGATTTCACTTATATGTGGAATTTAAGAAACAACCCATCCCCCCAAAAAAAGACAAAAGGGGAAAAAAAGAGAGATCAAGAAACAGACTCTGCACTATAGAGAACACACTGATGGTTATCAGAGGGGAAGTGAGTGGGAGGATGTGAAATAGGTGATGGGGATTATGGGGTGCACTTGTGATGAGCATTGGGTGTTGTACGAAAGTGTTGAATCACTATATTGTACACCTGAAACTAATATAACACTGAATGTTAACTATATTAGAATTTAATATTAAATTGTATTTTAAAAACTAAAAAAAAAAAAAAAAAGAAATTGAGGGGAAAAAAAAAAGGCTTCCCAAAGTCAGTCATGTGACTTAAAATTATATCACTGTCTGGCTGCAGAATGATTTTTTGAATGTTAGAAATTTGAATTTAACTACCTTAGGCCCAATAAGGAAGTGGCCAAGAGCACAGATTCTAGAGTCAGAAGGCTATGTCTTTCTACTATATGCAAATGGTGTAACTTTGGGCAAGTGATATCTCTGTGCCTAGATTTCCTCCTCTGCAACATGGGCTTAATAATAGTATCTCATAGTGGCACCTGGGTGGCTCAGTGGGTTAAAGCCTCTGCCTTCAGCTCAGGTCATGATCTCAGGGTCCTGGGATCAAGCCCCGCATCGGGCTCTCTGCTCAGCAGGGAGTCTGCTTCCCTTCCTCTCTCTCTGCCTGCCTCTCTGCTTACTTGTGATCTCTGTCTATATAATAAATAAATAAAATCTTAAAAAAAAAAAGAAAAAAGAATAGTATCTCATAGAAATTCTATGAATTATTGGATTAGTTCAGGTACAGAAAAGTGCCTGGTACCTAATAACACCCCTTTGTGTATTATGTATATAAGTGTGTCTTCACCATCTTCATCATTAATCAATATCATCATCATCATCATTTTTCTGCATGTTTCTTCTGTTATAAATCCTAATTTCCCAGCCTTACCCAGACATGTAGACGCCATGGCCATCGTGTACGTCATTAGACAAAAGAGAAAAATACATTAATAATTTGACAAATCCACTGTCCTTAAGACTGTGCTGTAGTTGCTACAGTCGTTTCCCATGGGAATATGGATTCATAATTCTGATATTGCTAGACATGTATACTGGACTTAACTGAGTCAATGGCTGGTGGATAACAGAAACCATGTTTCTTATTGTTGGTGTGAGTGCTTACCCGTAAGCAAGAGGAGGAGCCAAGAATGATACATGTGATGATGGATTACAGTTAGAGATACCAGGATGAACTCATGTTTAGCATAAAGTAGATACAGATGGTTAATATATAAATATTTTTAAACACCTATACATATGAGTTAGTATACACACATGATTTCCTTACTCTGTCTGCAGAGAGAGAGACCAGAAAGCAATGAGCACACCCAGCACCCAGATCTTGGTTGCTGAAACCATTCTACAAAATAAACAACCAAGGCTCCTTGGAGAGATGGCTGATTCTAGCACTGGACAGGGAATGTACAAGATGAACCTAGAGTAACTTGTATTGCTAGAGAACAAGGAAGCTCTTGAAAGGGGGCCATAGGAGCCAACTGAGAGTTTCCAATGGCCAAATCTGGAACAATCTGAACAAACAAACAAGAACAACAGCAACAACAAAAACCCCAAATAAAACAGTATTGGTTTATAACCCAAAGTGATAAAATTCATGTCTATGTGTCCACTGATATAAGAAAGTTTTTGAATAATTAAGTAGGGGAAAAGAGACAAGTCTCCTATGAAGAAGAATTCTAAATAATTTATGTAGAAACTCTGTCCTCAGAGAGGTGGAACGTAACTCCTTGCTCTTAAAGTGTGGGTTGTACAGAGTGGCTTAAAGAGTATGGCATGAAAAGAGAAAAAAAAAATAGAGTAAAAAAAAATAGAGTAACTTTACAGTGGGAGAAACTTGACAGATACTACTTCAGGCAGGTGATGAAGGTTAGCATCAACAGTGATAAGGCATCATAGTGTATATCCTTGATGGGTGATGATGAGAATGTCACTTTACAGTTCTCCTCCCCCAAACCCATAACCTCAGTCTAATCATGAGAAAATCATCAGACAAATTCCACTCAAGGGCCACTCTACACAATACCTAGCCTGCAGTCCTCAACACTATCAAAATCATCAAAAACAATGAAAGTCTAAGAAACTAACAACCAGGAGATACCTAAGGAAACATGATGGCTACGTTTAATGTGGTAGTTGGATGAGATTCTGGAACAGGAAAAGGACATTAGGTCCAAGCTTTGGAAACCTGAATACAGTGTGGACTTCTCTTAATAGTAATTTATCAAAGTGGTTCATTATTTGTACCATACAACACAAGATGTCAGTAACAGGGGAAACTGGGTCTGGGGTGGGAATTCTCAATGCCATCTTTTTTTTTTTTCTTAATTTATTTATTTTAGGGGGAGAGAGAGAGAGTGAGCAAGCATGGTGGGGAGGGGCAGAGAGAGAGAGAGAATGTCAATCAGATGCCATGCTGAGCGTGGAGCCCGATGTGGGACTCAGTCTCACAATCCTGAGAGCACGGCCTGGGCTGAAACCAAGAATCAAATGCTTAACTGAATGCACCACCCAGATGCCCCTCTCGGTGCCATCTTGGAAGTGTTTTTATCAATCTAAAACCATTCTACAGTGAAAACCTTATTTTAAAAGATATATTGTCTATAGATCTCTACCTTGTAGGGTTGATGTAGGAATTAGAGATATAGTGCATGAGAAATTCCTTGCCAAGCCAGGCACATAGCGTACACACCCCAAAACAGCACCGTTTGACCATCTTGTGCCTTTCTGAGCTGTTCTTCCTGTGATGTGCCTTGAAAGACTGGCTATTATTGCTTTTCTTCCAAGAGCAGTCAAATTGGTCCAGTTTCTGATAGTTGTTATTTGTCTCTTCCACACGGAGAAGCCCACAGCATCCTCCCAGTGTTTGCAACTGAGCATTGTTTACCTTAGCTGACTCTATCTGAATTGCATTTATTTTATTTCTGTTTAGTGACTAAGGTATAGCACATATAATGGTACTTACACAGCAGTTACCTGGGGTAAGTCAGCCAGGTGCTTCCAATTGGAGTAGCTCTATCTCACTCTTCTTTGAAAATGAGTGTTAAATACATAAGACCCCGCTTCTGTCTTAGGAAGGAGAGCACAGGGACATCATCAACTTCTTGTTTGTTGACCGAGGCTCTTGTTGGAAAACAGCATCCCAGAACAGCAAGTCCTTGTTAGTTATTTCTAAGAGTCAGAATGAGTTGCAAAATTATAATGAGGCAGGGAAAGTTTTTTCTTGTGGCATTGGGTAGGAAGTACCTTTCTGCAGAGGTGAAGGTGGGTATGATATCTCTGGGACCAAAGTGTGTCTACAAGAGAAGAGCAGGACAGTGTTGGCAAGACAGTGTTGGTCCAACTGGATGCTTTCTATGGCCACGACTATGTAAATTAAATGATATACATAGAGAGATAAATAGGTAGTTAATATATACATATGTGTATGTATACATATGCACATAAAAATATATATGCAAATACACTTATACCTACATACTCTCCATCTCTCTTATTTTTCTTCTCACCTCTATTGGCAAGGACAGATCATACCCACTCTTTGCTCTTCCCTCACCCTATTGTTCCGTTTTGCTTAGATACCAAGCTGGGCTGGCTTCCCATCTAGACTTTGGTCTTTCCTCCTCGGCTGGATATATTTGAACAAAACTCATAGAGAATCTGGGTTGCCAGGTCTACTCCATCTTCTCGTTCAGTAAAATGAAAATAACATTTAAAAAACCCAGTCACAAATGTCTGTTTAATAATTCTTGATTGCTGCCCTGAGACTGGATTTCAATATTTGTGAATATTCGATGTCTGGAAGCGAGCACAAAATGGCTCTCTAAAACGGCCGGAAATTTGCTTCCTGTGGCGCTGCTTGTGATAGCAGGAATGTGACTTTGGGGCAGCCCCATCTCTTCTTTTGTGAGGGATTCCTTTGGTAGGCCATCTTGGTCAGGCCTACTTATATTAACTAACCACTCACTGCCCTTGGGGTAGCTCAGGACTTGGGAGAAATCATCCAGAAGCAAATACTTTATAATAGCGTATTAAATATTCTGTTGAATAATATAAAGGACTGTCCCAAGAGATGAGGAACATCAGTACAGATTTTTTTATTTTCTTTAATGAAGTGTTTAACATTTCCCCTGGCAGGCCTGGAAACGAAATTTGAGCCTAGTGGGTGGGATCTAGGATTAAGGGAGCAAGGATTTGGGAGAAAGGGTGGGCTTGACAGAAGTCAGCTCATTAACTAGACGAGGCTCATGTTTGGGATTTACTTCCAGGGGTGAAAAAACAGGACTTGCCATAAAGACATTAGTAAATTAGCTTATGAATGTCTTTGGGCATTCCCAATGTACTACTGAGGCCAATTGAAATTTCTTCTAAATCTCTGTAGAATACCCAGGAGCAATGCCTTTTACATCTTGACATAATCCCCAGGCCTTTTTTTTATAGCCACATAGGCAGCCTCCCCTCTGGTCAGCTTCATTTCCCTGAGGGAATCCACACAATTATACTAGTCCAAACTCTACATTGCAAAGGACAGTAACCTTGAAGCATACTAGATTATTAGAAAGGGGTTTCCCTATTTTCTTTGCTTTCCTCCTATTGTCCTTATTCCTTCACAGTAAAGAGCTTCTCCACATGGCAGGTTCAAACTCACTTGAATCCATGACCTCCTGGCTCCTCTACTCCAAAGGTTCCAGATAGAAAAACTCAAGGAAGCATTCTGATTGGTCCCACCTAGATCACGTGCCTGCTTCTCGTCTGAGAAGGAGGCATCGTGATTTGTCCAATTTGGATCCCATGCTCACTTCAGTGGCCAGAGGCGTGAGTTACTGGCCTGATTTCCAAATACCAGCTCTTACACATCTGAATAAGAATTTCTGTGGTGCCAGAGCACACTCTGCCCCCTGGAACATGGAGGGTTGCAAGTGCTAAGGCCTTACTGTCCTCCGGAAGCAGCCGTCATCTGATGACTGAAGGGAATTGGTGTAGAAATAAATAGTAAGGGACTCACTTCCCTATAGGGTGACAGAATTCTGAGACAGGCATTCAACACCATTTACCGGAATTCCAAAATAGGATTAGTCTCTAGTTCACTGAAGTTGTGTCTGCTTTCATTTCCCTGTCTTCCTCTCCTACCCCTTTTCTACAGTATCCCCTGAGCCTCCCTCCCAGATTTGCTCCTGTTTGAGTCCTTATCTCAGTGACTTCTGGGAAAACCTAGACTAAGATAGTCACCATGATGGGCGGCTCATCACATGACTCAGATGCACCTGGCGCACTGTGCCAGAGGACTTACTAGCTCTGAACACACACAGCTAGTATCTGTCCAGAGAAAAAGAGATTGTGGAAAACAAAACAAAACAAAACAAAACAAAACCACAAAACCAGCACACAGCGAGAACTTAGGGTAACTGTTCCTGCTGGACCAGCATTTGGGCATAAAACATGTCTGGCCTGACATGCCCAGAGAGAGCAGACAGACCTCTCCAGCAGATTGTTCTGGAGAGGAACATGTCAGAGGATCTTGGGGTCCATGCTTCAGCAAAAGTTCTACCTTATGCAACACCTCCTCCATGATTTCATTAAGCTTGGGCCTTCCTGGCCCCCTGCTGATTCTCTGCCAAGAAGCTATCATTGCAGAGGGATACACCCCCTTCCTCCCATGTTGGCCAGAGGCTGGGTTATGTGGCATATGTTTGGTAACCCAACCACTGTGCAGTGGTCTTGTGTGCATGTGCAGTAATAGAAGTGCTCTTCTTATCTCTGTGTCTCAGCTGTAGTCTCCCTGCCTCTTTCCATATGGGTGTACTGGTTTCTAAAGCCAGACATACTCCGTATCTGTCATGGGTTGCATTGTGTAGAAGCAGCACTTTTACAGCACTTGAGGGAGGGGGGCAGGTGTGTGAGACTGAGGGAGTGCAACAGACACACACAGACACACAGACGTAGACGCACACACACGCCCCTCTCAAGTTGTAATGGAAACAAAACAGGAAAGATAAAGGAGCCGCTCAAGGATGGGGTCTCCATCTCAGATAAAATCTGGACCAGGGGCGGTCAAATTATGGCCCTTGGACCAAAACTAGCAGCCACCTGTTTTTATAAATAAAGTTTTATTGGTACACAGCCACACCCGCTCATTGACATCATGTCTGCGCTTTCTTGCTACAAGGGCAGAGTTGAGTGTTTGTAACAAGACTGTGTGGCCTGTAAAGACTGAACTGTTTACAGTCCGGCACTTTACGAAAGAACGTGGTTTATTCTAATCCCTGGGAGCTCTGGAGCATCCATTACCTCATAAAGCATCCCAACCTTGAGGCAGAGGGCTGGTCTGTGTGCTGCATGTCCTAATGTCAGCTAGGCTGTGCTGGCCGACCACCCCAGGTGTTGAGGGTGAGGTGCATGAAAGACACTAAAGCCAGGGCAGTGATTCCCGAGAATAACTTCCTGGGTGTGGGGGGCAGCTAGGAGCTGTGCACAGCCAACACAGCAGCTGGGGAATGGGTGCGCATGCTCAGTAACAGGGATCTCTCAAGACAGCACCAGCACCCATTGCCATGTTTCTCTGGATCTGGCCGAGGGCTTCATGAAGCTGGCGAGAACCCGTATTTCCTGCCTGAAACTGGGCCATAATCGCCTCATCTGGACTCCACCTTGCCTCACTCTCCCCTTCACTCCGCCCATCCCACTGCTATCGGGGTGATGGGGAACCCTTCCCAAGGTCTCCTGGGCCCCGCCAGCCTGTCCAGCCCCTCCTCCTTCCACTTGACTCACACTCCCGCTCTGCAGCCACGTGAGGGGGCATCCTGTACTCCTAACTCTGCATCCCCTCCAATTTCAGGGCTTGTAGCCATGCCCTTCCCTCTGACCTGAGCACCTTCCCCAGCACCCTCCACTTCCACCCACAAGTATAAACACATCTAGATTTCTGGATCTCAGCTCTGAGACTATTGTCTCCCAGTAGACGTCTTGAACCTCTCTCCCCACGAATCCCGTTCCCTCTAAGTAGCCAATACTTGGTTCGTGTGCCTTGGCAGATTTCTTTTTCTGTTTTTGCAAATCTCACCATGCAAGCAATATGCATAGATTTCCTCTTCTTTAACAAAGATGCATTACTTTCACATTTGCTTTTTCTCCCTTAACAAAAGGACCCCCCAAAAAACTAGCCAGGTTGGCATATATAGAGTTAACTAATTTTTTTAAAAATATTTATTTAATTAATTAATTTGAGAGAGAGAGAGAAGCAGACACCCTGCTGAGCGAGGAGCCTGGCACAGGGCTCGATCCCACGACCATGAGATCACGACCTGAGCCGCAATCAAAAGTCCGCGGTTCAACGGACTGAGCCACCGAGGCACCCCTAGAGTTAATTCGTTTTTAAACTCATTTTTTCCCTAGCAGCTGCAGAATATCCCATCGTATGAATGTACATTGTGTATGTAATATGGACGTACAGTAATTTATTGAAGAATTTCCATCTTTACGGAGTTGAGTTTGTTTCTCTGCATGTGCACTTTCGTCACTTTTTGTCACTTTATAGACAACGGTGCAAAAAACATCTCTGAACAAATATCTCTGTATTCTGACACTATTTCTGTAGGCTCAGTCCCCAGAAGCAGTATCGTTTGGTCCAAGTACACATTCACTTTACATTTCCAGACCCACTGCCACCTTCCTTTCTGCAAATGTGGCAAACTGGGCACCCGCGTGAGGTTATGAGACGGGCCCATTTCCCACATATTTGCCAGTATGGTGGCCCTTCCATCCTTGTAATGTTTGCCCATCTCTTGGCAAAGGAATGGCTTCTCATTCTCACTCTCCGACTTGCATTTCCTTGACTATTACTGAAGTTTTATATATATATATATATATATATATATATATATATATATATATATATACCCTTAGCCCATCCATCCTCAGCTGCTTTCTAGGGAGGATCCTGGAGCCCATTGCTGCTCTGTCTCTTGTGTCCCCAGAGGGTGGGCAGTTTGGGACCCAGCGATGGTGGGCATGGGTACAAGGTCCGGCTCCACCTGTGACCATGTCCTCCTTTCTCTTCACTTGCAGACACGACCCAGATGAACAACGCAGTGCCCACCTCGCCTTTGCTCCAGCAGATGGGCCATCCCCATTCGTACCCCAGCCTGGGCCAGATCTCCAACCCCTACGAGCAGCAGCCACCGGGCAAAGAGCTCAACAAGTACGCCTCCTTGAAGGCAGTCGGTGAGTCCTATTCTGTTTCTCTTCTACTTTTCTGTGCTTTTTTTTCCCCTTTCCCTCCGACTGCTTTTTTTCTCATCATGTCATCTTTTTTTCTTCCTACTTCTCCTTTTCTTTCTCTTCTTCTCTCTCAAAATCTTTGTCTCTCTCTGTCTCTGCCACTTTCTCCATCCCTTTCTGTCTCTTTTCTCTCTTTCTCTCTCTCTCCCCCTCTCTGTCTGTCTTGCTCACACGTGTTCTTGGTCTCTCTACCTGGGGCCCAGATTGCTGGGAAGCAGAGGCCCTGGGCTGCTTCCTCTTTGACTGGATCAAGTCCTACAGTGCCACGTGGGGCAGGGTGGGTGAGTGAGGGACACATGTGGGGGTCGTTTCCCTGGGAGGAGGGCCTGGAGGCTCATTTGCGTCCGACCAACAGCCCAGCCCTTTCGTCATCCACTGTCTGCCCTCATGAACCCTCAGGGAATCCAGGACACTCAGTCTCCAAATGCCTTGCCCTCTAGTGGGTCACACGCCCCCCAGTCACCCCATCTCTGAGACGTCGCTGGCTGCACGCCCCCACCTCAGGCAGCTTCCACGCTTCAGGATGGGGTGCATTGCCTGGATCTTGTGCTAACTGGGCTCTTATCAAAGTGCCAGACATTGCACTGGGCCTTTTATACATCCCACCGCATCTTCTCACAGGGACCCGAAGAAGAGGGTGTAGTTATTATCCCAATTTTCAGATTAGCAGACTGAGACTCAAGGGGTCTAATTTCATTTGCCCCAGATCAAGCAGCCTATGGGTTTTAAATTGCTCCAGGAGCTCCCTTCCTGCCACTAGCCTCCCACACCCCTGCTCCTCACCCCAGCTCACACATGAGGGAATGTGACGACGACCCTGCTGGCGGCCCAGGCTCCTGAACGCATCGATCATGTAGGAGTTCTGTGGGGTGGAAGCCACAGCCCTAGCAAAGCCAAACTTCAGGCAGACGCAAGACTCCCAGACCCCATGCTTGCTTTTATTATCCGCTATTTGTCTTCATTTCTTCCCTCATCTGAGATGGGATGGGAGACACTTGCTGATCGATTCCAGTGTCAAATATCTTAATTCCATTACACACTGACACCAGAAACCAAAGCCACTGTCATGGTCTATGATGCTTGTGGGGACCATGGTCTCCCGACACCAGAGGCATAAAACAAGCACTTTGGTGCTCAGCAGAGGGCCAGGGGCATACTGGGAACTCGGCAAGCATTGGAATCACAAAGGTCTTGAGGAATTCCTATTTTTCCCCCATCTCCTAGGACTTCTAGATGGAGTCACTTAAAGACAGACGAACCAAATTTCTAATACCAAGGGCACAGCTCATGTGGACCGACACAGACTTTTCTAAATCCCAAGCCCCACAAGGACTTATGTGCCAGTTCCCACATTTCATATTGAATTTCTACGCCCAAATCAGCCCTCAAGTACATTGACCCCACGACCACAGATTCCCTCCATTCCATATTCCGTGTTTGCACAGCGTATGCATTCTAAGCATGTTCAAATAGACTCAGATATCAGTAGGAAGAGCTGAGGGCTGTTGCCTAGGAGAGAAAGAGTCAGGGCGTCTCTACCCATGTAGCTACAAAGCCTTCATACACTGTTGGGTGCCTCCCCCCTTCCTGGGCTTTGCATTTAGGTGATAAATGACATCTGCTGGTCCTATTTGATTCTTCTTTTGGCATTAAAAAAAAAAAAATCAGCCCAGACATCTTTTTCCTTTTGAACTGGTGACATTACCCTAAACAGCTTAGGCCCAGTGTCTTGTCCCACATCAAAACTCAGTAGCTATTTGGGTAAATAATGGGTGGATGGTCCCATAATGCACCTTGATTTTTAGCAAGGGTTTTTACAGGGATCCTGTACCTTGCAAATCCTGTACTGAGAATTAAATTTACAGTGTGAAAATATATCTTACCCTCCTTAAGTAACCCTTTCTTCCCCCAAAGGGAGAACTTGTGAAATGTTTGCTGAATGAATGAATGAGCTTGTCTTCATAATGGATCAAATAAGAGCTTAGTTGTAAGGAACCCCTGATCTTCTAGAAAACTCTGAAGGATCTTATTTAGAAAACCCTCCTCGATCCTGGATATGGCTGACGTGCCTCTCCTCTTCTCTGTCCTTCTGTGACTGTCGCGGGTGTTCACGAACTTTATCTGAGTCACTGATGGTCTTGTGACTCCTAGTGAATGGAGGTCCAGTGGGACTGCCTGATCCAGTGGCCTACCCAGGTGTCCAGCATCTGCCTGCACAAATGAAATGCAAATCCCATAATAAATGTTCTTTGAAGCATTCTTTATTAAGGCATAATTCACACCATGATGTGTGTGTGGATGATGAAATGCATTTCATTAGTGAAATCATTACCACCAGGGAGAGTTGTTTAAAAAATTGTTTGCCGTTGAAAGCTCAGCAGCCTCTGATAACCAGACTCGTTTTCCAAAAATTTCCAGTAAATAGAGCCTTGGACAGCCTTTAGGGTTAGCTGCCAAGTTCAAAAATACCCCCGCAAAATAAATTTCTCTTGGCAGCTTTAATATCCAGAACATGGGATAGTTTGAGCCAGTCACTGAGACCCTCTGACCTCAACTTCTTCAAGTGAAAAATGAGGAATGAAAAATGAGGAAATTTGAAAATAGAAGATGAAACAATACCACTCATTCTAGTTATTAGAGTACCTGTGGGCCATTAGATATGTCCCGTCCATTCACTGCCAACCCAGAGAGAAAAGGATGGCGACTGTTGGTTTGGTTTGGTTTATTTTATTTTAGTTGCTTATTGAAATCACACTCATTCATATTTGAAGAAAGCTCCTTTCTCTCTACGATTCAGGGATACAGCATGTGACTGAAGAATGGTCTTTGTTCCCAGGGGGTTCACTGTCCAATTGTCAGTAACAGGTTAGCACACACTAGAGAACTGTCAGACGCTAAACTTCGTCAGACTCTGTACAAAGAGATGTGTTTCATTCATTCATTCATCCATTCATTCTTTAGACATTTAATCTGGTGTCCCTTGATTGTAGGTCCCATCGAGGCATGAACCACGTCTGTCCCATTCATTAGTGCATCCCCAGAACCCACTAACTTGTGTGGGGACTTAATGAGTGTTCCCAGAACATTATTTGTAAAATCAGGGAATAATAGTGTGTGATGGGTACCACAGCAAGTCAGGAGCCTGAGATGATCAGCAAGATGGTGGAATTGAGCACAGCCTCTGAGTTTAAGACCTCACTCAGACATTTGAATTTCATTCACCCAGACACTGAATTTCATTCAGTGCCCTTGGATTGAAATTCAACTTGGAGAAACTGATTTATAAACAAAATTCCAAGCATTCTGGGATTCTCAAATAACAAGCTTGATCCCTTTAGGGGAATTTCCCTCCTTTAGGAAAAGTGACTCCGTGGAGAAACTTGAATTCATTCATTCATTCAGCAGTACTTTTCAAACACAGAGTAATTTCAGAGATTACTTAATATCCTGAGGTCTTAGTTTCTCCCTCTGTAAAATGAAGAGAATAAAAGTAGACAGATAATGTTTTGTTGGGAATATTTAATGATACAATGCACAGAACATGCTTAGCCTGACACACAGTCAACCCTCAGTAAATGCGGCCACATAGGAAAGTCTTCAGACCGGAGTTGTTTGTTGGCCATATTTTTCCTTGAATCTCCAAGGTAGACCAGTACTTTGACTAACATGCAATTGCTCAGCCATCATTTTGGGGGAGGGACAGTTTATCCCAGTTTGATGGGAAAGACAGGCAAGGAAGCCAAGTCACACTGAGGATCTGATAAAACAAACAAGTGAGCGAGCAAGCAGCAAATGACTTTTCTGAGCTGTCCTGAGGACCTGCCATCAGCCAGACCTCTTCACGGCCCCATCGTTAGCCTGAACTGTGAAGAGCCATATGGCTTCTACAGTCTATCACAAAGAGCCTCAGTTTCATCCAACTGACTCTCCTTCCTAAGTCAGAAACGAGGCTTTAAACATTTTAGACATATCTTCCACTCAGATTGAAAATAAGAAGTGTGTCTTGTGAGAGATTGAGTCGAAATATAACCTGAAAATTCAATTAAGCCCGTGCCTTGCCTGGCTTGAGCCACCCGTGTGAGGGGTAGTTATGATGTGAGAACCCATTTTGTGGTTCCTCAAAAGTCAATGTTGACAAGACAGGGGGGGTTGGGAAAATGTCCTCCAGGCTTACCTGATGGCTCAGGGAGGGGTGGTTCCCGCCTCCAGAGCTGGAAAAAGCCCCTGCAAACCCAAGATCGCCCACATGTTGGCACTTACCTCCTCTTGGCCCCAAGTTCAGTTTTTTTTTTTCCCTCTAGGCATCTAAAAGTTAAACTCCTGACCACGCCCCGCTTAGATGCTTCAGTGAGCCCTAGCTACTCAAAGAGAGAAAGACACAGGGCATCCTTGCATTATCAATCAAATGCTATGGTGCCTTCATTTTTACATTAAAATTTTAAAAAGAAAATATTTTTTTGCTCATGCTATTTGACAGACAAAGGACGATTTTGCCAGAACCATGTTACAGTTTCCAATGGCCCTGTTTAGAACCACAGCATGGCACTCCAATATAGCAGGAGCTCCCTCTTCCATCTTGCCGTGGGAATCACTTGTGAAAACCCTGAGTGATGCATGAGGGCCTCCGTCATGGATTGACTTCTGCTAGTTTAATCTTTTTCCTTAAGTTGTGGCAGGAAGAGGGTTAACATTATTGAACTCTCAAAACACTCTACCTTTGAGGGAGGTCTTGGTCCCATTCTTGCAGATGGTGAAACTAAGGCTCAGCGGTTTTCCCAGGGTCACCCATCCAGCAAATGGAAGAGCCAAGAGTCACATTCAGGATTGCCTGGTTCAGAACCCTGTGTTCTTTCCGTGAAATGATTCTATCTTCCAGAGAACAATTTCTGACATCAGGTTATAACCAGGCAAAAAATTGGCAGTACCATTCCCCCGTTTCTTGGAGGGAAGGCTTACTAAAATACTGCTTTTCTTTGCTTGAAGTTGAAAGTTTTCCCATGTTGCCGAGTCTAGTCAGTTTACCATCGATAAGTTATAACTTACATGTGATGAAATAATGCAGATCATAATTTTACAAGAGTGTGATTGTTGAAATATACATGCCCTAGGATAACTGACATCCCAGTAAGGATAAGAAGTATTTCATCACCCAGAAAGTTCCCTCGTGTTCCTTTCCTCTCAGTGCCTTAGATCCATCCCCTTTTACTGTTTAATTGTTCACCCAGCAGATTTTTCTGTAATGTCCACTCGTGGCACCAGGCATAATGTGACGTTAAGTATATATTTGGAAGCTTGTGTGCCATCTGATTAGGTGTCCTTATTTTCAGCGGATTTATGAAGGAAAACGTGTTAGTGGCTTGCCACAGCTAAGCCCTGTCTTGGGTAGTGGGGGCAGGGTTGGCCGCGGCATGGGCATGGTTCCTGCCTTCAAGTGATGAACTTGACTTGGGAGTAAGATGGCCTCTTTGGCCTCAGTGAATCAGTGACTCCATCAGGCTTGTATCCATCCGCACAGGAAGATTTGGGGCCGCATCACTATTTCCAGATGTCCATGATCCTGGCTCAGAGGGAGAAGAAATATCCAGTCGTCCCGGGCGGGTCTCACTTAATTTTAACTTTGTCACTATCCTGTCCCGTCATTTCCCCTCTGTTGTGAGTGATGAGGGTGTTGAGTTCATATCCGCAGGGGGAATGTGGCAATTTGAGCTTCCTCTGGCATGCCTGGGAGGCCAACCGGAAATGTTTAAATGAGGCCGGATCTGTGCTCTGTAATCATTCAGATCACACAGAATGTTCCCTGTGACTCCTCTCAGCTGGCAGCCTGATCTCTGTGGAAATTGTGCAGAAATGCTGAGGACTTGGGCTTTCCAGGTAGATTCCCGAAAAAGGAAAGGGGAGCTAATGGCTCTCGCTGATTGGCTAGGCCTCCAGCCAATGGGCAGAGGCTGCTGCATGGACACCTGGGTGGGTTTGCCCCGCTTTGAGTAAAAGCCAGTCTTACGGAGAAGGCCTATCAAAGACAGGGGTAGGTAGGGTGCAGTCATCACCCTTCTTACCATCTTTGACTTTAGGAAAGGGACCACCAGGGGGGATCTGCTAATAATGTGTGATTCCCCAAGGGCTCATTTCAGTGCTCTTGAAATGAAATTCAAGAAGAATTTTGAATTTTGGAGAAACTGATTTATAAACAGAATTCCAAGCATTCTGGGATTCTCAAATAACAAGCTTGATCCCTTTAGCATTTAGGGGAATTTCCCTCCATTAGGAAAAGTGACTCCATGGAGAAACTTGAATTCATTCATTCATTCAACAGTACTTTTCAAACACAGAGTATATATGAGGACAGCCCCTACCCCTTGGGGACCTGCCACCCAGCATATAAAGTTGCAGTTCGCAGAGACTGCCCCAACCTTGGGTTTGAAGCTCATAATTCTCTCCCCACCCTCTCCCCACCTCCACCAACCCTTTTCAGGAAAGGGAGTGTGCCAAAAACAGGATCAAAATGTCTCTCTTGTCAGCGGAGTGTTGTCCTTGGCCAAAGTGAGGTCAGGCAACTCAAATTTTCCTTTCTTTCTTAGAGGGTTGAAATTCAGAGCCAGATCCATGCCTAAGAAATCTCTCCCTAACATAACTGAAAGCATCTAGGACTTTTTCAGGGGACTTCTTCTGACCCTCTGTTGGGCGTTATCCCGATACCGCTGCATGGCTTTGCAGGAGGAGCTGCGCGTGCGCAGATCCACATTTGCACATTTGGTCTCTCGCCAGTCCCCCGGGGCCCCGTGGAGGCTGCAGCTGGGGCTGCCAGCAGCGGCACCTGGGGGTGAGGGCGCAGCGGACATGGGAAGCCGGCCAGCAGATCAGCATCTCTCGATTGTTATTTTTTTAGGAAGTTCTGATGGTGACTGGGCAGTGGCGACACTTAAGTCACCAAAAGGTACTGTATAGCTTTTTCTAGCTCTTTCGTCCAGGTGTTGTCAGATTTGACACTGATCGGTGGAGGCACAAAGAGTCCTGGTGTTTGTGTGTGACTTGGTGCCACACAGGTGTCCCCGTTGGGTGACCCTGCAAGTCCGTCCAAGTTCCAGCATGTAGGTGTTTGTGTGTGTGTGTGTGTGTGTGTGTGTGTGTGTGTGGCGTATCTGTGCTCGGGGCTGTTGTTGAAGAATATGCTACCCCCTCACTTCTCAGTATTCACTGCCTGAAGGAAAATGTCACTATCAGACACCATCCCAGGTAAGACATCCAGGAAATGGTTTTTCTCAGAAAGCAGCACAAACAGAACAGTAAAACTCAAGGTAAATGAATGCAGGGGAGAAAACCACAACTTCTGAGGGAGAGAGAAACCCGAGTTGGTTTATTGGCTCAGGGTCTCATGAACCATTAGCCTTGTCACTGTTTTCGACTTTCCCCAGGAGGTACAGTGAGCATTGGATGCTAAGAAGTCTGGTCAGGTTGTCTGTGAATTAACCAGCCGGGTCCTGGACCAGAAGGTAGCTAGAATCTCTGTACGCCCTACCGTGTGCCAGAGTGCTGGACCTTTATATCATGTTGTCACTAAATTCTCTGATGACCCAGCTGGGCAGGCCGTGACCTTGAACTTGGGAAATTAGAAGGTCTCACAGGGCTCTAGGCAGGACTATTTCTACATTCTCCAAAGTTGGAGGTGGGTGGGTGGCCTCGAGGTGGGGCCACCCACTGGGAGGCTCCTGCGGTCACCCAGGTGGGCAGTGACCTGAGCTGTGGTGGGTGGAAGATGGAGAGAAGGAAATGGAGCGGAAGGACAAGTAAGAAAGAGACTGTAGAAGGTCGTGAGTGAGTGCCTGTGAGCGGGGCGGAGGGAACAGTGCGCCCTCAGTGGTTCTCACATCTTGGCTGCTTAGTACCATCAGCCTCCCCTGGAGGGTTGTTAAAACCCAGATTCCTGGGTCTCGTCCCAGAGCTTCTGATTCCCGGGACCTTGGGTGGGGACCTGAGGGGTTGTGTTGCTAACAGTTTCCATGGCGATGCTGCTGGTCTGGGGACCACACTCTGAAGACCACTGCCCTAGAGAAATCTTGCTGGGAAGCTGACACCCTCTGATTAGGTCTCCAGGGCTCTTTCTGGGGGCTGAGGTTTCTGAAGAGGGGAGTCTGACCAGGTCCCAGACCCTCAGAAGCAACCTGAGCTCTGAGGGGAGCATGGGAAGGAAGGGGACTCATTGTACTCCCGCACCCAGAGAGAGAGAGCTGTAGACCCACGTGTCTGTAGAGGATCCCTTGACTACCCTGTTGTTGCCTTGAGAGAGGGAGATTTTTGGGTCTTGCATTAGATAATAACTGTTCACGTGTCAACATCCATTTTTAGAAATGCAAACAATTTGGAACATGACAGACCTACTAATTTGAGGCATAAACTTTTTTTACTCTCCCCTGTGAAAAACAAAGCCATTATGATTCCCGTGACAACATTTGGAGGCAGTCAGCACCCCTGTCCTTATATCAGCTTATTGTTGTCTGATGCATTTAGAAAATATTTTGGGACAGGGCAAAGGCAAGGGCTTGGAAGCGGTTTTTCACCTGTCCTGTTAAAAGTGTCTGTATTTATCAGGCCTTGTCTGGGGAGGAGGGGGTCCTAAGGATGGCCAGGCCCAGGCTCCTCTGGAGTCACTGATCTTTCTCTAGTGTTCCCCACCCAGCCTCCAGAGCTGGAGACTCCATGAGGCATGATAACAAGGTTGGGGCTTTCGGACCGCCCCTGCCTCCCACACCCTGCCACCTTCTCGAAAGGGAGACACATGCGGGCTGTGACAGGCTTAGCCTCAGACACACCTAGGTTGCAATCACAGTCTCCTTGTTGGGTCTTCTCGAGACCCTCAGAAAGTCAGCCAACCCCTCTGAGCCCCTGTTTTCTGATCTACAAAATGGGGACAAAGGTATCATCTACCGCCTAGGTTGTTGTGAAGATGAGGTAATGTGTACAAGACATGTCACACTGCCTAGGGTTCGGGAAGTGATAACCACATGAAACCCATTACTGGTATCATTAGGACTATTACCAGGTGAGCGAATGAAAGGCTCTGGAAAATCTCGTGCTAACAAAAAGCGTCAGACCCTAACATCATTTCCCACACACTTTGGATGTCTGATCTCTTTTCTCTTCAGGAAAACCAGTTAACAGCTTAACATCCAGGGGCACGAAGGTTGCTAGGAACCCGCTCTGGAAACATAGGGCAGGAGCGGAGGAGTAGGCGGAGGGATGGGTGCCACCTGGGCAGGTTGGTGAAGGAAGGGGTAGCTGCCAAGGAGAAATGGCAAGGTCTCTGAAGATGAGGGTTTCCTGTTTCCACCTGCATTGCGTCTGACTCCCTTGGTTGGTGAAACGAGTCTACCAGGGTGGGAAATGGCAAACATCACACCCCCGTTGGCACTGTTCATTTTTCTCTACCTGAGGTTTCCCCATGCACGCCGCCCCCTAGTGGCCCCTCCTGCTGCTCTGCCCATACCCAGCCTTGGGAGCAATAATCTTGGAGTTATCCCCAATAACTCTTGGAAACCCCTCCCAGGAAAGCACCACTATCTCGAGCCCAGTGGACTCTCCTAAGAGGTGCGAAGCCATCCATGTCTTTTGAAACCTGGTCATTTTGCAAAATGAATCTTTGAACCTGACCTGTCGCTTCATCCAGTGCTATGCTGGAGCAGTGAACTTGGGGGAAACTGTCAGTACAGGACTGATATGATCACGATGGCTTGGATCAGAAGCAGACCATGTGCTCTTGTACGAGCCGCTCACATGCCCTGAACTCCCATTTCTACCATTTCCAAAACAACAGCCGTGAAAATCCATGCTCCATGGTGTTTGGGGGAGTAACATTAGGAGAATATAAGTAATATACCTTAATGACAGTGAGGAAAATACCCTTTATCCAACACTTCTGCTCTTCTGGATGAGGGAACCTAGTTCCCTGAGATAAATGAGATTGCCCAAAGTCTTACAGGACAATTACCTCAGACCTGGAACCAGGACCCAATCTCCAAAGAATGGCTTACAGACTGCGCTCAGAGTCACTGGCCATGCTCGATACTAATGAAAATCCTGGGCCTGCGTACTGCAGACAAACTGGGACCACTGGACGTGGGGTCTCAACATTTTCTAGTTTTTCATTTTTTTAACTGAAACTTCCGGATAATTCTCTATATACTAATGTTTGGACCTACCTTTTCCAAGACCCAATCCCTAGACATGATTTGCCCTAGAACACCAATTTCACATGCCAGCATTCTTCCAAACATGAGTATTTTTGCTGTTTGCTGAAATAAAACTGTTTTCCTAGTCAAGGGTTTGAGCTGGAGCCACAGCTGGAAAGTAGGAACATTGAAGGTGACAGTCTTGGATTTGGTGTCCCTCCCTGACACTTAAAGCTGTGGCAGAGAAATGTGGCAGCCAAATTACTCAGTATCTCTGGGCCTTAATTCCTCTTGTCACACAGAGGAGATGGTTTTGCCTTGTCACCTATGTTTAAGACAGTTTGCATGAGACAACGTCAATGAAATGGGTAAGAACATCTCGTACATAGTAGGTACTTAGTAAATTCTAGTTCTTTCTTTTGTCTAAGATCATTGATGTAACTCAGTAATAAATGTTCATCCAAGAGATGCTACAGAAGGCAAAAGGCAGGAGACAGTGTATAATTTGGGTGGCCATTCTGTCGGAGTGCACACATTTTGGATAAGAACCTACCTAAAGGCAACCTTAAAACATTACTTCATGAAATTCAGCCTTTTCCAATGTTCTGATTTGGGTTATTGGTTTGCTGGTGAGCAGGAGAGTGCAGAGCAGGTGGAGGATATGGAGGGGATTTTTTTTTTTTTAATAAAAATCAAATCCCGCCAGCTCCTGAGGTTGGCCTCTTTTAAAAAACACACAGTGAGCACTGGAGTTGATGAGCTTCTTTGGGAACCCATAGGGCATGGAGGAGAGTCTCTGCTTGCAGGAAAATGCCATTGTGTAAGATTCAATAAACATTTTTCTGCTTTGAAAATATGCCCCTCTGATGCTAAGCCACCTAGATCTTTTTTTTTTTTTTTTTTAAGATCTTCATTTCAAACTTCCCTACCACCTTGCATGGTGCCCTCAGCACATAGTAGACACTCAATATGGATTTTATTAATAAGTTGTTGAGTGAAGTTGGGCATAACATTTGAAGGGAATCCTGTGGTCTTGTCTGAAGAGGCACTGGGAAATAGAAAAATTAACCAGATGAAAGTCAAGAGATCTGTGTCCTAGATCCAGTGCTGCTTCTACCCAGCTGGCGGTCCTTGAGCCCATGCCTTTAGTTGTCTCTCTTGTAGAATGGGAGGTTGGGGATCATTGATCTCTTTGGCGCTTCCATCTCTATAACTGAAGATCCCAGGCTTTGTTCTGATTGGCTTGCCTTGTCATGTGCCCACCTCTGAACAAATTGTTACAGTGAGGGCAATGGAATGAGTTGGTTGTAGTCCGTGGGGAATGGCTGAGGGTGGGAGAGTGGAGGCGTGTGTCATCCAAACCACCTGGATTAAGAGTAGGAGACAGGTGGATTCCCCAGTCGAAAATGGGGGCTCTTCCTGGAAGTAGGGTGAGTCAGTGATGGGTGTTTGTATCAGTAGTCTTTCCACAAAAATGCTGTGTAACAAGTGGCCCCAAATCTTGTGGTTTAACATTCACTTGGCAGCATTTACTGAGACCAGGGTCTGTGCTGATGCTGGAGATTCTTCTAGTCTCAGCTGAGTTGACTCATGTATCTGAGAGTTGGCTGAAGGTTGGCTGATCGGGGCTGGTTTTAGCTGGAATGACTTGGGTGACTTGGCTCTGCTCCAGGTGTCTTTCATCCTCAGAGAGGGCAGCCCATCTCGTGATAATGACACTGGTGCAAAAGAAGGACCCCAAACCAGCAAGCACTTCTTCAAACTTCCGTTATGTCATGTTGGCTAACATTCATTAGTCACAAGGATGAACTCAGAATCCCGTGGAGGGGGGGAAAAGATTTTCCTCTGTTGGGGTGAGTTTCAAAGTCGCATTCGAAGAACGTGGATACAGGGAAAGGTGAAGAATTGAGGTCATTCATGCATGATTCTAATTTAGGATCCCAAATGTCACAATTATCTGCTTCGAGATGATCCTTTGCTATAGCAAATTGGAAGGAAGTACATAGGATCAAGGATAATTAACCTTTATTTGCTTCATTAAAAAACAAACAAACAAAAAACAGGTCTATAGAATTTAATCAGAGGGGAGGTCGATCTGAAGGCAGATCACACAAGGATCCTTTGAAAAGAATGATCACCATCTGTGGAGCAGCAATGCAGGATGCATGGAAGGGTGGTGAATATATGCATGGTTTCCATCCAGAACCCTTCTGTGTGAGGGGCTCTGCAGTCAGCCGTGGCTGGGGCACGAGTCTGTCCATCTTTGTTCAGCAGCCTCTCCGAAAGAGGTGACTGCATAGCAGGGCTGCCTAAGGGAAGAGACAAAGGACCTGCAGGATTAGAGCCCTCTCAGCAACAAGACAATCACAGAGGGTTCCCGGAGTCACAGCCAAGGGGCTCGTGGCACAGCCTGGAGAGCTTTGGTGCAAAAACCAAGCCAGGCACTGTTTCAGAATCCTCTCCAGCAAAGACAGTGGGAGCCCTCAGGGTTAAGACAAGAAAGATCCAGGCTTCTGGACTCCCCTTGACAATTTTCTTTCTTAGAGAGATAGGACTTCAAAGAAGTCATGAAGCTCAACAGGGAGAGCCTGGAGCCCCGAGCTTCATTCATTAGGACCTGGTTCAAATGTGACTCCCCCTGCTTGTGTCTCTTCAGCAAGGCCCAGAACCTGCCAGAACAGGGCTAATTCATCATAAAGACAAATCTTCCCATCTCCTTCCCTGGCTCTCTCCTGTCAGAGAAACTACGCTTTTTTCCCGCCTTTCTTGTTTCTGCCTGCTGAGACCGTTTCAGGAACCTGCACCAGCTTTAGAGAATGTATTTTAAAAGAAGAAATACCTGGGTTTTTTTTTTTTTTTTAACACGAACTGTCCCCCCATTTACTTTTAATTCAGCTTGTGAAGGAGGCAAAAAAAAAAAAAAAAAAAAAAAGTGGAGACCTAGAAAATATTCCTGTATAGGCAAAAAGCAAATACTGTCCTACTGAACCAAAGTCCCCATAAATACAGTGGGTTGAGAGAAAGAAGTATATCTCTCTGTTACAGTCCCCAGAGGAAGTGGTAGAGGTTGGTGGGGCAACTCTACTCCATACTGTCACTCGGGGGCCCAGGCTCCTTGAACACTGTTTCTCTACCACCCTCTACAGGACTGTCCTCATTTGCATTGTTACGGTTAGCTGCTGTCATAGCCAACGGGAAGGGGGAAAAGAGGACATGCAGGGCAAGCGAGTTTCTTTTAAGCAAGTCAGGTGAAGTGAAAATTGGATGCATCATTTTTGCTAACGTACCACTGGCAAGACATGAGCCACATGGCCAAATTTAGCTCGCAAGAAGGCTGGGGAAATCTAGTTTGGAGCTGGATGGCCATGTGCCCGAGAGAAGAAGGTAGAAAGAGATTTGGGAGGCAAGTGGCCATGTGCTATGTCTTCCCAGGTGGGAGTGTGCATTTAGGGAGCCCTGCCATGCTCCATGCGTGTAATGGTTTGTGCTTTTACCTGCCATATCTCCTTGACTTCTGCATTGCATCTCTCAAAGTCGATCTTATTATCCTCATGTGATTTTCTTCTCCTTTCTAACAATGGCAGCAATAACAGCTACCATCCGTTGAATACCAACTGTGCGGCAGGGACGTTGGTGCTGGACATGATTCTCTTCGGTACCCTCAACCCCTTGCCACCCAACCATTGTTGTTTGATTCTGAATTTTATTGGTAAAAGTTAGAGAGTTCCAGTAACTTGCTCAAGGTCTCCAGCTTGTAAGCAGAAGAGCTGGGATCTGAACTCACATCCATCTTCACCTAGAAATTAGGGTCTTTGCACCATATCATAAAGAACTTACAGTCAACACAAATCAGGTGAGCGTTCTTGCAGACATCCTTATGTACTGCATGAACCTGATGCACAGCAGCCTTCAAGCTCTGACCTCATTAATCCTTCTTTCCTTCTCTCATTAATCCTTCTAATTCCTGGAACTAACTGCTGAAGCCTTGTCTTTTGTGACTCGGGGCTCTGCTATGGCTGTTGAGAGCCAAGTGTAGGATTCAAAACCAACACTTTGGCTCTTTGTCATCGCTGAAAGTGATTGCTGCCCTCTGGGTGGTCGGGAATGGGATCATAGAAGCACAGGGAAAAGAAATATTAGTTAATATCTCAAACGATCCCACTACATTGTCATGGAGCGAATCAGTGTGATGAGCTCAAGCAACATCTGCCTCGTGGGCTTGGGTGGAGTGGGGGGCCAGCTGCATGAGACAGTATGTGTCAAGCACTTGGTGGCGTCTTCTCTCAGTTCTGTGAGAAGTGGATGGCTCTTTGTCCAACGCAACTCTGGGACAGGTTGGTGCCTGGCCAGCACTCCAGCCAAAGTCAGTGCCCCTTAGAGATGCCAAGACCCATGCATCTGGTAATGCAGCAGCCAACCTGAATGCTGGAAGAGCCACAGCCTGGCAGAGTGTGTCGCATGTCACCCCCAGCTCCCTCCTCACTAAAGAAGAAAAAGGGTTTGCCTTAGGAGAGAATCTGGGGCTCTGTTAAAACTTCTGGTTGTGATATTCGGACATTTCCTCTTGAGAATCTGATCCTTACATGTGCACCCCAGTCCCTGACGTTTTGAGAGGAGGAATCAGGAAAAGTGGTTTCTCTGCATAATTCTCACTCTGCCCTCCATCTGCCTTAGTTTTGGGGGGATATTTTCCTGAAGATAAAATCTTGTTAAGGAAACAAGACTATTCTTCTATGAGGCAGGCTCGTGGTTAGCAAAACGGTGAGTGTCGTAGCCATAAATTCACAGATGCCAGGATACCCAGAACTGGGCCTGGTATTCTGGGCTCAGATCCCAGTGCCATCGCTTGGACAAGTTGCCAAAGCTCTGTAGACTCAGTTTCCCCATTTATAAAATGAGATCCAAGAGTGGCACCTATCTCAGTAGGATATTGAGAACATTAGAGGGGTGAACAGGGGGCCTGGGTGGAGCAGTCCACTAGTGTTGACTCTTTGTTGCAGCTCAGGTCATGATCTCAGGGACCTGGAATTGAGCGCTGTGTTGGGTTATGTGTTCAGTAGGGAGTCTGCTTGGGATTCTCTCTCTCCCTCTCCCTCTGCCCCTCCCTACTTCTCTCTCTCTCGGTAAAATAAACAAATAAAAAAAATTTTTTTTTTAAAAAGGGATAATAAATTCCCTAGCCAAGTATCTAGAACAGCATGCACTTAATAAAGATGAGCTCTTACTCAGTTTACCACTGGGGGACACGGGAGGGAGACCAGACTTGTCCTATATTCACCCAGTCTCTAACCAGTCCCTGCCTTCTTCACTCAGCTGCCTCCTGCCTCCCTGAATTCACTGCTACAGAATGGTCATGCATCTGCAAGGCTATGGCCAGGAATATGGAGCTGGGCAGCACGCAGGTTCTCCTGCCCCAGAAATAAGGGAAACTTAACCCCTGCTTTAGTCCTGCGATTCCTATAAAGCACAGGGCACAAGTCATTCAGACTTCTGTGATATGGACCATGTATTTGCATTCTCCAGAGAAACTGAACTGTGTACACACACACACACACACACACACGTGTGTGTGTGCATGCACGCACACGTGCATCCCATTATTTATATATATTCATATGTATCACATACAAATAATAGGATATATATACCATTGGTTTGGTCGAAGCAATTCCCCATAATAAATCTTTCAGATATGTGTATATGAATGTGGTGAAAAGTCATATGTATGAATAATAAGATATCTATATATGTGTGAAAGGAGATTTATTATGGGGAATTGGTTCGTGTGATTATGAAGGCTGAGAAGTCCCATGATCTATTGCCTGCAAGCTAGAAATTCAGGAGAGCCAGTGCTGTGATTCCAGTCCAAGTCTGAAAACTTGAGAACCAGCAGAGCCAATGGGGTAAATCCCAGTTGAGGAGCAGAAGACCAGTGTCCCACCCAGGGGATGGGACAGCAGGCAGGAAGGAAGGGCATGGACCCCTCCTTCCTCTGATTTTTGTGGCATTTGGTCCTTCATCAAATTAGATAATTCCCACCTACATGGGGGAGGGCAACCTACGGAGTATACCAGTTCAAATGCAAACCTTCACAGACACATCCAGAAATAATATTTAATGCAGACAGCTGGTGGACCCATTCTGGTTGACACATAAAATTCACCATCACAGACCAGATGACCAGAACATGAAACATTCTGCCCGTTGCTAATATTTTAGAGACTGTTGTTGGAATCTGAAATATTTCCAGTGCTTTCCTGCCTTCATCAAATGTGTTATTGTACCCCTACTGTGTGCCAGGCACTGGGTGAAGTGTTGGAGATACACTAGTGAGCAGAGCTGATATGGCTGCTACCCTAGTCGGAGCTTATATTCTAGCCAAAGGAGGCAGACAATACCAAAGTAACTAAAAAAGATAATTTCATGAAATGATACAGGCCAAGAATATAGTAAAATGGGGAGAAGTGATGAGAACAGTTGGGGGGTGGGCAGGGCTCTCTTTTGACTGACTCATCAAGAGGGGTTTTCTGAGGAAGTGACCTTTGCTTAGAGAACCAAATGACAAGAAGGATCTTGACATGCTGAAAAGCATTGTGTATTCAGAAACAGAAAGGAATCCTGTGTGTACTGAGTTACAGAGTATCCCTCCAGGGGCGCCTGGGTGGCTCAGTTGGCTAAGCCACTGCCTTCGGCTCAGGTCGTGATCCTGGAGTCCAGGGATCAAGTCCCACATCGGGCTCCCAGCTCCACAGGGAGTCTGCTTCTCCCTCTGACCTTCTCCCCTCTCGTGCTCTCTCTCACTCTCTCTCTCAAATAAATAAATAAATCTTTTTTTTTTTTTAAGAGTATCCCTCCAAGTCCCTATCTACTCAGAACCTCAGAATGTGACCCCACTGGGAAATAAGGTCTTTGCAGATGTCGTGAGTGAAGATAAGGTCATAATGGATTAAGGTGGGTCCCAATGCAATGACTGGGATCCTTATAAGAAGAGGGAAATTCAGACACATAGACCCACATAAAGAGGGTGGCCCAGTGGAGTCAGGGCTGATATTGGAATGAGGCAAAAGGCAAGGAGCGCAAAGGATTGCATTAACTACCAGAAGCTAGAAGAGGCAAGGAAGAATTTTCCCCTAGAGACCACAGAGGGAGCATGGCCCTGCTGACACTTTGATTTCAGACTTCTGGAATCTGTGAAAGAAAACACTTCTGTTGCTTCAAGCCACCCAGGTTGTGGTAATTTCTTATGGCAGCCCTGGGAAACTAATACACTCTGGGATGGGTTCATAACAAGCGGAAGAGATGAGGGTAGACAAACCATTGGGTCATGCAGACCTTGGGGCCGCTGCAGATAATTTGGATTTTATTCTTAAGCATAATGGAAAGATTTATCACTTGATTTCAACATACTCTTAGACCAAAAACAGGGACAAATGAGGAATGGTGAAAGTTTGAGTCGATCGGGGTATTGCTTACTGGGTTAGATTCATCACCTAAGACCCAAGAATATCACCGAGTGAGAACGAGCTGTAGGAACCCCTCCTTGAGATATCTTTGGCCCAGGGAAAGAAGGTAGGTGGGAGGCCACCTGCTGAGACCCTCAGATGTGCAGCTTGTTTCGAAAATTTGTTATTACCTTGACTCTCTCCCTTTCTATGGAAGTAAGGCTCCATCCCACCCTGCACCTGGACAAGTGTCTGCTGCTAATTAGGGGAGAGACAGATGGAACAAGGTACAGTTTAATTTTACAGGCTTGGTTCCTTCAAGGCAATTAGGCTTATTGGAAGGAAAGCACCTTTTTCATTCTTTCTTCCTCTTTTCAAATGAAGAAAAATCAAACTGGAGAGGCCCAATGTTGTTGAAAGGCTCACACATCTGTTTCCTGGTCGGCTTGTCAGCCATCTGCCCACGAGGTATTGGGGCTGATTAGGTTAATGCATTTATTAATGGACCTTACAAGGCTGTTCAATGAATCTGTTATTTCTTTCACATGTTTTAATATACTGACAGGGACCACACTGCACAAAGCCAGGGGAGGCTGGGTGGGGATTTCTTCCTCCTCTTCTAGAGACAGAGGACACCAAAAACACTGGAAAGAGAGTATCATGAACATTGCATTTCCTTGGTTATGGGATCGGTACATCCACCACCATCCACATTCATGTTATTGAAACCATCTCGAAAATCACTCTTTGAGGAACAATTTCGTGCCCCAGGCAACAAATCTTCGCCTGCTCTGTGCTTCTCTAAAACACCTCGGAGTCTAGTGGAGGGAAGATGGTCAGACAATAAAATAGCTATGAATGATAGAATCTTGCCTACTCAGCTTCAGATGGTCTACTGACCCCTTGCTTCTTCACTCTACTACACGAATGTCCTTTCTGTTTCTCGAAGCTGCCACACTCCTTCCTGCCTCCAGGCTTTTGCAAATGCTGTTCTGTGTTAGTTATATACTGCTGCATAACAAAATCCCCTGAAGTTCAGCAGGTTAATAGAGCCACCATTTGTTGGACTCGTGAATGCGGATCAGCTGGCAGTTCTGGGTTGGGCCAGATTAGGTGTTCCCAGCCTACTCGGTTTCTAGAGTCAGCTGGCAGGTCAGTTGATGGCTGTATGGTCTAGGATGGCCTCACCCAGTATCTGGCAAATAGCAGCCTGTTGGTTGTGGTGAACATGGGCAACTGGTCTGAAGATTTCTCATCCTCCAAGAGGCTAACCTGAGCCTCCTTCCTCACATGGAGTCAGGGATCCAAGAGCCTGATAGCAGAAGCTGTAGAACTTATAAAAGCCCAGGTTCAGAATACACATACATCACTTCTGCTACAATCTGCTGGTCAAAGCCAGTCACAAGTTCCGATTATATTTGAAGGGTAAGAAAAGACATTCTACCTCTTGATGGAAGGAAATGCAAAGTACTGTGGCCATTTTTTGCTATATGCCACCTGTTCCGTCACCTGGAATCCTACTTCTATTACTCTTACCTTCAGATGGCAGCTAAAGGCACATCCCCTCATCATCCCAAAAACATCAAGTCCCTTTCTTAGGCTACTTCATAGGGCAAATGAGGCCAGCACACATGGTAGATACAGGGAAGGGAAAGGGGAAGGAAGAAAGGAGAGAAGGATTGTTGGCTTGGATGAATGCCTCCTTTGTGCTTCGCAAGTTGCCTGGCACAGAGCGGGTGCTCAATAAATGTCATTGGATTCAATCCAATTCTTTCATAAGCCAGGAGACAGACAAAATATGTATTGAATAGTTAGTGCATTCCAGAATTGTGCTTTGTAGCTTATATATCTCGTACAATTTATTCCTCACAACAAATCTGAAGTAGCTTGTGTTATCCCCATTTCACATCAAAGGAAATAAAGCTGTAAGAGGTTAAGTGATATTTCTGAGATCTCAGAAGCTCAAGTCTGGCTGATTCCAGGACCCCCAGAGTTTTCTGTTCACCCTACTCTTGCCCCAAGTACCAAACACTTTGTATGATCAGGGTGTCCCCAATGCCAAGCTCACTAAGAGACCAAGTTAGGGCGGTTCTTAGAAGGTTGTAGATTCGCTGTTTGGGCCTTCATGACTCCTCTTCGTGAAGGTTTCTCCTTCTCCCTGCACTGATTTAGCAAGAGTTGAATGCCTCTGTGACTTCTTTTCTTTAGAACTTTTTGAGAAAATGCCACCTATCCCCGCTGTTGGAACATCTACTTCGTCATCAATGTTCTCAGTCTGTCAGACAGAGGAAATCTGGAGTACATCCTTTTCGCTGACCAGACCTTAGGCTAGTCCATTGTCTGGAAAGTGGAACATGAGAATGAATGATTCTAGATCATGACTGGGGCCGTAATAAGGATGAGTGAGACTTTTATAACAGACTCATGGGAAAAACAGGGGAAGGGAGCTTCCACTCTTATGATTGCTCTGATAGTCTATGTGTATTCACGATATTTTGCTCTTACATCCACTCACTGAATATTTATTATCTAATATCTGCCAGGAAGTATGCTGGACATTGTGTATGTGGTGATGGGCAGGAATCTGACCTGGCCTTGCCCTGTTGGGACAGCAGTGAGAGAGATAGAGAGTAATGAATGAATGAATGCATTACCAAGTATAAAATGGCATCGACAATGGATGCCATGGAGAAAAGTCTATCTGGTGGGATGTGACCTTGTTTGAGGTCCTCAAAGGTGGCATGAGGTGGCAGGAGAGAATAGGACTGAGATCGGAGGTCACTTACCTTTAGTTCTCTTGGAAGAGCTATGTGCTGGCATTGTGCTACCTGCCAGGGCTGTGCCTGTGGTCTCCGCTCTGGCTGCACATTAGAATCCCTTGGGTGGAGGAGTGCTTTAAAAAAAAAAAAAAAAAAAAAAAAAAAGAATCTATGTTTGGGCCAGAGCTGCAGAGATTCTAATTGAATTGTTTGGGGGAGGAATCTAGGAATCTGAATGCTTTCAAAACTCCACCATGTGATTCCCAAGTCCTGCCAGGATTGAGAGCCCTACAGATGGAAAGATAAGGTTCATGCCTTCAAGGCTTCCAACATCTGGTTCTCAGACCATCTCAGAGATCCTAATATAAATATTCACAAGACTGGATAGTTCTTTATAGCACTTACCGTAGTTATACTGTTAGGTAATCCGTGGGCTTATTTGGTCCCTACCTGTCCCCGCCTAATAGATGTCCACCCCATGAGGGCAAGGGCCATGTCTGTTTCTGATTCTTCCTTATATTTCCACTGCCTGACCCATGGCCCGTGCCTCTGTGATGAATGACCGAATGAGCAAATTGCTTGAGGAGATTTTGGTAGATGAGGGACATGGTCAGTTTTGCATTTTAGAAATATGCCTTTGGCTGCAGTGTGGAGAATGGAGTGGGTGGAGGAGTGAGACTCAAGGCAGGGAGGCCTGTTTGGAGGCTGAAGTGGACCAATGTTCAAAATTGGGGGTGACGTGGAATAGGCTAAAGAAGCCTTTGTAAGCATAGCTGGAAGGACTGGGCGATTTAGCACTTGTGCTGGAGGGGAGAAGAGAGAGATGAGTCAGTGGATGCCACCATATTTCTGGCTTCAGTAACTAGAAAGTTGGTGTTTACATTTGAGGGATAAGGAAGGACCTGAAGAACAGATCTTTGTAATGATGATGATGGGTTCAGTCTTGGCCACCTGGGAAATGCCAGTGAATCTGTCCTGGAGGTAACTGGATTCGTGTCCCCCCCCCCGCCCCGAGTCCAAGGGGGAATATCAGGGTATGCTTCTGTTGAAACTTCATGGCATTAGAAACCTAGAACTTTCTTCTGGAGTGCAAGAGGATGGGCATCTAACATTGACTTGAATTTAACTCATGCCACTTTAAGCAATCACAGTATTATTGGGAACGTGTGCTCTTCATATCTTTAGTAGCGGATTCCTTTTGACACTCTGTATTTTCAGACAGCTTTAGAATTTAGGGAGAAGGGGACTTTCTCTTTAAAGATCACATGAACCAGGGCTATTTACATTAATACGGGCAGAAACCCAACTTAACCAGTATTAAGCCTGGAAGGTTAATGTGTGGCTTCCTGGGGTGTTATGTTGAGGAGTCTGAGCCTAGGCCACACCTGCCAAGACAGAACGCTGTGACCAATGAGTAATGTCTGCCACGGACACAGAGGGGGCAAGTGCCCTTGGTCCCGAAACTGAAGCTTTTCCTCTATGGCCTTTGAAAAGCATCACATAATGTCTATTGGACTTAGGTCCACCCTGACTCAGTCACTAGCTGTGGGTAACTTTTGTTAATCATTTCATATGCCTGAGCTTGACAATTTCCTAATCTATCAAGCCGGGGTTAAGATCCCCATCCTTCCTCCTTCCTGTGGTTGTTGAAAGAATCAAATGGGAAAAGAAA
The DNA here is from genome assembly GCF_002288905.1 of Enhydra lutris kenyoni. Classification (NCBI taxonomy): domain Eukaryota; kingdom Metazoa; phylum Chordata; class Mammalia; order Carnivora; family Mustelidae; genus Enhydra; species Enhydra lutris. Next base: position 5,205,584 of record NW_019154129.1, on the reverse strand, counting down.
CATGGCACTTCTGTGAATGCACATACAGAGAAATTCACATGTGTAACAATGTGGGAAGTTGGAAGCATGGATGAAAAAGCAGCAAATAATTCTCCTCTCCAAACGGATGTAAGTTCAAAGGTTACTGCCAGGAAAGTAATTTTATTTTACCTATCTTACTTATTCTAAGTAATCTCTACATCCAATGTGGAACTCAAACTCAGGACCCCGAGATCAAGAGTCGCATGCTGTACCAACTGAGCCAGCCAGTCATCCCACTAAGAAATAAATTTTTAAAAGTGTAGAGGAGGGGCACCTGGGTGGTTCAGTGGGTTAAGCCTCTGCGCCTTCAGTTCAGGTCATGATCTCAGGGTCCTGGGATTGAGCCCCGCATCGGGCTCTCTGCTCAGCAGGGAGCCTGCTTCCCCCTCTCTCTCTGCCTGCCTCTCTGCCTACTTGTGATCTCTCTGTCAAATAAATAAATAAAGTCTTTAAAAAAATAAAAGTGTAGAGGGGCTTATGATAAAAAGAATTTTAAGAAAACAAAATTTAAAAATCTCCTAAAATTATCAAATAAATGTATGAGGAAAGAAAGACAAAGGAAGGAGGGAAGGAAAGGGGAGGGAGGGATAAAGAAGGAAGGAAGGAGGAAGAGAATGAGGGGGCCAAGATTAGAAAGAAAAAAAGAGAGGAGAAAGGGAGGGAGGTAGGAAGGGGGGAAGGAAGGAAGAAAGGAAGGAATCGTAGTGCTGGAGACGATGTGGTGAAACGGTGCAGAGATCTGTGTGACTCTTTTCTGGTGGAGTTGGCAGTATGTATCAAAAACCTTGATAAGGTTTACACCCTTTGACCCAGTAATTCCACTTTAGGTCATTCATTTCCAGGCTGGCTAGTAAAGAGTTCAGGCTTTGTGGGCTGCTTGGTCTCTGGCATGTGTACCCAGGTCCACCACCGCAGAGCAGAAGCAGCCAGAGGCGGTAGGTGGGCGAGCAGGTAGGGCTGTGTTCTAGCAAATCTTTATTTACAGAAATAGGCAGCATCCGGATTTGGTCCAAGGGCTATAGTTCGTCATCACTGGATGTAGATGAAGAAAAATACTCTTGCGATTACTCTAAATTCAAAATTCTAAACAAGAAAAGAGCTCTAGTCTTGAAGGTTCTCATTTCCCCTTTATTTATGCCAACAGCATATTGGCAAACTTGCCTGTTGGTCGATTGGAGGAGTGATTAATTTTAATGGTTTTACCCAATGACATATTATGTAGGCATTAAAATGTTTTCTGTTAGTGATTTATAACAACATGGAGAAATGCTTGATAGGATGTTATATGGAAATTAAACAGTGATTTATAATGATAATGACATTGATAGGGGCTAATACCTAAGTACTTTACACGCATCATATCGTTTAACCCTTCGAATAACCCTCTGGGAAAATACCTCTCTCTATATTTTTTATTATGACTACTCTCCTTATGCAGAAACCAATGGTAATAAAAACTGAAAAGTTTCTTAACTTTTATTAAGTAGCTAAAGTCACGCTTCTGGGAGGTGGCAGGTTTGGGATTTGAACACAGGTCTGCTTAACTGCTAAAAGCAACCACACACATTAATAGAAATCCCATATTGAACTCCAGTAACTGAGAAAACCAAAAGTGGATACAGCCAAGTATTGGTATCGGCATTCTTGAATGGTGGGTGACAGACACGAATATTTCTCAAGATGTTCAGTACTTCCCCCTAACAAGAACAAACGCATGGTTTTATTTTTTTTAAAGATTTTATTTATTTATTTGACAGAGATCATAAGTAGGCAGAGAGGCAGGCAGAGAGAGGGAGGGAAGAAGACTCCCTGCTGAGCAGAAAGCCCAATGCGGGGCTCCATCCCAGGACCCTGGGATCATGACCCGAGCCAAAGGCAGAGGCTTTAACCCGCTGAGCTACTCAGGCGCCCCCGAGCGCATGATTTTAATAATTAAGACTCTACAGCAGGGGTTTGTAAGAAAGCCAAGCCAGGGATGTACAATGCTAGGTGCCTTATGGTGGAGAAGTGTTTATTTGGGGGAGGGGGGGATCTAGAGTTTCCGCTGGGGATGCCCTTTCCTCCCCGGTCCTGATCTTGCTTGTGAAAAGAACTTGACCCTCTTTCCTTCTGTCTTCCTTCCTTCTGTCCCAGATGGAGTTTCTAGTGTGTGTCTCGTTTGGACTGTTGGCTCACTTGGATGCTGTGCCGAGGTTGACTTGCCAATCCCTAACTGTCTCTCTCTCTCCTCTCTCTCTCTCCCTCTCTCTGCTCTCTCCTCCCCTTCTCCGTCCACCTTGGACAGCCGACAAGGTCAATGATGACTTCTCCTCCAAGCGACGGCACCTGGCCGAGCTGGCCGCCAAGGGGAACCTCCCTCTGCACCCTGTAAGAGTAGACGATGAGCCACGGGCCTTCAGCCCTGAGCACGGCCCTGCCAAGCAGAATGGACAGAAGTCCCGCACCAACAAGATGCCCCCACATCCCCTGGCCTACAACTCCACCACCAACTTCAAGGGCTGGGACCCCAACGAGCATTCCCTCCGGAGGCAGGCTTACGGTAACAAGGGCAAGCTTGGCGCCGCCGATTCGGGCTCCAGCGACCCCTTGGGGACTCGCACCCAGCACTACCCACCCCCACAGCCATACTTCATCACCAACAGCAAAACAGAAGTGACTGTCTGAGCTTTCACTACAGGGAGCATCCTGGAGACCATACTCAACTGAGAGAGGCAAAAAATACCCCCGGCCTACACCCTCCCTGTCCCCCCCGACCCGCTCCCCCACACCCTGACTCCCCACACCAACCAACGACAAACCTGCTGGTGACGTGAAATCACGCTTTTCTTGGGTCATGCCTAACACGTGTCAGCGTGCAGCTGAGCAAGATGGAAGCAGGGGTGTTCAGCAAAGGGGAAACTGAGGCATGGCTCTTTCGACTTCAGGCCCGAGGTGGCCAACTCACATGCGCACGTTGTGGGGCTAATTTTTTTTCTTTTCCTCCTGACTTAAAACTGAAATCCATGACAAAAAAAATTGAAAGTAGCACAACTTAGAGAAATTGCCCATTTGAGCACATCCACCATTTACCATGTGCTGTCTGTTCCGGGATGAAAGAGCTAGGTTGGGGCAGGGGGAGCCCGAGAGTGGACATGAGAGGAGAGTGTGTTTAAGAGGAGGACTCACTGGGGAGGAAGCCGTGTGCATCATAAATGTTTTCTAATCCCAAGAAGTAGTGACATGGACACACAGTTTTGACAAGCGTGAGACAGTAACTGGACCCCAACCGTTCTATTTATAGTACTTTTCATATCGTCCATGTTGGAAGCAAAAAACACACACACATACACACACAGACACACACACACTCAAACTCACAAAAAATAAATAGAACCCACCGACAGTGATGCGAAAGAAAGAGCATTTTAGAGAAGTCCCGTAAAGACCATGACCACGGACATGGGAAGGATAGTAAGCTTTTCCGGGCGGGGAGAGAGGGTCCAGAGAGTGTGAAATAACTTCTTTTTTTCCTTTAAAAAAAAAAAAAAAGATAAATGATCACAAGCCCACTACAAAACAGACAAAAACAGCAAATCAGTTTTTGTCTAGAATCCTCGAGACTTAGGAAATGAACAGTGACATCAGAACAACAACAGCAAATTCACGGTTGGAAAGTCAACAAGAGGTGAGAAGGGGACCCCGCATTTCCCACCTCGCCTCTGAGACAAGAAACAGACACTGAAACCAGTCCTCTCTTACCCGTCTCTCCCCAACCCCCCTCAGCCCGTTGCCGCCGCCGCTGCCAAATTTCAACTGCTTTGGACTGAAAATGTCATACGCGTGGGTGGTGCCTTCAATGTGTTACTGTTTGATGACAGTCTTGTTTCCCAAGTGCGACCTGTGTTCTTAGCCCCCCTCCCTCCTGTTTCCTGCAGTAATAGATGTCTCCTCCCCCCACCCCTTTGTTGGTGAGCCCGCGCATCACACATTCTGAGGGGGCTGCTACCATGTCAGGGGAACCGAAAGACGAAGAACTCCCTGCCTCCCACCCTGTCACCCCCGGTCCTACTGTCATCCGGCGCCCCAAACCTCTCAAGCATTTCTGGGTCTCGTCATTCCCACGGCCCTCCAAGCCAGCCACCTCCCCAGATATTTCCACGGATTCCTCTCCCAGCCAGAATTCCCTGAGGCGGTTTTCAGATTCGTTCTCACAGCCCATGGCCCTTGGGCATCCCGACGAAGACCTTTTCCCTGACGCTTCTATTTGTTCCATGGAAGCCCAACAAGGAGAGTAAGAGAGAGAGGAGATTTTGATTTCAGGTAAGAAGTTTTCGACCAGTCCCTAATGGCCTTCGCCAGTTTTCATATCGTCCTCTTCTGGTGTCGGAAGCTGCACGTGGTGGCCCAAGAAGATCCAGAGGGTTCCCCGGGATGCCCAAAGGAGGCGTTCTGCCTCACCTGCCTCACCTCCAACATTATGGAAGCCAGGAAATCAGGGGCTTATTCTCCTTTTCATTCCCGGCCCCTCTGGGGACGTTGACAATGCATGTTATCTCTCCGGGTCTCAGTCTCCCGTCTGAAACGTATGGAAATGGGGCTAGATCAAGCAAAACTTCTGCCCATTTCTTAAAACGCCACCATGCACAGAAGCCACTACTAGAAGATCCTTATTTATAAAGTGGTTTTATGCTGGACAAAGCAGGGTTGGTGGGGGGAGAGGGGACGGGGACAGAGTGCCCACTTTCTCAGCCTCTTTGCTGGGATCCCGGCACTCCCGCGAGTGGGGTGAGCACTGCCCCGTTGGTCAGTGTTTCGGTGAAATGAGTTACCCCCGTACTGAAACCTGCTTTGGCCGTCTCTCTGGATCACTATGGAAGCATTTGTAGCTAAATTGATTCACTCCTAATACTTTGAACTTTTAAAAGGAAAACTTGATTTCACCATTACAAATAGAAAAGCGGTATCAATCACCCTAAATAGAAAGTAAGTGTAAAGATAAGGGCGAAGGCAACAAAGCAGTAGTTGTTAAGTTCTAGCTAGCTACTGTTGCTTGTGGAAGGGTCTGAACTTAGAGCCTGGCGTTTGCTGGATCGTGCTTGGTCTCGCTGTCTCTCTCTCTCACCCCCCCTTCCATTCCATCATTCCTCTCTCTCCCTTTTTCTTTATTAAAATGATTAGCAGATGTTAAGAGCTGTTAAAGACATACCAGCACCCAGAGGAGACTTAGCACTCCAAGGGACTCCATCGGACTGACAAAACGAGAAGGAACCCACTCCCCTCCGTGACTCGGTGTCAACCAGTGCTATATCCTCGTGCTACTACAAATCATTTTTGCATTTGCTAGTGATGCACAGCGCCTATTTCAGGAAATACTGGGTCTGCTTCTCTGTGAGGTTCCCTCCAGCTCCAAAGGTCTGTGAGTCTCATTCCCCTTTTAGCTCATCTTGCCTCTCGTCCCCAACTCACTTCATCTGACCTTTCTCCCCGTGCTGATGACGGACCTTTCTTGGTCTCTGAATCTACCGAAATTTTTTCTCCCCTCCGTGATCCTTCTCTTCTGAGTCAGTTTCATCTGGTGAGTTTTGTTAGTTGACAGGGTTTGGGCAGGACAGTCGCAGTGCGGTCAGTAAGATGCGGCAGGATGATGGATAAGAACGTTCCTTCTCTGTCTTGCTACCTTCCAGTTGGCTTTGAGAACTGGGACCAGGGCAGTAGGGGTTGGACAGGGAGGGTGGATGGAACTCAGGGTACTGACAAATCTGTGGCCGCCATGTGTCGACAAGAATCCTGTGGCTACAGTGGGGAGCTTAGAAGAGAGAAACCCGAATAAAGAGGCTGTCCCTCCCTCTCCCAGAACCTGATACTAGCCTCTACTTCCTGCCTTCAGCTATCCCTGACTTCCAACCCAATGGGACCAGAGTCTGACTTCCCTTCGCCCTCCCAGAGCATCTCAGCCTCCATCCGCCTTGGGCTCTGCCTGGCACCCCCATCTCACTTCCCCCCCACCCAGTTTTCCGTGTAAATGGAGCATATTTTATGTGCAAATATTTTAGTAACCGTATGTTCTGCAAGTAAACCTGTGTTAATACTTGTCAACAGCTGCAGAGTTTATGATACAAATAATACTTCCTACAATGAAGAAAAAAAAGACATTTGTTTGTTTTCTAAAAATGTTTATTTGTAAACATGTATTCACTATATTAATATGAATTTCTTACCTGGCAATAAAACTGATTATATGTGATGCTGCTGGGGTTGTCATGTATCTTTTGTCCAAAGTTCAGGCAATGAAACACAGCAACAACAAAACGGAAGTAAAACCCGTGAATCACCAAGGTGATAATTAGGAACAGTTTATTGCGCACACACACAAAAAGACAGTTTGCAAACCGGGAGCACTCAACCCAAAATGTGGAATGAGGCTCAGAGGTACACCGTCGTAAAGAAGCTGAGATCGCACGTAGGCAGCGACTGTGGCTTCTTCAAGATGATGGGTTGCCATATTAGAATTTTCTTAAATGAAAAGGAACTGGTTAATGGTGACCTTGTATCAGTTTTGGGGGAACAAAAACTTTGGCTTGTGATTTTCAGAGGTGTCAGGAAAAAGTGACCCAGGTCAAGTGAGCCTCGCTTGTCTTGCAAAATAAGCTAAATTCAGCTTTGCTTGTATGACTCTGCTGGTTCTGACTGCTCAGGGAATTCTCAAGGCTGGTCTCCGTTTGTGTTTGATTTTAACACTTCCTAGGGTCCCACATACTAATCTGAGCTTCCACCAGGAACCACCAGTATCGGCACAGAGAGCTAAATCTTTTTTTTTTTTTTTAAAGATTTTATTTATTTACTTGACAGAGAGAGAGATCACAAGGAGGCAGAGAGGCAGGCAGAGAGAGAGGAGGAAGCAGGCTCCCCACGTAGCAGAGAGCCCGATGCGGGGCTCGATCCCAGGACCCTGGGACCATGACCTGAGCCGAAGGCAGAGGCTTTACCCACTGAGCCACCCAGGCGCCCCGAGAGCTAAATCTTTAATACATACTTGGGATGCATGGAAAATTGTTACAGGTAAAAGACATTTTTACTTAACAGCAACCTGTGCAAATTTTCCAGGAGAATATTTGGTTTTTGTTTGAATCCTTTTTGATAAGAGTCTGTTTGTCTTTTAGGTTCACTTTAAAAAATGCCATTGCTAGGTCTGCTCATCATCAGTAAGTTTATCTGCACTGGTCAAGAATCTTGCTGAGCTTTGCACTTGTTTTTATCAGTGACTAGGGTGGTAAAAAACCACCAGAGATTGGATTCTTCCCCTTTTTGTTAAATTTTATTTCCTGCCTGGTTTCTGTTTGTATTATTTCAGTGAAATTTTCAGGTAGAAACCTGCCCTAACGTGGTCTCATAGGAAAGGGGCCCTGAGCAAAGTGGGTCTGAGAGACGGAAGAGACCCCAGTAGGGGGTGAGCGGGGGAGACAGGAAAAGGAAAACAGCCCATAGAGGATACCTTCTCCTGCCTGCTACCACTGTGGGGAATTCCAGTCCCTCACTGTAAGGGGTGGGTGGGACAGGTGTGGAAGACAAAAGCAGAATCATTCCAGCCAAATGCAGATGGCACTGGGCTTTTCACACAGCAGCTCCCATCAGACACCCTTTGAGCATTGCTTTGGGGTATGGTTAATGATCAGACATTCCCAGGCTCTCCTGTGTGAGGGCAGAGGGATTTCCAAAGTGTGGAGAAAGCCCCAGGCACAGAGATGCACTTGTAATTGGAAGTCAGCCACTGGGGCATGACACAAGGGAAGAGGCAGGAATTCACAGGGGTTGCTCAAAGCCAGAGCTCCAGGATCTCCTGGAGTGACGCTCCTTGTTTCTGGCCACTTAGAAGAGTTGTCTCTCTCAAGCAGAGAGAATACTGGACCATAATCTGCTGTCTGAGTCAGGGTCCTTGCCCCGGGATGTGGCGATCTTCATTGGTCACAGGGTCCCTTGGTGTCTCCCAGAGTAGATCTCATGGGCTCTCTCCCTCTCTCTCTTTCTCCCTGGGGTATAGTTGTTATCAGAGGAGTCTGGATGGCAGAGGATGCTTCTCCAGTACTTAGGAACCTTCTTTGGAGGTGGAGTCACTGACAGTGTACATCAGAGCCCCATGCAAGCAAGGGTAGGACAGAGAATCATGCTCCTGTAGGGGGCAATGACAGATTCACCCCCTAGTGAAACCATCTGGTCACGACTCAAAAACAATAACAATCAGACAAAGTGTATTTGTAGATTCTGGTTATGTGGCCAAACACCGTTGAGGACTTTGCGTGCATTATAGCATTAGATCCTCACAACTGTGTAAGGTAGGCACTGTTGGCTTTGGAGGTAAGCGATCTCCCTAAAATTTGATTATTCAAATTTTAGGGAGATCGCTTACCTCCAAAGCATCCAAGATCCAATGTGTAAAGCCAACAGAAAATGGACATTTTAGATGCCAATGCCCAGCACACCCTGAGAAACCACATGTTGGAGATGGCAGAGCCTTGGTCAGCCCCAGTCTCTGCATAATTTTGTGGAGCGGTGACTTTTCCGGCCACCATTCCCATTGCTAATAGAACTTCATATGCGTGAGAAGTAATCTTAACATTGTGTTAAGCCCTGACATTTCAGGGTTTATCTGTTAGAGTAGCTAGAATTTCCTTAACACATACAAAAGGTGAAATATCTTGAACAGTATGTAGAATATTAGAAACACTTAATAAATGTCATCTTTACCATCACGTTCATCATCACCATTTAACTCACCTACTCTGTGCTAAGACAGTTACATGCCCAATATTTAATCCTCCCAGTAACTCTGAAAGGGCTAGTAACTCCATTTAATAGGTAAGAATATGGAGAAATTAAGTGACTTACTTAAGTCACAGAGCAAGGGCTGGAGTTGTCATCTGAACCTGGTTTAGATGTTCCGGTTCCATCATTTCTAGTACCCCACTCAGCCCTCTCTAAGTTGCTGGTACAATCTGGATCCAGCAATGGAGGTAAAAGCTTTATAGGAGAAGAATGTCTACATTGTCAACTTGGCATCTCACTATTTTCTTGTCAGATTCCAAAACTCAACTCGTGCTGTGTTGTACAGTTCAAAGAAAGCATTTCACATCAAGAAATGTCATGGTTGCTAGAAATAATTCTGTCACATCCTCTTGAATTTTTCCTTTTTGCAAGTTCAGAGGGTTCACTAAGATTCAAATCGTATAATGCCTCCTTTTAAAACATTATAAAAGGGCACCTCATTTTTCAGAATCTCAACATCCAAATGGAACACTTTATTGTCTTCATCTTAAAAGGTACAAAATGAGGAGGTCCTAAAGAGGCAATTTATGATGTGCGGGTGCCTTATTTTCTGGTAATTGGAAGCTGGTTTTGATGCTATAATTTTGTTTTTGTGTTTTGCTACCCACTTATCAAAGGCAGTTGAGCTGAATGTACAGGATTTCCACAAACTGTAGAAATTTCTACAGCCATGTCAGTTGTGTCCCCGTATTCAGGTCCCAAATGTTAACACCGTGTAGGTCTTGGAGCCTTTATCCTGGGTCTCATTATTTGCTGTGGGAATCTGCCTCATGGGGGTTTTCAGTACTTTCTCAGGCAAAGTCAATGGAATTTTGGAGAAAATTCAGAGATACTTCTAAGTGTTTCGTTCTTCTCAAGCACCTCATTTAGTTATTCACGCAACAAACAGAGAGTACCTACTATGTGCCAGGCATTGTACCGGGCCTTGAGGATATAAGGATCTCTCTGCCACTATCCCTCCCTCCCCACCAGAAAACAAATGAAAATGGTAGGTGGACAAATGGATAAGCAAGTACCATCAAGAGAGAAATCATGGATAGGAACGCTTTAATGACAGATAGTCTTGAATTCAAATCCCCTCTCTCGCACTTCTACAAGGCAGTCTTGGGGAGATTACCAAGTTGTTTCAGAGCCTGGATTTTCTCATCTCTAGAATAGAGATGAGACCATCTGCAAAATGGTCTACAATCAGACCTACCTTGCAATGTTGTTTGAGCATTTGAGGTAGGGTGTGTGAAACATTTAATCATGGTGGTTGCTTAATAAATGGGAGCTATATTTTGTATGAAGTATTTGCTTATCATGGACTCCTACTCACTGGAAACCAGGCTAATGGAGTAGTTTGGTATTTCTCTTTTATTTATATTGGGATTCCCCAGAAACAAATCCCAAGACAAGGACTGTCTTGGGCAAGGATTCATGGCAAGGAAGAAAGGGGGATCCTGGGAGGAACTGGTAAGGTAATGGTGGGAGTCAGACAGAAGAGGGAAAAAACCACACAAGGGTACAGTTTCAGGCAATGTCCTATGGAGGGTAGCTCTGGTGTGTAACACTCCTCAGAATTAGTATCTACTCCAAGCAAGGAAGCTGGACTTTCATTCTTACACATCTGCCAATCATTAGCAAAAGGGTTGGGAACCCGCAGAAACTCGGGCTCACTACAGGTGAGGCAAAAGCAGTGCCAGTGGCCCGAAGGAAGAACTTCCAAGCCTCAGGAGCTGGTAGTTATGATCAAAGGCTCACAGAGTCTGAAAGAGGGGTGCATGGAAATGAGAAAAAGGACAGGAGGGCATCCAGGTGAAATACCAACTCTGTTGGTTATCTCTCCCTTTTCTGACTTCTGGGGGACATTAGCCCTGGCCCAACTAGCCCCAAGAAGTAAGATGAATTTTCCTTGGTGCAGAAGCACAAGAAGTTTGGAGAATTTCTCTATCCAAATAGGGCTAATGGGAGGCTTTGGGGTCACCCCGGCTTCAGTTGAAGTATTAGCCAAACTTTTTATTGCCCGTGACACTTTGGGCAACTGATTTAGCCTCTCTGACTTACATTTGCTCATTCATAGAAGAGGAACGACAATATACTTTTGTTGTCTTTCTGTCCACTGATTGATCTGACAAATGTATACTGAACATCTGCTATATGTCAAGATCAGGGCTAAGCATGGGTACACGGAAATGAATCAGACACAGGTCCTGCCATCCAAGACCTTGGCAGCTAGTGAAGGAGACAGACAAATAAATTACAGACTCTGTCCTTCCTTAAACATGATCTCTTTCTGTCTTCCTCTCTATCTGTGTCTTGTTTCTGATGCCATGCCTTCTCCTCTTCCTCCTCCTCCTCCACATCCTCCCTCCTTCACTTCTCTGCATTCTGTCTTGCATTCTCCTACCCTCCTAGTTTTCATATCATCTGGACACGCTATAACCTTCTACCCTATCAAGTTCCTGCCTCCTGCTGCTCTCTTCCAAGAGCCCTTCTGAAGGCTGCAGAGTCAGTGGAGTTCTGGGGAATTCATTTCAACCGAGGGCCTCTGGTCTGGCACAGGGTGACATGGAGATAACAAGAAATCACCCAGCGCTTTAGTTCAAGCTTGGGGGCTGGAGTGAGGGGTGGGGTGGGTGTACAAGAACAGGTAGCATTCCTGAGTCCTGGGGAATAGCAAATAGAATACATAGCTAATTGTTTGGGGGACAAGGGGTGGGTGGTGGTGCAGAAAGGTCTGGATAGATTTCCCTGCTATTTTGCAGATTGGTAGACTCCCAAGTCTCAGATGGGCACCCAGAAAATTGTGGCTTGAATTCCAGCTTTGGAACAAGCTGCATGATCTTCAACATTGTTTTCCTCATCCAAGGGGTATGCAAGAGACTGTGACCTGTAAGGACTGCTTTGGGCTTGGGAAACACCTAGATCCAAGGCCCTGAAAGCAGATTCCTTTGCCTGGAACCCAGTTACCATTGTATGGTAAAGTCAAAGGGCACCTGTTCCAAATAGAGACAGTATTCCAGTGACTTGTATAAAAGAGTACTTGGACCCAAACACCACAATTCCATAGCTGTGGGGGACTCTGGAATTGGCATTTTAAGAAACACATCAGAGATTCTGACGTGAGCAGTTGGTGGACCACTGTTTGAGAATCACTTCTAGACACCTGGGCGTGGCTCGACCTCAGTACTCTGACCTGGTTGTGGAAGGTCCTTCTATGAGCATCTTTCCTTGTCGGCACAGTAGGGCTCTTCGACCCTGTGCTGTCTTTCTGCAGAATTTCAGTGAGGAACAGATGAAATGGCAGATGGGAAACCTCTAAGAGGCTCCACAGATTCAAAGGGACTGCAGACAGAGAATATCCCTGCAAAACTTCAGCCCCTCCCCCCACCTCCTGTAGGAGGTCCTCTTGGCCAGCTGTTTTTACTCTAGCCATTGCTGTGGCAACCAGGTGAGCAGGTGGACCCAGGTCGCACCTGGCCGAGGTGTGGGCAGAGCTCTTGCCTTCTGCCTTGGTGCTTCTTGCCTCCACTCTGTAGGATAACGTCCAGAACGTGTGCCGCCATTTTGACGCATATGCGGTGCTGCAAGTGTGAGGGGGTTAACACCCCGTGGGCTAAACCTTGCCCAGTACCCGCTGGAGACTGGTGGTGCATATTCTCCGTTTCCCTCACTTGGGAAGACAATTCCCAGTGCATTCTGTCAGCTCCTCAGAGGTCCTGGTAGACCCGAGCCCCTCCCCCATAGTGATTATCAGCTCCTTAGAGGCCCCCGGGGCTGGCTTTTCTTCCTCTCCGGTTTCACTCTTCCTAGACTCTCCTCCCTTTCCTTAGGATCACTTCCCCAAACAACTACCGTAAAGCTTCCACTTTGTTACATGGCAAACCTCATACACAGGGATCCTCCAGAACAATCCTGCCCATTATAACCTTAAATCCTGAATCTCTTGTCCAAACCCACCTGCTCCCATCATGCTCCATCCCATAATGTCCTCAGTTATTTTGAGGGTCAACCCGTTCTTGAGCTGGGAGGGGAAAATACATCTACTTGGGTACGAATCCTCCTCAGGCAAGAGTATTATGGAACAACCCCATTAGGTCCAAAGGTGAGCACAGAAGGAACATTTCATCTCATTTCTTTTAACACTCAATAAGATGTAGAAGACAAAAATGAGACGCCAGTGAGTTTTACTTTTCTTTTCTTCGCTTTTTTTTTTTTTAATCCTCCCACTTCCTGTTTTCTCTTGGGAGATTGAAAAGTGTCTTCTCGCACATTTCTCATTATCAGAACTTAATGAGGATTCTAATTAGGACTACTGCACACTTCGGCGGTAGTTTCCAGAATATAGCTCTGGCTTCTGGCTTGTCAGGCTGCCAGTCTTTTGCATTCTCGCCAAAGATACCCTCTATCATAATAATACTAATCACTCTCATTTATTGAAAGTCTACTATGTGCCAGGCCATTTGCATATATTAGCAATAGTCCTCACAAAAGTCCTATGAGGTAGCAGCTATGAAGTGAGCGGCCTAAAGCCATGCAGCTAGGAACTGGCAGAGCTGGGATTCAAACTCAGATGCGCTCTCTGGTCAAGGACTTCTCGTGTCCAGCCTGCACAGGGGATCATGGGGAAAGAGAAGATAAGACAACAGGAAAAGTTGTCACAGCTCCCGCAATGGCCATCAGTTCCAATCAGAATGTTTGTTACGAGTTATTATGTCTCCAGCCTCGGTTTCTTGGTGTCTCTGGGAACAGTGCTGTAGTTTAGGGAATCCCAGGAGACTCTGAACACCCAGTTAGAAGGGCAGTAATAGCAGACCCAAGAATAGACTGATTGCTTATTCAGTATTCTTGTTATTTCTGAATTCTTCCATCCATCGTACGGAAGGCTGTCAGCAATTACCACGATGTTTTTTCCAGAAAGGGGCCTCTTAGCCTGGTTAATCACCTCACTCAGGACCCAACAGAGTCTCAGGGCAAATCCTCCTGATGTGACATCAAACCCTTGCTGTCTCGGGCTTCCCAGTGAATGAACACTCAGTGGACACCTTGGGGCAAAATGAGAGAACTGGCCTTTGGCAGAAGGAACAGTCCTTTCTAGGCTTGTTAAGTGCCAGTCGTTTTGTTAAATAGGCGTGCCCTGAGGCAATGTGGTCTTGTAATGGATCCGCAGATTAATATCAGGTAACAGAGGGCCATCTGTGTTACGGGAGAAGAGCTGGGTCTGTTCCCTTCTCCTCACAGCAGGGCATTGTCATCTTGCTTCCTCTCTTCTTCCTCTGGCTTCCTACTCTCCCCTCTACTCATCCTCCTGAGCACCTACTTATTAACACCACACACTTGGACCCTCGTAGACAATATCATTGACACCTGCTCTCACCACAGCTCAGCCCCTAAAGTCTGCATCCCCCCAAAACACATCCTCTCTTTCTGCCTCTTTCTTCGTCCCCCCTCTTGGCTTCCCATTCTTGGGACTCTGTGTCCCTCTCCTCTGTCTCTGTTTCCCTCTCTCTCTTTTTCATGACCATACAAAGGATTAATTCTCTTGAGCTCCGTCCACATTAAACCATCACCTCTGCCTTCCAATTCCTACTTGTTTCAAGCAAGCACCGTTCGGGTTCAGAAGATAGACGTTAGAACCCAGATCTGGCTGACTCCAAAGCTCATGTTGTTAGAGGCTACCTCCATTTCCATCTTTCTCACTGTCCACATTTGCTCTGTTTCCAGTTCCTGCCAAGTTAATACCCTAAATATTTCTCAGACATGATGTGCACCTTCCCATCTTCATTCTTAATTTATTCATTCAACATAAAATACCGAGCACCTGCTGTATGTCATATCTGTAGTAGGTCTGGAGCAGGTGTCAGAAAAGTCAAATTAGGCAAGATTCCAGTCTAGAGGGGAAAGAGATGACCACTGTGTCTATATATGTTTACATCACTTCAGGCCTGGGGTAATGTAACAGGTTTTTCTCAACCCCCTCTCCATACAACAGCTAGATTACCTAGAATTTTGTTTAAACCCTTTAATGGGATTCCCTCAGAATGGAACCCTTATAGAATAAAGGAGTGTCATACAATACCCTCTATAACTGCCGTGTCCCCAGACTACCTTTTACCAGTTCTCTGCCTTTTTGTGTCCTCGGAAAATTAGGCTGTTGGAAGTTCCCCCATATATTCACCATGCTGTTTACTGCCACCTGGCATGTTTTTTATTTCCTCTGTCCTGAATGACTTTCCTTCTACATCTGGTTAACTCGACTTACTCTTTGAGACTCCTATCAGGATCTTCCCAGCTCTCTCTGCCTAGATCAGATGCTCCTCTTCATGACCTATATATATCCATTATTGAGATTATTACATATTGTTTTATAATCACCTACTTAGGTATCTTTCTGACTCTTAGACTGGGAGCTTGCAGGATTAATTTGCCTCTGAATTCCCATTGCCTAGAATAGCCTGTGAAGTAAAGCAATTGATAAACACTTGAATGAATGACTAAGTGAGCAAATTAGTAATGAAAGGATACTATTTTTACGGCACCTTGTTGCCATTCTGGGCATTGATAGGCGAAGGCTTATTGAGCACGAGGGACAATTTGTAACTTGAGAGACCTGCGAACTGAAAACCTTCCTTTGGTCATGTTGGTGAGGGATGTCTTAGACTTCTTTGAGCATCTGATGTGACCTCTATGAGAAAAACGCCCATACACACAGTATGTTTGATATAGTTGCGGGGAATTCGTGGATTCTCAGTGCTCATACATGTTGACCTCTGGCTCCCTTGAACACAGTATTTTAAAAACTCCATCTCTGGAAACTAAGCCAGGGTACAAATGATCTGCCAGAGAATCTCTGTCCATTTAGGAGGTTTTGTAGGAGCAGAGACAGAGTTAGAATTCTGTGCCTTCTCTGTTTCCCCTGGGACATCCCATTTCTTCTGGGCTGAAGAGTTTGGCCATTGGTATGGAAACTTTCCCTGGGCAACGTTTTCTTTCATTGTTGTTACTGACATGAAGTACTTTGCTCTAACCCTGGAAAGTACTTGGTCGATTCTTGGAGATACTATGTAGGTTAATTGACTATAATTAAGCTGGTTAAAGTGGCATCTGGCTTACTTCTTAATTATGTGGCAAGTTACTTCTGGGACCCTCTTTCTTCATCCCTACGATGGTACTGATAATAACAACTCCATAGGCTGTTGAATAGATAACATTCAAAGAGTGTTGACTAGGATAATATCTTGTATATGAAACACACTCAACAGTCATACACCACAACCACCTCTACCATCATCTCTAACATTCAGGTGTCTCGATCTTTGTGATGCTCTATCTGTATGATATCGTCGTATTTTGATCACTCCTTTTTGTAAAGCAGAAGGATGCTGGCAGATATCAATTCCTTCAAGTACTGTTCCACCCACTTAAATATTGAGGAACAATCCAAATGTCTTTGCAAATGCTTTTGCTTTTTTATGATTGACCACCTGGGATCCAACGTTTATTTACATAAAAGCCCTTAAACTGACCTTTAGAGGTGGAATGTTCTCTCTTCCCTTAATGTTTTAGACCCCTTCTGTGCTCAGAAGCTGATGAAATCTGAAATCTGCCCGTTTCGTGTTTTTTTGGGAGGAAAACCCAGTTTAAACACTTAATTTTATCAGTGACTTAAACCTTTGTTTGCCATTTTCTTTGCAAGGAACTCTGAGATTTTGAAAGCAGCCTTCTGCAAATAAAAACATCATGACCAGACTCTCAGCACTCCCTGTGTGGATGGATAGTTCTGCACATGGAAAAAAAATGGTGCATTTTCTTGATTTCAAGTAGCTGAAATTTGACTGGAAAATCTTAGCAGCCCCGAGGGCATGTAATTTAGTGCCCTTGACACTATTAAGCCATCTGCCAGTCACTTCCACAACCTTACTGCCCCTCCTCCACAGCCCCATTCGGAGACAGTAAAACTTTGATTACCTAGAATAGTCATAGTGAAGAAGATTCTGAATAAATAAATTTTCCAGCTCATTAGGTAATCATCCTTGTAGGAAAAAAAAAAAAAAAACGATTGGGCAGACCTCTCTTCAAGTTCTGTCCGTGATATTTATTAAGTATGTCTTGGCCAAGTTACCTCACTTTTTAGGGTCTTTATTACTCCAGCCAAGAAATGGGAATGGAAATGGAAACATTTCAAGGTTACTTTGCAGATTAGAAATAAATTTGTAAAACATATGGCATATAATCGGTGCTTGGGAAGAGTTGGTTCCCTTCCCTCTCTCAATCATTCAACAATTTATTGGATAGTTCCTGGGTGCCCAGCACATTTCTGGGAACTGGGGATAGAATGTCAGACAAAACTCTATTGCCCATGCCCTTAAGGATTCTAGTGGTAAACTATGGTGTGTTCTAAGATGGGGAAGTTTAGGATGCTTTAGGAGTCCATAGGAGTGGACTCTAACCCAGCCTGGATTAGAGGTTATAGCTGGGATCATAGGTGATAATATCATTGTCATAGTGATGGTGACGATGGTGGTCATGATTTTGGTGATGATGATGATCACAGCATTCACATTTTGTGCTCTGCACTGACATTAAGTGACGTGACAAAGTCTGCAAAGCTGGTAAGTGTCAGAGTACGTTTCCAACTGAAGCTCTTCCTAACTCCAGAGCCCAAGGCTCTCACTAACTCTCTCCGAGCTCATGGAGTTTGAGGATTTCTTCCAAAGTGGACCAGGAATGAAATTTGGAGCATTCAAATCCTTGTACTGTGATGACATTCACTATTCCCTCCTCCTTTTTTTAAATTTTAAGTAATAATCCAAGTTTTCAATATTTTATAAATTCACTTCGGAAGAAGCTGGTGGATGGACAGTACCACCTGTCTATCAAGTGCCTTGTGCTTGAGACCACATTATCACAAACACTTTCTGTAACCTGGAATGGATATGGGCCGGTGGCCATGCTTTCATGAGCCCAAGAGGACTTGGACAAAGCCATCTGTGAAGTGGGTGTTAGTGATATTCAGACCCAGCTGTGACCAACTCTCTCAAGATTAGATATGAACATCCTCAGGAGTCAAAGCATCTCTTGCCTGGACTATAAATTCTGTACTGAGGATGACAGTACTGGGGGGCTTGCTGGTAGAGGAAGCCCACAGGTGTATCACTGGCAGCTTAAGCCTTAACAACACAACAGCTTCAAATGTGGCACAGAGGTAACACAGACATTAATTAAATCAGCCAGCCCAGGTGGCCTCCCTCTACAGAGCCTCAGAAACTGGAGATAAGAGCGAGGAGTTCCCTCTGAGGTTCAGCTTGAGAGGAAACCAACATCCCCACCATCCTTGAATGCTCTCCAACAATCTGGCAAAACAACAGGCTGTCAATCATCCAGTGAGGAAAACTGTTCCTGATATGCCCGCTGCTTAAAAAGAATGGAATTGATACCAGCTATAAATTGATGGGAGGCAGCCTGAACACCTACACAGGTGATCACAGCCAGAATGTAGTGGTTTTCATGAAAACCTAAAAACCCATAATGATCCTGGCATCCGCAGCCCTCTGATGAATTTCAGGTTCATTTCTCGTCTCCCTCCTTCCCCAAACACACCAGTCCCTTTAGCTGTCACTGCTCTGTCAATATGAGAGGTCTTATCAGATTGTAGCACACTGTTGACCTGCTGTGTTGCCTACCTGCCTGGAAGGTCCTTAAAGTTAGATACTCTTATCTTACTAACCTATGTAACTTGAGCCATTGTAAGACCAATAGAGCTTCCCTAGTCTGGCCCAGGTTTGTTCAACAAAAAACAAAACTTTTTTGTTGAAGGAAGGAAGGAAGGATGAAAGGGAGGGAGGGAGGGAGGGATGCCAGCTGTTTCCCCGATGCAATGGACCACCCAGCATGAAGCATGGCAGTCACCCAAACCATGGAATGCACTCCATTCACTAAGATTACACTACTGCGAGATGTAAAGTCAGTCCTTGTTCATTCGGTGTTAAGTTACAGAAGGGGACATTAACTGCCTCTCTCCTCAGTTCCCTCTAAATCACTTTCCCTAGGTGTAGCCAGGCCCTTCACTCCCGACACACCATCCTTCCCACCCCCTACTGCCCAGGAATAGCCATGGTGTGTGTGGGGGGGTCCCTTCTTTATTTCTCATACCCATCTAAGTACCAAAAAGGCTGTTTGCTCACCTTAAGTTGCCTTACAACATGACAAAGCTTTCCTTGGATTCAAAATTTGTCTCAGATCTTAAACCCCCATTTCCAGGTCCTTTGCTCTGCACTCCTCAACTCAATCTAACTTAGTCTAACTCTCTTATGAGCATCTCTCTTGGCTGTTTTCCCTGGGGAGGGGAGGGGAGATGTTGTCAACTAAGGCAAGGACATTTAGCTTGGTGAGCCCATCGCCCCGCAGTTTGTGGATAGCCTTCAGGACCCATAATCCCCCTGAAACCTAATACGAAATCTTGCACTCGATCATGCCAATCATTATCAGTTTCCTGGCTTTGATGAGATACTGTGGTTCTGTAAGATTGCCGCACTGAGTGAAGCCGGATGAAGGGTTTTGGGGTCTGTCTGACTACGTCAAAAACTTCTCGTGAATCTCTGAATAGGCCAAAGTAATAAAAAAGAATCTCGTGGAGTAACCAAATATATAAAATAGAGAAGAAACAATCTTATGCATGTACCTGTTCATTTTTCAAGAAGATTCGTATCTTTCCTCCAGGTCCAGGAATTTGATCCACAAAATTTTTCCTCCAGGTCCAGGAATTTGATCCACAAAATTTATAAACACATATATAGCTACTTACACAGTTCTGAGGCTTAGTTTCCTCATCCCTCACCATGGTATGTCCTCCTGTGGGCTGTCATTTATCATCACCAATGTCTACTTCCACACTAAGTGGGGGTGGAGGGAAGAGAGGAACATACTTTGTACGGAGAATGTTAATTCCACACTCACATTTCTCTGAGACTTTATTATATTTAACAGAACATCTCTCTGGTTTGTAACCCTGAGTTATGTTTCAGAAGATCCTCCTTTTAATGTCTTTGGTTTGAGTTGATAGTGAGCCCTGGTTTAGGAGTCAGAATATACGTTGACTGAAAAGAATACTCACTTTTGGTGCTGACCTTTCTGGCATTAGGCCAAGAGGCTCTGGGCAACTTGCAAGCAAAACATGGTTTCCAATTTCAGAACCACCCAGAGTCCCCAGGTCTCTTCTTCCAGTTAGAAACATGGTAGCCCATGGCTCCTCTCCCATGAAAGACGGTGTGTGGCATCTGTGCTGGATTCAGAAACCAGCTGGACCTGGAGGCAGAGGAACTGAGTTTGAATTCTGGTTCCGAGGTTTGTTTGCTAGAGGACTTTGGACAAGCCACTTATTATCTCCAGGGGAGATAATGGGGGTTTAAGATCAATTTCCTATCTTCCAACTGAGAAAGGTAACATTACCCTCATGATATAGTCATGAGAAATGCATAAAACGGGCATGTGAAAGCACTCTGACAATTCCAAAATAAGACACAAAGGTGAGAGATCATTATTAAGGAGAAATATGGGGAGAGAAATGACCGGGACGTGGGATCTGGAAATAGGCCAAACCTGTGCCATGTCCTTTATAATTGTTACCTAAGTTATAAACACTGATGGCCAGAATCCCAAACCCTAAGCAAAGGTAAGACATATCTCTCTCATAGAAGGTTTTGATGTATTTCCACATGGAGGAAATTGAGTGGACATATTGAATTCCTTAGACCCAAGGGTAATCCTGTCATATCCTATCCCATCCCATCCCATCCCATCCCATTATAGCCTATCCCATCCCATCCCATCTCATGCCATCCCGTCCCATTGTATCCCATCCCATCCCATTGTATCATATCCTATCCCATCCTATCCCATCCCATCCCATCCCATCCCATCCCATCATATCCTATCCCATTCCATCCCATCCCATCCCATCCCATCTCATCCCATCCCATCCCATCTCATCCCATCCCATCCCATCCCATCGTATCCCATCCCATCCCATTGTATTGTATCCTATCCCATCCCATCCCATCCCATCCCATCCCATTGTA
The DNA here is from genome assembly GCF_002288905.1 of Enhydra lutris kenyoni. Lineage (NCBI taxonomy): Eukaryota > Metazoa > Chordata > Mammalia > Carnivora > Mustelidae > Enhydra > Enhydra lutris. The sequence continues at coordinate 5,184,705 of NW_019154129.1, read as the reverse complement.
TCCTATCCTGTCCCATCCTATCCTATCCTATCCATTCATTCACTATTCATAGGACATATATATAGCATCAAACCATGTGATACAGGCTAAGATACGGAAACCAGTGAGACTCTGGTCTCTTCTCTCCAAGAGCAGAGAGTTTAGTATGGGAAACAGAAACTATTCCTTTCTAGGGAAAGTGGCAAAACAGAATCAAAGAAAAGCAAGCAGCTTTAGGGGATTTTGTTTTTAAAAGAATCATTACCAACATCCAGAGTGTTTTGGCCATGAGTTTACATAGCAATCAATCTTCTAAACTCTAATTCATCTCCATCTGCAGGCTTGGATGGTGAGCGTTTCTGTAAATATGAAAGAAAGATTCAGTTCTGCTCACCAGACCAGATAAGAAGTAGGTGCATAGTTTTCTTTTGCATTGTCATGTTCAGTGGCTGCTTTTTCAGATATGTTATTTTTATATCAAAGCAACTGCATGCACAGAGTTAAAAATATCGATCTGCTTTATAAGAAAAAGTAGAGGTCCCCTTTCCCTGGGTCTCCTCATCTCCCCTCTTGGATGCCTTCCCAAAGGCAAGAATTTTTAATGGCATGAAGTTAGGGCTATATTTTAAATATGCACCTGTCACTACTTCTCCATGAATTTCCCCGACTTTATTGGTTGATTTCCCTCTTTGGGAAGGTAAAGGTTTCGTTCTCTTTCACAGGGGTGAGTTCTTTCCCAAGTCTTGGACTAAAATGAAACTTGTGTGGATTTCAGAGCCTGCAGTGCATCTCTGGAATCCCGCACAGGCTGTTCTTCCCTTGAGGCTGGTCCAGGCTAGAGAGGGAGAGCTTTGATGTGGTCAGTGTTGGCAGATTCAGACTCTCAAGCAGCCTTCCCACAGGCACTGCTGGCTCTTGCTGTTTTCCAGCTGGAACTGCTCTGGAACCAAGCCTCCTGGAATGTAGGCTGGCATGGCAAATGCAAAAGAACTTTCAAGATGGAAAACCGTTGGGCTGGAAGTCCAAGGATAGCTCTGGGGACCCTGTGGTGGAGGAGGAACTGAGTGGGTGGTAGTTGGGGTTTCGAATAGAGAGAAGATGGGACATCTGCACAGGCCCTGGCGTGGCTCAGAGAGGAGAGGGATGAAAACCAGTCGCTCTTAGGGTTGAGACCTTCATATAGGATAAGGAGCCCCAGGGAAGCCGAGGAATTATTCAGTCCCCTGCTGGGACAAATGCTGGCTAGCAATTTGGCAAAGAATCAGGTGGATCCTCACATAAGATTTAACACTGAAAAAAAAAAAAAAAAAAGAAAAGAATAAGAGGCTTTAAATTTTTAGTAAAACTATGCACCGGAAAACAATAAAATTGAACATTCATTGAGTTGCTGAAATGGAGAGAACTAGGGGTAGATAAAAATCAGAAAATAAAAGATAGATATATTTAATCACATATATATGATATATTAGTATATCTATTATGTCTAATATATATATTCCCACGTGGAGGGATATAGAATCTTTATATCTACATCGTATATATGTATATATACACACACATATATAACATATATTTAATATAGCTATCCAATATATATCTAACCTATATAATATTGAGAGATATTTAGATCTTAAAAAATGTTAAAAGAAAGCAAAATGGGAGTATTTTTCTGAGTAAAGACCAAGCCTCAATATTCTTAACATAAAAGAGCTTATAAAACCATTATGGAAATCACTAAGCTCCCGAAAGCTCAAATAGCCAGAAAATAAAAATCACAAAGAGGAAACAAAACGGCTTTAAAAACATATGGGGAAAACGTTCAACCTTACTAGTAATCAAAGAAATGCAAATTAAAATGGAGGCAACTATTTTCAGCCAGCGAATGCGTAATATTTTCAAAAAGGAGAATACCCCGGCTGATGGGGGGGTGTGGTGAAATTGCTACTCTCCAGCGCTCCTGGAGGCCATATGAGTTTGTGCAGCCCTTTTGGAAGGCAGCTTGGCGGTGTGCATCAAGAGCCTTAAAAATATCCATGCTTCCTAATCCGACGATTCTACCTCCAAGGCGGTGATGGTAAATGCGGCCAAAGCTTTTTGTGTGGGAAAAAAACCCTCATTGCAGTGTGGGTTAGCACGGGGAAAAGGAGAATACCGTCTACATGGATAACAAGAGGAGGAAATGGTGAAATCAGTGATGGAGTCCGTGGGTTGGGTTATTAGAAGCCATTCGTAGTGACTCAGACCAACCTGGGTCTGTTCCTGGCTTAGCTTCTCTGAGCCCCAGGGAATGCTGCGTGCCTTTCTGCCCGTGCTTCCCTAGCTGTAAAATTGAACTAATGGGCTCCTACAGGGTAGTTGTGAGAATCTGGCTCAGGATTTGATGCACGGACTGGGGGTGCTTTTCTTGTTTCTCCGTCTTTCCTGACTTAGCAACTGGCACTGGTGTTCCGAGGGGTAGGATAGATATTTTTGTGTCTCAGAGGATTCTTGGTCAAAGGATTTCACCAGAATTAAAAGACTAAAGGGTTTGGAGGCTTGCAGGTCCGGTTGGATGCAGCTGCTATAAATAATGCATGGTGAGGGCTTCAAGGACCCCACTTGCCACCACCAACCCCCCCCCCCGGGTTCCTCTCTTGAAACGCTCCCCCTTCCGCTGGGATTAAATAGATGATTGCATGCTAGATTCTGAGAGTGCGGGTAGAGGTTGCAGAGATGTTTGGGATGCCTGGATGAATAAGCCAGTCCTTATGCTCAATGAAAAGTTTTCTCTTTTTAATACTCATGCTTTGCAAGATGCTTAGTAGCACATTATGTTCTCCATGTACATAAGAAAGTGACAAGGCTCCCCTCTGTACTGTTAATGGTCTTGTTTCCATCCTCCAGGTTGGCCTGTTTTCCCTTTTCCTATGGTGGGCACAGCTCCTGGTGATGTTTCTTTTCTAATGAGCTAAAATGTCTTCAAATCAATCCTGGGCATCCTTTAATGAAAAAAAAAAAGGCACATTGATACGCAGCTAGAATAAGTAAGAATTCTCGGAGGAACCACCATCTCTATTTTTGTGACTCATTCAGCAGATATGTGCTGAAAACCCATTAGGAAGCAGCTGGACTCATAATACTAGTTTTACCCATCACTTTTCTTCTCTGTACCTCAGTTCCCCATCTATAAAAGAAGGAAGGTAGGCAAAATGGCCTCTTTCAATGACAATGTTCTGTGCTTGTTTTAGGCAGTGGACACAGTACTGCAGAAGTCCCAGTGGATAATGTATTTGAGGCAGAATGGATGGAGAGAATGAAGAAAGGAGGCAATTGCCTAAATAAATCCGTAGAGATAGGTCGGACTCTGTGACCCAAAAAAGTGAGGTAATGTGCCCAAAGCCACGTACCATGTAAAGAGGGGATCTAGGACTTTATCCCAGGTCCAAGTAACCAAAACCCATGCTCCTGCAATCACTGTAGACATGATGAGACTTGACCTCTAGAAAGCTGTCCCCTCTCCAATAGCAAGGCTGACATTTGTCACAAGTTAGCTATAGTTGGATGCAAGGGTATTGGAACCAGACCCTGAGAGGCTGACCCAATTATCATCACTCTACCTGCCACAGAAAATTTAAAGCCAGCCACATTGGGAGGAAGTGTTTGCTGGGCTCTGATAAGGGCTTACATGGAGAAATGCCCTGCCTTCCTCACCAGACTCCAACAAAATCCGACTATTTGTTTGATGAAAAATAGGTTCCCTTCCATTTACATTTCCCCTGATGGTGAGGGTCTATAGGCTGAGCCAAGGAGTAGGACTGCATGGCATTGGACTGATGTGTTCCTCATGCTATAGAAATGCACGGACGTAACACGGAGGGCATGAGGACACCATTTTGCAACTCTCCAAGGCATCCTCACTGGGTTTTTGGAAGGAGACCTTTTGTATGAGGCAAAGCAGACTTAGAAACAGAATGTACTTTCCTAATGACTTTCTCTAAGGAGAGTGATGAAGGAAAGGAGAAAATGAGGGAGATAGAATAAGCTTTGCAAGAAGGTATTTACAATTAAATTGCATTTTAAAGAAGCTAGGTGGAGAGTAGCCAGGAAATTGTAGTAGAAAGTAAGAAAGTGACACAGGCTTTGGAGTCAAGAAGACTTGAGTTGAAGTGTTGATCTGCAATTATCAGCTGTACGACCTTGGCCAATTAACCCAGCTGGGGATTGATGTCTGCAAATAAAGATGATATACTTGCATGTTGTAGAGGTTTTTTTTTCTCTGTCTCATTAACCAAGAAATATGTACAATAAAGAGAAATGGGTAGGGACAGAGTATCTTGGAGTCATAAAAGTTAGTCCCTAATTAGAAGCCTGGTAGTTGGCCCTTTAGAATCACCGGGAGCCTTCTTAGAGAGGAAATCAGTTTTGAGTCATTGGAAGTAGCATCCCCTAAAAAGAGGGAGAGAGGAGGAGGAGGCTCTGGAATCTCACTTGGGAAGCAGATCATGTGGTCTCACGTCTTGGAAAGAGAGTGTACATAAGGCATTTGGATCCATTCATGGGGTTTAAGAGAAGGAGTGAACAGACCACTGAGCTCAGACTCTGAGATGGGAAATGAATGGAACTGTGAGGTCATGTGGCTAGCAGCAGTCTGACAGTTGAATGAAATGCTTTGCAATGGAGCTCACATTTGGGTATCCTTGGCCAAGCTTAATTCAGAAAGAATGAGATTTTAAAAAAATAATAAAAAGTCATACTGGGGATCCAAGAACTGTAGCACCAATGTAGACAGAGACGACAAACATTATCTATTAGATCCTGTAGCCCAGTGATTCTCTTGGCCTATAGAAACATCAGGAGAGCTCCAAGAACAAACACTGGTTGTAAGCTCTACCCCAGGCCCGTTTCATCAAAATCATCATGTGTAGCCAAGCTTGAGAACCACAGGTGTAGACCAACTTTAAAAAGCATTTGGGTTGTTTTCAGTCTGAGGCTGTCATGAATAACATTGCTACAAACATCCTTGTGCAAGCACTGGTAAGTAGATAGAAAAATGTGGTTTATCCGTACGATGGGATACTTTTCAATGATTAAAAGGAGCAGGCTACCGACACCCACTACACCACAGATGAGCCTCAGATACGGTCTTTGAAGTGGGAAAGAAAAGCAGACCCAGAGACAACAGCTTGTACAATTTTATTTCTATGACATATTCAGAAAAGATAGAAGAGTAGATTAGTGGTTGCCTAGCTGGGGGCAGGAATAATGATTATCTGCAAATGGACACGGGGGAATCTTAGGAGGGGTGCGTGTTTGTGCATGCAAATGGAAGTGCTTTCAAACTCATTTATGATGCTAGTTGCACCACTTGGGTAAAGTTACTGAAAATCATCAACATGTGTAATTGTAGAGGATGAATTTCATGATATGTAAACTATACCTCCATAGAGTCGTCTATAAAAGCAATTCAGTGAGGCAACAAGAAACAATGGTGGTCGTGGACTGTTTCAAAGCCAAGGATTTTCCTGGAGTGCCTGGGTAGCTCAGTGGGTTGAGCATCTGACTCTTGGTTTTGGCTCAGGTCATGATCTCATGGGTTGTAAGTTGGATCCTTGTGTCTGGCTCCGTGCACTGACCCCTCTCTCTCCCCAACATATATATATATATATATATTTTAAGCCATGGATTTTCCTGTTTGAGTGTGAAGCTGAACAATTACTTTACTCCCTCCACCCTCCACCACGGGTCGACTGCATAGAACCCTCGTTCCTTCTGCTGTGTGTGAAATGGATGGGGAGACTCATGAGAGGGCTCCCAGATGTTTTGCCAATCTAGTAGGTCTAGATCTAAATCTAGGTCTTTAAGATTACCTGGAAAAACAAAAATATCACTGTACTTGCACATGACATTTATGGAGCAGCTGCTACCAGTTATATGAATACTAAGTGAGATGATATATGTACAGGTAGGTTACCTGGCAGCTGGAAGATATACAATAAATATTAGCCCTCTTCTCTTCTGCATCAGGAATAGCCTATTGTCTTTCTCTCTTCTTTATGATCTCCTGTCCCGCTGTGTGGCACCAGAACTGGGCATGCGTCACATGGGACTTCCATTTCCTCCCAAGCCCTCAGTCACTTCTGCCCTTTGTCGGTACTCAAGACTTTCCCAGTTGGCTCAGTGATATTCTCTCCCTTCCCCTCTCTCACTCTGTTGTCATTTGGGATGTTAAACTCTCAGGAAAACCCATTGCTTTCTGTCTCATCTTCTGAACTAGGAAAGCCTAGTTCTGAACTAGGAAAGCAGTGGTGGTAATTTGGCCACATGCCCAGTTGATTGCTATCAGAATTGGTACCTTCCACTGGGTCACACCAACTCAGCCATCTTTAGCTGCAAAAAGAGTCTACGGAAGTAATATTAAGGACCCAATTTCCAACGGTCCACCTTCTCATGCCAGTGTCAACAAAGGGACCTCAGCACACTGGTAAGACATCTCAGTGGCATGGTCTGATGGAGGCATTTTGAAATGTCAGGTGTGCCATTGAGCATCTAGGCAACAATGGGCAAGTTGTTTAACTCGTAGGGTTTTTATTGGTCTGTTAAATGGGAATGCTTATTGCACAAGGCAGATAGGAAAATTCAACAAGATTATTATTTTTTAAAGATTTTATTTATTTATTTGACAGAGATCACAAGTAGGCAGAGAGAGAGGGGGAAGCAGCCTCCCTGCTGAGCAGAGAGCCTGATGCGGGGCTCGATCCCAGGACCCTGAGACCATGACCTAAGCTGAAGGCAGAGGCTTTAAACCACTGAGCCACCCAGGCGCCCCTCAACAAGATTATTTATACGAAGAGGCCACAGGTCCAGGCACAAAGTAAAGGCTCAGCGAATTCTCATTCTCTCCACCAAGCCCTGCACGATTAAGAAACTTATATTATAGAAACTATACTTTCATGAATTGTCAAAGTTCATGGGTATCCTTGTCTCTGAAATCAGCAGCAGTTGTGAATCTGGTAGTCCTGGGATCATCAATCACAACATCAGTTTTGAGTGGGTTGGAATGGAAAGTACCAATGTTGAAAGTGAATCTGGGCTCTTCCAATGAGGCTTTTTGTAGGAATGAGTCTCTTGCTGGTGTGACCTTGAAAAAGTCAATTTAGTGACTTGAGAAAGTTCTTAGCTTTCTCACCTGGGCAAAACTAATTTATTTGGCTAGACACATTCTATAACACATGCCATTAGCTTGCTTACTTCTCATTTGAAGCCTAATAAAATCGAAACATAAAACATGTGTTTTTGCTCATCAGTTATTGGCCCATTCCGGAGATGTTGGGGCATCTGATGAAAGGGAAGATGGGCCATCATTTCAGATTGCCACTGGTATTCATGATGCTTTCAATTTAGTTATCTGGGCTCTCATTTTCTCCACATGAATCTATTTTAATGCTGTGGATAAATTTCCCATTGTTACACATAACAAGATTGTTCTGCTTTGATATCTGCCTTTATGGTTTAATTATTTATATATATGTTCATAAAATATACTTTATACTGCTAATACCCTCTTGGAAAAAAAAAGTGTCCTTTCCCTTGCTGATCAGTTGAAATGCCTTGAAGAGGTTAGCCACTCCTATAGTTTCAAATGCAAAGGCTTGTAGATGGTTTTATTCTAAAGTTTAATTAATCATTCCAGCCTCTGGCAGCTGTGCAGGAAAGTCGTTGTTAATTCCCCATGGTAGAGAGAACTTGGGCAGACAGAAGGAAGCCAAATCACTGCTGGCTGACCCTGAAAGGAGGAGGGAGGAGAGAGTTCCCGGTCATGTCAAGTGGCCTGAATTCCATGACATGCTGACTCTTTGTGGGATGGGAATGCTTGAAAAAGTCATTCATGTTGCCTTGAAGCTGGAGAAACCACTTAACGATGATAGCCATCCCTTTGGAGGAAACCCAGGGAATCAAACAGATTTTGGGAAGGTCTTGCTAATTCCCTAAGGCAGAAAAATGCCAGCCAATGCCAGGAATTTGGTCAGCAGTCCTGTGTCTAGCACAAATTCCCAAGCTGCCCTCGGAATCTGGCCCAGAGTGCTGGTCTCACTGGGTCCACTTTGAGTCGGGGGAATGGTTATTTGATGCAGTGGGGATATCTGTCACTCTGAATCAAGTATAATTCCTCAAATCTGATGACAAAGCATGCCAACACCCTCCTGTTCAGAAGGCACAGATCCGAGGTCTCCTCTGGTCTTTACCAGCTGTGTAGGATCCTTATATGAAGAAGGCAGTAATCCCTAACTCACAGGGCTGCTGCGGGGATCACATGTGATAATCTCTCTAAAACCCCTAATACTGTGATGGGTTAGATGTTCCACACACATTTCTTTTCAGAAAATCTCTGCATATTTTTACATAATTGAGATTGCACTGCATATACAATTTTGCCTGATATAGACCTAAAAGTTTGAAGTTGTATTTTATCAGAACTTGACATTGCTCTATTGTTCTGATAAGTCAATATAGTCTTTTTATATAAATGTTGTTGTACTCTTTCTCTTGAATCGTTCAGCATGTTCTTATTAATTTTTGTGATTATGATGTATTGTCATATCTATAAATTCGGTTTAGCAATCTTTCAAGGATATCTGTGTCTGTGTTGAGGAGTTATTTTAATCCGTAATTTTATCCATTTTTGGAATGACCTTGTCCAGTTCAAATATCAGCATTTCTCTGGCTGCACATAATGTGTTGAGAAGTACATTCTCTTTCTCCATCTTTTAAAAGAACTTGTGTAAGTCTGGTGTGATTTCTTCCACAAATGTTTGGTAGAATTTGCCAATTCACCTTGACTTCAAATATTCTTTGTGGGAAAGTTTTTGACAAATTCAATTTCCTTAGTAATATTATCTTATTATCCTTCTAATGCTTCTGGGATCTGTGAAGCTCATAACCTCTTTTCATTCCCAATTTTTAGATTTGCATCATTTCCTACTTTTCTTGATTGGTTTACTTAGGGCTTTATCAATTTTGTTGATGTTTTTAAGGAAGCAAATTTTGGGTTTATTAATTTTCTCTCTTTTTTTCTTTTATTCACTTCATTGGTGCATGCTTTTTATTATTTCCTTTGCTTTTACTTACTTTGCTCTTTTTTTTTTTTTCACCAAAGGTGCCATATTAGGCCATTAATTTCATACTTTTCCTGCTCCAATCTCACCCTCTTCTTTTTGGGGGATCAGATCATTTGCTATTGTCTCACAGGAAATTGTGGCTCTGTTAATTTTTCTTAAATCTTTTTTCCTGTTTGTTCTTTAGAATTGATAAATTCCAGTTATCTGTCTTTAAATTCACTGACTTTTTCTTTTGCCTACATGGGAATTTTAAAATTCCAGGTGTTGTATTTTAATTGTTATACTTTTAACTTCTAACCTTTTCATTTGTTTCCTTCTTGTAGTTATATTTAATTGCTGAGATTTTCTATCTATTCACTCATGAGGGCCATATTTTCCTTTAAGTCTTTCCTTTAATGATTTGCACATATTTGTAACAGCTTCTTGAAAATCTTTGTCTGCTTAGCCCCACATTTGGACCAGTTTAGGACTGGTTTATAGTGACAACTTTATTTTTCTTAACTGTGGATCACTTTTTCTCATTCTTTGTATAGCTAGGTTTTTTTTTTTTTTAAATTGAATACTGGATGTGATAGTATTAAAGAGACTTTGGATTCTGCTTTTCTGAAGACTATTGATTCTTCAACTCCTGGATGATCACCATGAACATGTGAAAGTTTGATTTTACATTTTGCTAGTGCAAAAAAAAAAGTGTTCATCAAACCCCTCTAACCCAACTGACTTCAACCTCTATACCCTGTCTTCCCTGCAGGTCTCACTGCGGGGGTGGTTTTTAGACTTCATTAAGATAAGCCAAGAGTAGGTTTTACTCTAGGGTGTTCCTTTATCCTAAATTGATGACATTCTTAGGGGTCAGCTGAATGTCAGGTGTGTTAAAGATGTGTTAAGAAGATCCCTCCACTCTAGGGCCAGAACACATCAACATCTCTGTTACTCTTTTCCTCCAAGCAGACCTATATGTCTAATTCCACTTTCAACCCATAGCAGCGTCTGTCTGGTTAACTTTGGGAGGTCTCACTTGGAGAATGGACAACCTAGCTCTCATCTGCGGGCTTGCAAGGAGCCCCCTGCATGGATTTCTAGGGTTCCCTCTCCACACAGCTTCCCTTTCTTCGATACCTTCATCAAACACTAATTACTAATTTAGGTTCTCAATTCATTCATTAAACAGATTTCCAGAAGCTTCATTTCAGATGTCCAGAACTCTGACCAATGCCTCCTCAGCTTAGCAGAACTCTTGTTCTCTTCTCAGCCATTAGTTCTTTGTATCAGGCTGGGAAAGTTTTCCATAAACAGAGAACTCACTTAGGAGGTTTCCTTCTTTCAGGTATTATAGCCTTGTGCTGTCTGTTTCCCACTGTCTGAAAATCTGTTAACTTACATATTTTGTCTAGTTGTGTAATTGTTTACGGTGAAAGACTGGCCCAGGACCAGTTATTCTATCATAGCCAACAGCAGAAGAATTTGGCTTTTTGTTTTAATACTCGGAATTGAGATAACTTCAGGATATATTTAGATGTGATGTTCATCTTCCGTATCACTGCGTTTACAACAGTGCCTGACACACAGGTGGTCAATAAAAATTTGTTGAATAAACAAAGTATCCTGGGGATTATCTGTTCAGTCTTTTCTGCAGCTCAGGAAATTTTTCCTTTATTAGTTATTTGATAATTTCCTCTTTTCATTCTTTCTGGAACATTTACTAAATAGATTTGGAACTCCTGGGTCGATCTTAATATCTCCCCACACTCCATGTTTGACCTTTTTTGCCAGTTCTGACGAAATCCTTCGCCTTAGTATCCCAGTCCAGATTTTAGTCCTTACTGGTATCCACTCTTCTGTGCAGACCACCCACCTTCCAAGTTTTAGTTTTTAGTTTGGCAATTATGGTCTTAAAATTTTGTATTTGAGAGCTGTTTTTGTTTCTTTTCCTCTGTGTCCTGTTCTTCCTTATTGATATGATAAATGGATAAGTTTCATTCAGTTTATTGTGTTAACTGTTCCCTCAGACATTAATTTGGTGCTTATTGTATTTTGAAAATCTTTTTCACACTGTTTGGTTTCTTCAAATGTATGGTAGTTATTGGCTGCTTTTCATAATTATTGATGTAATTTAAATCAAGTGATATTGGCAGCTCAGGAATAATTTTTTAGTTCAGTGAAATCTCATGTTCCGTCGGTGATGAATGGAGATTTGGGTCATGAGAGCCTTCATGCTGGAGGAGGGGATGGGAGTCTGGGCTTTCCTTAACGGTATGCAAGGGAAGGGTTTTTCATTTTGAATAAGTGATCGTCCCATCTTGACTGAAAACTTGAAGTTGTATGAGGCACAGCCCCACTTCGTTGCCCATAGATCATACTCTGGAAGTCTTTGTCAGAATTTCTGGGTAAAAGATTTGTACCATAACATTATCCTAGGGATAAGGGTCAATAAAGCCACTCTGATATCCAGGGCCTGGCTTATCTGCTCTACCTTCTAGTTCCTCGCCCTAATGACAATGCACCTTCTACCCATTATCTGTCCTTTTCCACACCTTTCTCTTCAGTCATGGGTTGGTGAGATTCTTTGCCTTCTTCTAGTTCTGCTATGGATTTTAAGAACATGTGGCTGCTTCCCTTCTGCTGTTTTAGTCATGCACATTAAACCAGAAGTCTCCACTTATATCCCATTTTTTAGTACTCAAGCAATATCAAAGTCATGTAAAGCATGATTTTACCCATGTAAAATCAAAGTCAAGACCCCAGGTAGAACTGGCAAACAGATCCAAGTGAACCACTTGTCTGGGTAAAACATAAGAGCCAGGGTTTGTTTATTTCACAGTGATTAGAAAACAATTAAACCAATATTAGAGAAAAGAGTAACAAGAAGGAACATGTCATTTGTAAAAGCCAGCTGAGAGCTTTAATGTGTGTTTATTTATCACTAGGGGACAATGTTGATAAAATGGATCTTCATCCAAAGTACCCCCGAACAGCAGACATTGATGGATAGAACAGATTTTAAGAGGAAGGTAATGCAATTAGCATAGAGGACCCATAAACATCTTGACCTTGTGTATAAAGCCATAAAGATACTTCTTAGAAGCCTTATAGACATTTTCCCATTAAAAAAAGGTGAAGCTGTGGAGTTTCTGTTTTTTGCTTTTAGGAAGAGCTGAGCTGAATGAATTACAGTCACTATGCAACTGCAGAGTGGGTATGGGTTTGTATATACCTTTGTGTATTTTTTCACTCATTACTTTATTGATTCACTCATTAAACTAATATCAATTAAGTATCTACCATAACCAGCAGACCCTACTCCTGCAATTAAGGAACTCATATTTTAACAGAAGAGGGAAAAAGGAAGCATATCATTAACCGTACTGTAAAGTAGTCCTACAAAAGATTAGTAACATGCTGTCTGTGATCCCACAAGAACCTTATTAAATTTGGGGAGATGAGAAGCCTTCCCAAGGGAAGAACTACTAAGCTGAAACCAGGACTGATAAGATTTAATCAGGTTAAGAGCAATACAAATGATTTTTTTGTTATTTTATAGATTTATTTATTTTTAAGAGAAAGAGAACACAAGCGGGGGGAAGTGCAGAGGGAGACGGAGAGAGAGAGAATCCCAAACAGACCATCCTGAGCATAGAGCCCATTGTGGGGCTCATGGGGCTCGATCCCAATACCCTGAGATCACAAGCTGAGCCTCAACCACGAGTCAGACACTTGACCAACTGAGCCACCCAGACACCCCCTAGAAATGATATTTTAGATGGAATAGACATTTGAACATCCAGAGGTGTTAATGAGAATGATATGTTCTAAAAAAAAAATCACAAGCAGATCCACATGTGAGGGAGAAGGAGCAAGAAATCATGCTAGGAAGGTAAGTGCAAGTCACAACACCCAGCATCTTTGCCCCCAGGCTGCATTTCAGGCAGAGGAACAGCACAGTCAGGTTTGGCTCCAAAGGGTTGAAGAGATTACAGACAGCAGAACGGTGGTCATGGGGACCACCTGGGGGAGTGGGTGGAAATCCATCTGAGCAATGGCAGTCACTTTCACAAAATTGTTGCTGGTGAGTGCCGCACCTAATGCCCCAGAATGGGTGGCATGAACAACAGAGATGCATTTTCTCACAGTTCTGGAGGCTGGAAATCCAAGGTCCAGATGCCGGCATGATAGGGTTCTGACCAGAGCCTTCCTGCTGCTTGCTGCTTTACAGAGGGACCACCTTCCTGCTGTGTCCCCATATGGTGGAGAGAGAGGTCTTGCTTTGATGACTGCTTTGTTAATTGACTGATTGATTTCAATCAGTCCGGGGTGAATCCTCAAGCCCCAAACTCCTGAATCTTTTTGTGTGACCACTGTGGCCTCTACCCAACTTTCTTTCCAGACTCATGATTCCAAAATTCCCTCTTTGGCTTAAGATCATTTGAGTTGTGCCTATGCCTTTCTAATTGCTGAAGAATCCTCATTAATACTGAAATCGCTGGTGTGGATCTGGAAGCAAGCACACTGTGATTTGGGGGCTATAGGGCAAGACACTAGGAACAGCAACCTCCAATGCCATGTCGTTGTTTTGCAAGAGCGATCCATTCATTCCTTCGACACAAATTTACTCTTCTGTGCAGGGATTTAACACCACTGAACCTGGGTGGAATGGTGTGTGCAGAGCTGACCGTGAATACATCTCTCTGATTAAAAAAACTCGGTAGAAAATTCAACTTCAGAGCCTATTTATGGTGTAACCTAATCTTTGCTTCTGCAGCATGGCATGCAGAGCAATACTGTTGCATTTTTCTCTACCGCTGCAAGGGCAAACATTTTCATTTCTAGAAGACAGCCAACGCAGAACCTCTCCCTTAAACGCAGCATTGGTTTTGAGGATGAAGATGGAAACAGAAACACACTTTCCTGGATCACATCTTCTTTTGATTTTGCTTCTCCAGGGTGAGCATCCATTGTGCTTGCGGCCAAGATGAGCCCCCAGAGAATGACATGGCCCGCATCGTGAGCACCCAGGAGGACAGGGGCTAATAGAGAAACAGACCTTCTGCACCAGGGAACGTGGTACCTTGCATTGCTGCCAACTAATTAGCGATGAGTTTGTCGTGTTGCTTGTTGCCCAGGATGATTAATTTGAGCCTGAATCCAACAAAACCATTAAGGAAAGTTCACAGCAAGATAAGCTGTGAGTGACAATGTTACCCTTTAGAAGAAGGGGAGCTGACAGAATGAAATGCAACCCCCCGCCTCCCCCTCGCTGGTTTCCAGCCTGTCACAGTAAAATCCCCGAGCTCCTGCTGTGACAAAAGCGCTGAGAAGGCATGCTTCAGAGTCATCAGAGACTCTCGGAACTCAACAGTGCCTGGTGCTTCACTTCTCCAACGTGCTCGGCCCACAGATGAGGGGGTCGAGGTCCAGAGAGGTCATGTACTTGGGTGTAGACACACAGCAAGCATCTGACTCAGCGGGGGGCTACAGCTCTGCCTTTTGACTCCCAGTGTTGTCTCTTCCTCCTGTGTCACAGGGTTGTGCTCTCACAGAGGAGAGGGATGGTGTCGAGCCTGCTCTTTAAGGATGTGAGACTCGAGGCCTGGAGACCTGCCTTCTAGCACACACTCTGAGGGGATCACCTTGCCCCTGGAACGGAAGATGTGAAGGGACACGCTGGCTGCGGATGGTCGCCTTGGAGGTTCCCCACCATGGCTTCCACAGGCCAGATCAGCTTCCTCAGATGATGGTCTCAGAGAAGATACAAGATCTCTTGAAACCCAGACTCCAAAACTTACACATCACCTCCCCTGTGCTCAGTTGGTCAAAACCAAGGGTCCGGGCCAGCCAAGCAGACTTGAGGGTGACCAAGTTACATCGCCAAGGGTCACATGGGATAGAACTTTGTTTTTCAGTAATCTTTGCAAATTGCATCTTTCACTTCTGCTGGTCTAGGAATATAAAGACCCCACAAGAACAGCAAAATAACCCCCACTGACTCCATGACCCAGCTGTACCTGGTGTATCTTCTCCGAATGGCACTGCTTATGAACTGCTCTCAGTTACCTCGTGGTGGTGGGTGGTGGTATACAGGCACGGGGCCCAGAGAAATATAAGCGTATGTATGTAGATCCTGTGATTTTTTTTTTATAGGCATGCATGCCAGTTTATGTTCAAGTGCATTTTTTTATGTTCAAGGGCATGTTTTCATTTGATATTTGACTTATTTATTTTCCAGAAAGATGCCATAGGACTCGAAAGAATCTATAATATCAAAAGAGAAAGCCCGAATTCAAAATAGATGTCAAGTAAATCAACACAGAAGGGCAGGAAAATAGAGCTAGAAATTATTTAAAAATGCATAGCATCATGTCCTTGACCACTCTGGAGAGGCGAACTACAAACCTGACCGCGTACTTCCTGGGAGCATCACAGCTCCTGCAGAGAAAGATGGAGAAGTAGTGGCTTCTCATCTCTTGGTCACAGAGCCCCCTGTCAAAACTGCATTCGCCCTCCACACTGCCAATGGCCCGAGATTTTATGACTTGTTTGTATAAATTTCTCCTCTTTTTGTAGTTTGATTAGGGCTCCCTTGTGGTCAATTTCACTTTCATTTTACAATGTGATGTTTTTCTGGGTTGATGCCTGGATGGCTCAGTCATTTGAACATCCTCCTTCAGTTCCTATCATGATCTCAGGGTCCCGGAATTGAATCCCGATCAGCGGGAAGCCTGCTTCTCCCTCTCCCTCTGCCACTTCCCCTGCTTGTGGTCTCTTGCTCTCTCATCAAATAACTTTTTTAAATGTACTATTTTAAAGATTAATGAATTAATTAATTTTAATGTGATCTTAAGGAAAAGCAGAGGCCAAATGTGGAGCCACCATGACTTCTGTGCTCTGTCCATGTCCTAAAGGAGGCAGAAGCCAGAGGTGGTGGTGACTGACAGGAGCCCAATCACAACCCAGAACATGTGAGTTTGTCCTGTTGGCCTCATTTTATTCGGGCCACTCCCAACACGCTGTTTCTCATCAAAAGCAAGAACACTACAGACAGAGGAATTGGATATTCCTGCTGGGCTCATCAAGAATGGCCTGGGTTTCCCTTTGTTCCTACTTTTGTAGCTCACCTCTTGGAAAGACCCTGTGTTTACATTTCCCTGATCTTTTTATTTAGACTTTGTTGCCAGCTCTGTGCCCATCCAAAATCTGGCCCCTGATTTTCAGAGGATCTTTTTTTTCTCCCTCCCTCCCATCTTTTGAAATATCTCTTAAATATTTAGCTTACACTGATCTCTTGATCCCTCCTTGGTGGTCTCCGTCATATACTTGGGTACAAGTCCCAGAGGTCCAGTCCCCATCCTAAAACCTCGAATCTGTTCCCTATCTGATCATACCCATCACTCAGGTGAGGGGGAACCATACAGAAAGAAATCTCAACTTTAGGACAAGAGCAGGGAGGGAGGGAAGGATGCTGAGGCTGTCTTATACCCTGGGTCCCAAGGGGCTAAAAAGAAAGTGACCTCCTCCAAAGCATTTTTTTTTTTAATTGTCAAAGAGCAAAAGTTCTAGGGCATGCAGTTCAACGAGGACACTCGGCCTACCTGGTCCCAGCAGTCATCTCTTGGAAGGAAAGAAAATACACTTGCTGGCTTTAGCAAAAAAGCCTGCATCGATCTCTGTTCTAGAGAGAAGAAATGCTGCTCCTCATCAGACAAGGATCTTTTTCAAAAGAACCAGACAAAGCCAAGAAGACGCAGGGTTTCTCTCCCTCCAAATGGCTGTTCATCTTGTCATATCTTGGCTACAGTATTAACTGGGAAAGTCAGAGAGGCAAACGGATGTCCAATAGCCTCCACTTCTTCAATTTTGCAATGGATGCCCAGCCATGGCAGACACATTCAGAGCAAGTTCTATCATGCAATGGTCCTGTGATTGTTTTGAAATAATTTGTTTATCTGATACACAGCAGGCAGACACACACACACATGCACACACACACACACACACACACACACACACACACCACTGAAGTATTCTTTTGTTACTTCCCCCTGCCAAGTGATGACAAGACCTTACTTAGACAAATTCTCCTTCCTTGATTCTCAGAAAACAAGTCAGAACCAGATATTTGACAGTCTTCCTAATATTTGGTGATAATTGTTCTCCAAGAGTCTTCTCTTTTCTGATCAAAATCTTACTCTGGGAATGGACTTTTTTTGTCATTGTAAATGGAGACACACACACTCACACAATTCCCTTAGAAAAAATGAGAAGACCGTGTTGTCTTGCAACTGTTTCACACTCCCCATCCCTCACCACCACCAGCCCGCCCCCTGCACTCCTGCCCTGAGCCTAGTCAACCACTAAGCCTGGTTTAATCTACCACCTGCAAAGCTCCTAAAATGAGCATGGGGTTGGGGGGAAGGGTCCAGTCACAGGATCTTCCTGGCTTTGAACTCGCCATTTTGTAGGCTGGGTCACTTTGGCCTCAATATCACTGCCAGGGAAGTGGAAGGAGTCATGGTACCTAACCCATACGTTTGTTGATTAAAGATGAGTCATGCTCTGAGAACAGGGGCCAACACCCGATAAGCACCCGGTAAGTGTTGTTCCCGACATTGTGTCTACTATTAAATCTGCTCAGTTATTTCCACCCTCACTCCTAAATTCTTCATTCAGGCCGATGCTGTCTTCCGCCTGGAAGCTTCTTTTTCTTGGGACTGATTTTTAGTTTCGGACTCTTGTGGTCGGGAAAGTTGCGTGCAGTGATTTCAATTCTCTTAAATTTGTTAAGACAGCTTTTTAGACTCCATCTCCATTAGTCCCTTTGTCCATTGTGTAGCTTCAACGAGTGAGTGAAAACGCGGTGATGTTGTGCATATTTATAGGGACGTGGAGATGACAAGAACTAGGAGAAGAGACTCCCTGGAAATGGGGAAAACCCATGAAGGGTGTTGGCTTGTATGCCGTGGTTTTGACCAAGGCTGTGTGAGGGGTTGGGGTACCCAGCTGGCAGCTGTCCCACGAGGTCGAGAGCAGCCCAGTTCTCTGGCCACACCTAACACAGATGGCATCATCACTGTGTCCTGGAAAAATGCGCCATGTCCCATTTGGTCACTGGGTGATGCTAAGGGGTTCCATGGGACAGCTTATCAGCTAGTGTTTGCTGAGTAACAATCCACCCCAATGCTCAGGGGCTGAAAACAAGAGCCATTTATTATCATATGTCATGTGAGTGTGGTCTGGGCTGGGCTGGTTTCAGCAATCTCTGCAGGTCAGCTGGGACCCTTCTCGCCGTTGGATTTGGATGGGTCACCTTAACTGGGGAAGGCTTGCTTCACCTATCACTCCCCCTCTGTCTGGAACCGGCATCTAGCCTGAGCTTTTCCTTCTTCAACAGTAATGAAAAGGCAAGAGGAAACATTTCAGACTTAGGCTCAGAACCGACACGTCATCACTTCTCCTTCCTGTGGTTGCCCAAAGTAAGTCACATGGCCAAATCGGGAGTAGGATATAATGTCCCACCTATTATGCCCATGGACTTCCAGGTTCCCAAAAGTCTGCAGCTGTGGGATCTGCCAGCAGTTGCCCAAGGCAGTAGTACACTTTGGGTTTATAGAGGTCCCACAGTGGTGAATACTGTATCTTCATTTGAGACCGGGGTTCTCAAGTTCAAACACGTAGAGAGGTCAGGCGGCTAAAGTAATGAGTGAACTGAGTGGAGAGGGAGACGGAACAACATGAGAAGTCGTGCCCTATCTTGAGCGAGGGACATGGTGTTGGGAATGCCTGTCCAGTCCTAACAGCGACATAGCATAGTAACTAATCTAACACCTATATGGTGGGCACTGGCCTACAAGCACTGCCTGTATTAATTCATTTAATCCTTACAACAAGCGTTTGAAACATTTATTATTAATGTTATTATTCCCATTTTACGGGTGAGAAAGCCAAAGCACAGAGAGGTTTTGTAACTTAGTCCCTAGCCACAGAGCTAGGATTACTAAACCAAGAAATCTCACTTCAGAGTTCATGTTCTTAAAACATTGCATTCTGCAAACCACTCTTTTTATTTTTGGGAAAAAAAAAAGAAAGCCAGAAATATGGATTTTCACATGGAATCATTTAAGTTTTATATCTTTTTTTTTAAAGATTTTATTTATTTGACAGATCACAAGTAGGCAGAGAGGCAGGCAGAGAGAGAGGGGGAAGCAGGCTCCCCACTGAGCAGAGAGCCCGATGAGGGGCTCGATGCCAGGACCCTGAGATCATGACCTGAGCTGAAGGCAGCGGCTTAACCCACGGAGCCGCCCAGGTGCCCCTCAAGTTTTATATCTTAACAGCTAATTTAAATACACAAAAATCATGGTGCGGCCAAGGTAAGTATGTTTATGGGCTGAATTTACTGTGGGCCTCTAGCTTTAAAACAACCTAAAGGATTGTTCTGACCAGGTGAATGTTATCAGCCTGGATTTACGGCAGCTGTCCAGCGCGGCAGGCCTCCTACCCTTCCAGAAAAGTACTGAACTCAAACAAAGCTTCCAAAATCAATCTTTAAGATCCCAGGGGTGTCTTCAAGGGGCTCTGGCCCAGGTTCCTGCCCTGGCACTGGCCCAGGGGTTCAGGTGGGCGCTGCCTGACATCGGCCAGTGCCTCCGAGGGCATCGGAAATTAGAACTGCAGCTCCAGGCAGAGACTGGCCTTGGTTCGCCTATCAGGTTAGGACCAGCTGTGAGTCTTTTCTCCTTGGATGGTTCACCCTCCAGCACGGACCCCGGGCAGGTGAGTGAACTTAACAGTGCCGTCACGACGCGGCTGGGGGGGGGGGAGGTCAGAAGACGCCGATCCCCTCAGAAGGCGAGGGGACGTGAAAACCAGAGATGAAAAACGTCTCCCACCATGCACACAGAGAGAAACAGCGCCTGCAGTGTGCCCAAGAGAAAGTCCAAAAATGCAGAGGAGGGGACAGCGATACAAAGAGGGTGCTTTTCTCCTTTTCGCAGGGCTTTTCCTTGAATTATCGCAAATCACAAGGCAAGTTTCTGTGGAATCCGTCTGCCTCTCTTGAGCCTGTAGGAGACTCTGTGTGGGTCCTCTAGAGGAGGGGAAAAAGTTTCCCTGCTTTCCCTGCAAACCTAAAAAGTATCCCTTCATCCCCAGTCCTTCAGAGGGTGACGCCTGTCACTCTCCTGCTTCAAAAGTCACCTCGTTTAACAACCAAATCTCTTGTTTTCCTCGACGCTGCATTTTCCTCCACTACCAACCCCACCTCTTCCTCTGTCGGTTTGACAGAAAAGACTTAAGAATTTTTTTTTTCTCCCTCTGCAAAATTCCCCACCCTCCATCTTTTTTGGCAGGAACAGACGCTGGGATTTCCGAAGGTGGGAAAATAAGTGGTTACATTCTCAAGTTATATTTTTTAGCACTTTATGTAATGAATCCCGGCAATATTTACCCATTTGTATTATCTAGAGGGTTGTTATTTGCTCTGCCTACTGTTTCCCAAACAGCGCACAGAAGAATTTAAAAAAAAAAAAAAGAAGACGACCAGATTCCCGCCTCACTGTGTCCGGGAATGCTGATGACATTCTGGAGGGGACACATTCTGTGTGGGGCACTGGCGACTGCTTCACGGCAATGCAACCATGACGGGATTGCGAAAAACCCCTTATTATTATTTCCTTATTGTAAATGCAGTGCATGTCCATTGTAAACATATCTTAGAAAAGGAGTAATAATCACCTGTGTGTTTTTTCTTCCCCCATCAGTGAGAAGCTCAACAATGTGAGATACAGTATCCCCTGCACCCATTTCCAACTGAACTGTAAGTAAATATTAATATCCAGATTTATTTCACAATTCACTGGCAACCCCACAGTATAAAAGACTCGAAATGCCTGCCTGATCGTCAATAACACCTTCATCTACTCCCTTATGGGTGGATATCGAGGGGACTTCTAAATTTTCACATCGGTACATGGATAAATGTACTTGCTCACCGTTTGTCTTTGCTACTACCTTGGGCTATTTCTGTGAGTCTAATTGTTGAGCCAAAGGGAATGGATATTTCTAAGGCTCTTGATAAATTCTGTAGGAAATCGGTACAGATGTACACGGGGTGATCTTCGGGGACCAGGTCAGGGTCAGCCTGTCATTGGAGCTTCCGTTTGTCCCAGGGAAAACCGGAAAACAGGATGGGGAATGGAGACTGACGGGGTGAAGTTGAGATCTGAAGTAGGACGGTCAGGGATGGTGTCGCCAAGGTGACCATTAGGGGCTACAAGTCTGTGTCTCCCAAGTTTATGTGCTGAAACCCTCCCTGGCAATGTGATGGTACTAGGAGATGGGGTCTTGGGGGGAGGGAGGAGGGTTCCATAAACTCATGAGGGAGGAGCCCCCCAAAATAGGATGAGTGTCCTTACAAGAGTCATGCGAGAGCTTGCCTCTCCCTGCTCTCTGCTGTGTGAGGCAACCGGAAGTCAGCCATCTGCAAAGTGGAAAGGGACCCGGCCACGCTGGAGCCCTGGTCTCAGACTTCCAGCCTCCAGAGCCGTGAGAAGTAAACTTGTGTTATTTACAAGCCTCCTGGTCTTTGGCATTCTCTTACCGCAGCCCAAGTGGACTAACGCAATGGCAGACACCAGATCGAGGTGGGGAAGCGCCCTATGTGTCTCAAAGGAGGGGATTCCCAGCAAGGATACAGCAGGTGCACAGTCCCCTAGGCAGGAAAAGGTGTGGCCCAGCAAAGAATAGTAAGAAGGATGGGCTGACTGTTGGCCTTGAGCTTCCTGGGGGGCAGAACAAGAAGGGGAGTCACCGGAGATGTCCCTCCTCCGACAACTCAATGTTCAGTACGTTCTCAAATGCTTCCAGTGGACCTGCTGGAGGCAGGGAATCTGCTCACATGACCAAACCACTGACACCTGCTACTCTATTAAAATAAGGAGGCCACCTCTGTCTAATGCAGGGATGTTCCCTTCCTTGTAGAAACTCGGTAGGCTCAGAGGTCCAGAGACTTTGATGAATCCTTATCCTGGGAGGAACTGATGTTGAAGCTCCTTCTGGAAAAAAAGTCCCCCTAAAAACTCTAATTTGCTATTAGCTTTCTTAATGTTGCTAATTATTAACATCAGTATATTATCAACAATGAAAATAATTGCTCACAAATACTAAGATTTATTTCCCAGGTATTGGGCTGAAAGCTTTATGTGGATGACCTTAATTTAATCATTACAACAGCCTTAAGAAGTCAGTACTATTATTGTCCTCCCTTTTCTGAGGAGGAGGAGATCAGGGTTTAGAGTGGTTAAGTTAACTTCTCCACTGGTAAATGGCGGAGCTGGGATTCGAACCCACTTCTGTCCGGGGAGCTCTCTCTTCCGATATGCTTCAGAGAGGGCTCTGTCTTGATCCGGTGACTATCCAGTATCTGCCTTACATTATCCGGTGAAATGCTGATCCATAGTCCTTTGGAAGCGTTGACCGCGCGGGCACATCCCGCTGCCACGCTGAGATCTGGCCTCATTAGGGCTCTCCCAGCAATGGAAAGGGTTTGGTTTGTTAGGAGGGCACGTGCAGCCGCTCCTCTGCACACCCCTGGGGTTCTGGTAGCAGATAGAGTGGGAAGCTCCCCGTGCAGGAGGCCTGGAGGCCCCCAGCTGAAATGACAGTCCCCTTGATCCCCTTGGACGGTGACCCGAGGCAGGCTGCTCCAAGAGCAGCCCAAAGACTTCCTGCTCATCCAGTGGCAGCCCCCTGAGGGACCCCTCTCCCCTTACCTCACCCTGCCCCACACACAGACTAAAGCTCACTCACTGCACAGAACATTGCCCTGTGGTTAAGAACGTAAAAACCCCTTTGTCACATTTCCAACAGCATTTGCCCTGTACGACTGCCCATTTAGATCATCGAGATTTCGGTGCTCATTCCCTCTTCCCAATTCTGCGATGTGGGGAGACGTCGATCTCCCTTCTATGGAAGGGGACCTGAGGCCCAGAGACATTGATAATTTTGCTCAAGGTCACACAGCTGGGAGGGGGAAGAGCATGTGTTGAGGCATAGATGGGCTGGCTCTAGAGTCCGTTGCACAGAACTGGGGATAAGCAGACCTGGGTTCAAATCCTCACTATACCCCATCCCCACTAATTGCTCATGACCACATCCTTCACCTCCTCTGTGCCTCAGTTTCCCTGTCCGTGCAGCACAGGTGCTAGTCCTACCTTCACCGGAGGAGGAGGAGCACATGACTTAGTGCCCGTGAAGCTTGCAGGCAGGAGTGTGGTTTCCCAAGAGGACGCCCTCCTGGGTTTACGTTTCCCCTCCACTTCCATCTCCACGCTCCTATTTCAAAGCAGCCCAACGATTACCCCCCTCCAGAACGCAGAACTTCACCTTGATCCAAGCAAAAGAAATAATTCAAGGGATAGAGGGAGGGGGAGCAGAGCCCAAAGTAGCAAGCTCTTGCCCACCCTTCCCTCCGATAATCCCGTACTGCAAAATGTGCTGACTTCCTAGACCCAATCCACCCCCACCGGATTCCGTTTCTGAGTGGGATCTCGTGATATAACAAGCTGCAAAGAGCAGCCAGCTCCCTTGGAACAAGGACCTGTTTCTGGAGCTTCCCTGCAAATGTAACCCCGTTTCTCCCCCTCTCCTCTGCCAACCTCGCTCATCCAGGTGGGCCCTCCAGGGGAGACAGCGGAGGTACGCTCCTTCCCCTGCATCTCCCTCTCCTGCTCTGTCATCGGCTCTGCCCCGCTGGCAAAACTCAGAATCCGATTACTCAATCTCTCATTTATTAATTGGGGGATCGGAGCCCCTTTAGGACAGAACCAGGCAGTTGGTTAGGAGCTGAACTGCAATGAAAGAATTTAATTTAAAGAACAAGTCGATTCAATTGAATCCTGAAAATCATTCTGATGTGCTCCCAGGGGAGTCTGTTTGGAATCGATAAATGTGCCCGTGTCACTGTCTCCTCCTGTCTCAACTCTCCCCTGCTGGCCCCCAGTCGGGGGAAATTGTTCAGAGGGATCAGGTGTCGTTTAGGGGATGCATGGGAGCGGCCAATTTACTTACTCCCCTCCTTCCTTCCCTACCTCCCTGCCTATCTCTCTCTCTATCCTTCCTTCACTCTTGGCCTCTCCTTTCTTTTATCACCCTACAAAAATACTAGGAAAATGGCCAAATACATAGAAGCAGAGAGCAGAGTGGTGGCGGCCGGTGGGTGCGGAGGGTGGGGGGGGGGTGTTTGCAGGGGGAGAGCTGAGTGATACTGGTCGGAGGCTACACAGTTGGAGTTCTGCAAACACTAGGACCCTCACTCACTCATGCTGGATGAAGCTGGGAGACCAGCAGCAGAATTCAGAAATCGGCCACTCTTGGGCTCAAACCCTGATTCTGCCAAACAGATTCTCCCTTTTCTCATCGTAAAACGAGGATAATCTTATCCACCTGGCAGGCTCACTCTGAAGGCTGAAAAGACTGTATGTAGCAGGTGAACTGAGCTGAGGGCCACGATGGTGGTGATTTTGCTACTGGGGAGGGACCGGAGTCCCAGTGCCAGAGGTGCATATGGATTTTGTGGCCGATTGGGTGGCCGTGGAAAGTTTTATTCGACATGGGGTGGCAGGATCGGGGCCGGTCATGTCCTTCCTCATCAGCCTGGTAGGACCCAGACTGTTGTCTCCTGGTCCCTCTGAGTCATGATAAGGGGAAGCTGGAGAGACAGCAATCTACACATGTCCTCTCTCATTTCTGCCCCATGGAACGGAGGTGAGCAGGCAGGAAATTAGCCTATTGGGTTTTTTTTTGAAAGCAGAAACATCTATAACTGGTACACATGTGTGAGTGAGCTAGATAGAGCCCCAAGCCTATCTTGGAATAAATAGTTCTAACTAAAAGCAAACCCCACGGAGATCAGCTGCTGTAACTCTAGGGTAGATCATGAAGTTCAATGATACCGGCGGCCCCATACTTTAGGAGGAAGGGCTGGGACCTCTCTGGCCTGAGCTCTTTCCATGCAGGAGGAGGGAACCGGGACTGAGTCCACGCGTACAGGGTTTCTGTTTAGGGTGATGAAAACGTTTTGGAACTATATAAATGTGGTAGCTACACAGTGTTGTCAGTGTAGTAAATACCGCTGAATTGT
Source organism: Enhydra lutris kenyoni (assembly GCF_002288905.1). Taxonomy (NCBI): domain Eukaryota; kingdom Metazoa; phylum Chordata; class Mammalia; order Carnivora; family Mustelidae; genus Enhydra; species Enhydra lutris. Next base: position 5,159,499 of record NW_019154129.1, on the reverse strand, counting down.
TTGCTTTAAAATGATTGATTTTATGTGAATTCCACCAATTTTTTTTTTTTAAGTGGGGGATAGGCATAATTAGTCACCTAATCTGGTTGGATATGAAGGATGAGATGATGCAGGTAGAACTCCAGATGCCTTCTGTGGCTCAGCACCTGCTGCTCAACACATGTGACCCCACCTTCCTCTTCACAGAGTTAATCTCACAGACTGTAAGGATCTGGTCCCTGGGACCCTGCGGCAGAGCTGAGTTATCCTTCTCTATAGGACCGTATTCATTGCTTAGGGAAGCCAACAGAAGTTTTTTTAAAGTAGGAAATGTACAAAAAGGTCCCACTGCCCAGCTTAATTTCTGTCTGTAGTAAAACTCTGGGGGATCTTATTTTCAAACTACATCCAATCTCTCTGAGCACTCGCACTCATGGGCCCTCTTCCTTGGACTTTTGAATTTCTGGTTCTGGGAAGATTTGTACAAGTAGTGTCTTCTTGCTACCCACCCACACAGAAGCTGCCTTTAATTATTATTATTATTATTATTATTATTATTATTATTTTTAAAAGATTTTATTTATTTGACAGAGAGAGAGAGAGGGTGAGAGAGGGAACATAATAAGCAGGGGGAGTGGGAGAGGGAGAAGCAGCCTTCCCCGCTGAGCAGGGAGCCTGATGCAGGGCTCAATCCCAGGACCCTGAGATCATGACCCGAGCCGAAGGCAGATGCTTAATGACAGAGCCACCCAGGTGCCCCAATTATTATTACTTACTAAAGATAGTTTTGGTTTTTGATAATTGAAGGAAAACACAAATGCACACACTAAATCAAGTTGGCAAGAGTGTAGAATTTGATGCCAAGTATGAACTGAACAGAAGAAGCTGGTTGTTAGATATCTTGATGTTTGTGGACAAACTAGTAATAGTAATAACAATAATAAAAGGTTTCCTTTGTTTACTGAGCAGTGACATGGTCTTGAGAACTATGCTACAAGTATTTGTGTGCATTTTCATTCCCACAACAACCTTATGAAGCCAGTTCTCCTATTAGCCCCATTTTACAGATGGGGAACTGGAACATTAACAAGGTTAAGCGGCATGCCCAGGACTGAAATACGGAATAAATGAGCAATGAATTGAGTCTACAAGAAGGCTGCCATTCATTCACTGATTGCCAAGGAGCAGAGGCATCGGGAGGGGCGGATGACGGGAGGAGCTGAAGACGGTGTTAAAGAAGGCAGGCGAAGGACACCAAGGCTGTACCTGTTCTGAGACACAAGGTCAAGATACTCAAGGTAGGCAGCTCCTAACATGTCTCCTGGTGAGCCCCACCTCCAGGCGCTCAGGCTCTTGTGTAATCCCCTCTCAGGGCTGGCGTGGTAACCTGCTTCTAATAGATGACAAAGTGATGGGATGTCCCTTCTGAGGTTACATTACGGAGACTGGTTTCCCCCTTGCTCACCTTCTCTCTCTCTCTCTACCTCTCTCCTTTGCTAGCCCTGATGGAGTCCAGTTGCTGTGATGGAAGCTGCCCCATAGAGAGGTCCACATGGCAGTGAGGACCTGTGGGCTGCTAACAGCCACATGACTGAGCCTGGGAGCGGACTAACCCCCAGTTGAACCTTGAGATGAACAGTGCAAACTCATGAGAGACCTCGAGTCAGATGAACCAACTATATCACACTGGATTCCTGACCTACAGAAGACCAGGAGGTAATACATATTTTATTGTTTTAAGCCACCCAGGTTTGGAATAACTTGTTACACAGAAACATAATCGGTACAGTCGTGTTTTCAAAGCACAATTTTGTGGGTCCCTGCTGAAGACAGGAGAGATTGAGAGGGCAAGATACAGTCTCTATCCTCCAGGAACTCCTGGGCTAGTAGGATGAAAAGAGAATGATTTAAAATGGAAGTGTGTGCAAGGCACAGAGCTGGTAGAGGGGATCCAGTGTTAATGAAGAGTTCTGGGGCATTGACATATGCGTAGGTGTTCACTAAGTAGATGCTAGAAACAGTCTTTTTTTTTTTTTTTTTTTGAACAAATAAAGAGGCCTGAGTGTTAAAAGGTGGGAAGCAAGACCATTTAGGATACTGGAAGTAGGATTATCATGATTTGGTGACCAATTTGTAGGAATTGTGGAATAGACACATGGTGGAGTCAAGGATGACCTGGGGTTTTTTGTTTGGTTGAATGGATGGATGATTGTGCCACCAGTTAAGATGGAGACACAGGAAAGTGACTATGGGGAGCAGTGAGCCTTTGGAACAGGTCCCAGATAAGTTCTGGGTTGTTGTTCTTTAGCTGTCTTTGTCACTCTTCGATGACATACACACACACTAGTATTAGTTATTAGAAACTGCTCACGGTTTCTCACAAAATTGCAGTCGAGGTGTTAGCCGTGGCCATCGTCATCTGAAGACTTGCATGGGGCGGGAAGATCCACTTCCAAGATAGCCCTTGCACATGGCTGTTGGCTCGAGACCCCATTTTCTCCCCACACGAGCTTCTCCGTGGAGATGCTTCACATGTAAACTTCCTCAGAGCAAAGCAAGTCAAGACGGAGAGAATAATCGGGAGGTTGGAGGACTTTTTATAGTTCAGTCTCACACTGAACTCACACTTTATAGTTAAGTCACACACTGTCGCTTCTGCTTTATTCTCATTAGAAATGAGGAAAATCAAGGAATATATGGACCTGTCTTAAGCCTATACACACACATACTCATGTGTGTATACAAATACGTGTGTGTCTTTATGCCAGTGCCCAGAGCATAGCAGGTACTCCAATATTTACGAATGAAACAATTACACTTCATCCAGAGGTGTCATTCTGTCTCCTTTAACACATTATAAACACGGTTCCATGTTGTGCCAGGTCCATAGTCACTTTCATCATCGTTAGCTTGAAAAGATAAAACTGCCAGTTGTTTTATCCGCAAATATGGGTTTATCCCGGAATAGCAGAAAATTGCAAGGTATGGCAAGCAAGCTGCCCAAAGCATGGCGAATAAAGGAGAACACCACTCTTTTATAGGAGAGAGGGTGTGCGGAGGGGTGGGTTTGGAATAAAGTGGGAGTTCCAAGTATACCGGCTTCTCATTAGCTGAGTTGTGACAGTCTCTCATTGGCTGGGCTGTTGCTGAGGCAGAAGAAAAGCCTTTCTTCCTCCTGCTGGGGTAGGAAAGTAGGAGCTTAAATAGTATCCTATGCAAGGCGCTTCTCTTTCTGTGGGGTTTGGGTCTGGGACTGAGGAGTGCTAGGGCGTGAGAGCTCCCCCTGCTGGCCTCCCGACTCCATTCTGAATGAGGGTTCCCTCTACTCCTTGCCACCTCGGAAACAGATTGGCTTGCGTCTGAGTCCCGGCACCATCTGTGCAAACTTGAACAAGTAATTTAACGGCTCTGAAGTTCAGTTTCATCGTTTAAGTGAGAACAATAGCACCTTTATGCCAAAGTTGCTGGAAGGAGTAAATGATCGAATACAGGCACAGAACTTCGTCCACTGCTTGGCACCTTGTAATCACGTTCGGAAATGCCATTTATCGTGAATATCACACATTCCTGAGTGGCGTGGCCCTTTGTGTGCTCTCCCGGTACTTTCTGCCTTCGTTTTCCCGTGGCTAGAAGTTGAGGCTTTGCGGATTCCGACATCTGGGGCTATCACAAGAGCCTCACAGGGCAGAAAGGGGATGTGCCTTCTGTTCTACTAAAAGCACAGGAGAGCGGCGGGTTTTCTATTTGCTGTACAGGAGTCTAAAAAGCATGGAGCCTGATGCCAGCCATTATGCTGACTGTAGACATGATTAATTGACCGTCTCTTCCAAGCATTAACACTTATTCCCACAGATACCTGATTACAATGACTAATTAGACAAACGTTCTTTTCCAAAGCCTGTTTGAATTATAGTTCTAATGTAATAACCCCCTAAGTTTTTTTATTCAATCTGTACTTGATCTTTTTTCTTGCCCTTTCTCTTTAAGGGCACCGATAAGTTGTTTAGACACCTTTAATAGGGAGGGAATGAACAGAAAGCAGGTTTTGCCACTTTATAAAAGGGACTTTGAAATGTTTTACCTTTCAAAAAAAAAAAAAAAAGACCCTCCTTTTCATGCACTCAATGAGTTGGGATTTTCCGGGGTAATTTAGATGCGCTTATTTCTGTGATTAGGTGAGGACAATTAATGGTCTTGCCAGCAATTAAAGTTGGACTTCCTCGTACATAAAATGAACTTGCTTTCAGGAAGCTCACTGTGTTTATTCTGGGGGCCATACATCATAGGCCGGGGGCCATTTGTTTTCTGTTCTTGCTGGGGGCTGCACCTAATGCTTGTTTTCTCTGCTCTTAAGTGACGTTCGGAGTGCATGTGGGATGCTAAGATCCTTTCAGAAAATAATTATTTTGAGGCACTACATGAATAATAGGATAGTGAAGAAAGGGAATAGGATGTTCTAGGACTTTTTAACCCCAAAGCAGCAGATTGTATGAACTATTCTATTTGACCAAGGAGTCTTTGTTCCAGAGGCCCATCCTCTTGGGGAAAAAAAAATCTTGTTCTGGTGCTTACAAGTGGGGGAGTAGAGGAAAAGTCCGTGTCAATTTCAGGTGTCAGTGTTTGTTGCGTTAGAATGGAAGGACAGGAGACTGGTAGCCATGCTAATGACTTCTGGTCTTTCTTCATCCCTTATAACCATCACACTGAGGGTCCTGAGGTGACATTATTTAAGGGACATCATTTGGGCAGGAGAATTGGTGGAGAGGAGGTCAGCCAGTGTCTCCCTAAGCATGGGTCTCAGGCAGACATCCCGGATCAAAGACATTCCAAGCATCCCAAAGACACATCTCCTTAACATTTCCTCCTGCCCCATCCAGCCCATGAGCTAGCGTAACTCAGAGTGTGTCCAGCTCCCATCCATCATAGCAGGAAATCAACAGATCTTTGTCGAAGTAGAGGAATCTAGAGATCACATACTATTTAGCCACATGGAAATTACAGTAGAAAAACTTCAAAGGTAAATGGTTAAAACTGGTTTCCAGGGGGATCTCTGTAGGTGTGTGTATGTGGGCAGAAAGTAGGAATAGGGCAGGGGACTACTGCATTTCATTACTGAAAAGAAAAAAAAAATGTTTATGGAGAGTCCCTAATAACATGGAAAAATATTTATAATGTAAGTGGGAAGGCTGGTAACAAATTGTATACACAGTGCATTCACAAGTATATAAAAACAAAAACCAAAACAAACAAAAAGCTATGCAAAGGGAAGGCCTAGAAGGAAACATGCCAAGTTATCTACAGCTCCCTGGGTGGTGGGAAACAGGATTGTTTTATTTTTGTCACAACTTTCTTCATTTCTGTATTTTCCCAACTTTCTATGGCAAATATGCACAGCTTTTGTAATGCCAAAATAAACGAAATATTATCGGTGCAGCTTGCTGTCCTCTCTTCGTGTTGAGTGGCTAGCAAAAAGGATCGTTTGGCTGGCAGTCAGAAGCCACAGGGTTCTGCTCCAGCTCTGCTAACGAGCTGTATCCCTTGGGCAGGAATCCAGCTTCCCTTCTACTGTGAAGACAAGGCTGGAACTGAATGATCACCGAGCTCCCTTCTTGCTCTGACATCTTAGGATCAGTGCTAGAGCGGTTTGCTCTGAGCTGGGAACAGCTCCTTATTCTTTGATCCCAACGGTCCCCTACCCCCCCTCCCAGACTTGCTTGGTCCCCTTGAGGTGATGCTTTGCGTCCTTGGCACATGCAGATTGGAGCCAGGGGTCTCATAGAGAGAGGAGGGTCTTAGAGTCAGAGAGCCCTGCCTTCTAGATGGTTGTGTGCCCTGGGGCAAACCACCTCTAGCACAATGCCTATATTGTGCCAGGTCCGTAGTCACTTGTAATGAAGAAACTTCCCTGAACTTAGCTCCTTGTCTTCAAAAGGAAGGTAATAATTATTCCTGTGTCCTATGAGGATGAGAGAGATTGCATGTTTGGGGACATAGCACAGTATGCTGTGAGGACTGTTTGATAAATGGGAGCTGTCCCAGCAGAAGCCAACTGTTACTATAGACCTAAAGCTTAGTACTGAGCTATGTGCTTCACGTTCATTGTCTCGTGTAATCAGACCACACTCTTTGCCCTCAGGGAGGTGTTTCTAATAGGTTTGGGAGAAAACAGAACTGTGGTTAGGAGCACAGGCTCTGGAGACACTCTGCTACAGTCTCGCTGTGTAATTGGGCAAGTTAGGGAACGTCTGGAAGCGTCCTTTCAGTCACCTGTAATATGGGGATGTTAATAGGGCTCCCGCCTCACAGAGGGCTGCTGGGATTAAATATTTTATGCTCAGTGCATGGAATAGTGCCGGCAACATGCTACAGATGAGGTCACTGAAGCCGGCAGGCGTTGGATGGCTTTCCTATGGAGGGAGGTCGCATGTTTAGGAGTGGAGACGCGAGCTCACGTGGTTTAGTCTTTGCGCTCTATCTCCCCTCTCCCCGGTCAACTATTTAACAGGGGTGAATACTGATTAAAATGCCCAGATGAACTACAGGCATACTTGCAATCAAATCTATAGAGTGAATAAAGTCCGGTAAAGAGCGTTGAAATGTGAACAGTTACAATAAGGACAATCCAGAGAGTTCCGAGGGCCCCATGGCATGGCCAAGCTGAAGCTGAGTGATGGCATTGGGAAGGAGCTTATTATTGGTCGGGCAGAGCCTGGGTACAAAGCGATCACTTGCTCACTGGTGAGCGGGGCCCACGCGCCCTCCACCGCCCGCAGTCTGAATGGTTCGCTGGTGGGCAGGAAGCAGAGGTGGAGGGGGGATGGTTTTGTATTGTAAATTGTGGAACAAAGAAGACACATGACTGCAAAAGTGCCCTGAAATCACAGGCAGCCTGTCCAGAGTGATTTCTTACAACCAGAGTTTCACTGTTTCTTCCTGTCTAGGGGATTCTGTCTGTAGGTTTGTGATGACCTCTCTCCCCAGGAAGGGAACGGGATGACCTCTTTGATTTTTTTACTGGGTTCAAGCATTCAAATACACATTCGGGGTCAGGCTCGAACTCACGAGGGATCTTCTTTAAGCCCACAGTTACTGAGTACTGGGAGCTGGTGGTGTTAACAGAAATCATAATTCCTAGTATCTGAAGCTGATACGACAGTCCAGCCATCCTACGTCACTGAATCTAAGGTGACACCCATGGCTCACACTTGTATTTTATGCCAAGGGGAAAAAAAAATACCCACTCCATCCAATAATTGATGATACACCATCAATTGTGAGCCACGCTGCAATGACAGAGATGATATGTGCACTGTAGAAGCGATGAAATACACCATTAACTCATCTGGGCTCCCATCAGCTCCACAAAGCAGATACTAAGATACACCCCCTTCAAGAAGGGGAAACTTGGCCAGAGACATTAAATAACGTGTTTCACGTTCTACACCTAGCAAGACAGAGCCAAGGTTAAAACCCCAGCAGCCTGATGGGCGCCCATGGACTTCCAACAGCCTGAAAGTCATCGGTTCTCCTTGAACTGAAGGCAGGAAGCCTGCTGCCTCCTTCCCCTCCTCCTCCTCCTCCCCCTCATTGAGCCGCAGGCCTGTCCTCACACCTTCCAGCCTTCCCTGCTCCACAGACTGACTCCCTCTGGACCTCCAGAGGCCAGCAGAACCCAGGAGGTCCAGAGTCCCCTTCCTGGATCTTTTCCACCCGGTCCACGAATTCTGTGGTTGCAAACAACAGAAACTACCAATGACCTATAAACAAAAGGGGGAGTTTACTGATGAGAAAGGGGCCGCTTGCAGAAGACACAGGGAAGTGGGGCTTGGGGCTACACTACAGGTCTAGATACCAGGGAAGCTTCAAGCATCTGTTGGAAGGGATCTGTATCAACACCTTCAATTTATTTTTCTTGAGTCTGTTGTCACAAAATTCAAGAGTCAGTGTCCCAGGACAATCTCCTTGTTGGCCTGATGTGGGTGAGGGCAGGGGATGCTAGTTAGTATAGTGTTTTCTCAATACCATGCACAGGAGAGAGTTCCCGAAGAGGAGATCTGGGTCAAGAATACAGGTTCTGGGGCCAAGCTGCTCTCTCTCCCAAGCTGGCTCTGCCTACTAGCTGGGTGACCCCGGGCCAGTTACTTACCCTCTCTGGACTTCCGTTCCTTTATCTGTAGAATGGAGATCCCAACAGACTTACGACCCTGGGTTGTTGGGGGGGGGGTGCATGAGATGACCCATTGTATCTTGCATGGATTCAGTGTTTAATAACGGTGGTTGCTGCTTGTTCCCCACACGGCTAATTTCAAAGACTATGGCTGTCTGTCCCAGAATCTTCCTGACCCCTAGAGCTTCACAAATCATCGCTTTCCCAGAAGGAGCTTGTGTCACTAAAACTGGAAATGCCTCACATTTGATTTTCTGGAGCTCTCACTTAGGGGAAAAAAAATTTTTTTTTTTTTTGCTCAAATTTTCTGTCTGAAATACCTATTATCTCACATTGGTATATAAATGGATAATTTCTAAAGCCATCCCACTTGCGCCTTTTTAAATTTGATCTATTATTTACACACTCTCTGCCCAGCACTGTGGCAGTGTCTGTGTGCAGGGGGAAGACTTCTGTTTGTCGTATCATTGATGAATTTATTGCTTAGCAGGTCAGGGATTCCCAGCCTCTGTACCATTGACAGTTTTGCTGATTCTTTGTTGCGGGGGCTGTCTTGTACATTGTAGGGTATTAACCACATCCTTGGCACCTATTTCTAGAAGCCAGTAGCTAATACCACTCCCCCCTAATGATGAAATCTAAGAACACCTCCAGACATTTCCAAATGTCCCGGGAGGGTGCAGTATGGTCCCCGGCTGAGAACACTTAATCTGGATGTACGTAAGTCCCTTCACAACCTGATCTGCCACTGTCTGTCTGGTTGGTCCTCAAATTCCCAGGGCCAAGAAGAATAGATGGCACCTAGTAGGTGCCTCCTGTTTGCAAAATGATCAGATAAACCGGGACCATGAGAATTTTCTGCTAAAAATAAAACAAACAACCTGCTTCCACCATCCTCTATCACTTCCTGAATCAAGTTCACATTCCTCAGCTGGCATTCAGAGCCCTCCATGATGGAAGTCCGGTCTACATCCCCAGCCTCGGGCTCTCATTAGGACTCAGGAGGTCCCTGTGGTCTCATTTCACTGTGTTTATTTTCGCAGAACAAACTCTCCAGCAGGCTGCATTTCCCCTGCCCTTAAGAGACCAAAGCGACACCAAGAGGTAAACTCCGCATGAATAAGAGACGTAACACTTTACCGCACAGGAGTAACACGGAGTCTTCTCCTTGTCTGACACAGATCTGAAATGGCACAGCTGAAGCTGTGGTTGGAAAGGGCCCAACTTCAAGTGCGCCTTCTGCCTTTTGTTTCTCTACTCCTGACACCAGGGCTGAGGATGGGCCCCTGTGCCATTGATGGGGAGGGTACCCGGATGGGATTTTTAACTCTTTCACATCCATGCCAGAGGGCAGCCCTGAGTTTACAGCAGGAGACGGGTAGCTCAGCCATGGCGCCTCCCAGCTACGCTCTTTCTGGGTCCTTCTGGGACCTACGGACAGTCTTTCCAGGTTCTGAGTGCAGAGATGGGTACAAGAGCTGATACAAAGAAAAGGGGGGGTGGCAAGGAATCCAACACGTGTGGCTTTTCCAGGAGGGCTGGTTCTTGTTTAAACTTTGGTTTTACATTTGTTTTGGTATTTGAATTTGAAGCAAGGCCAAGAAAGAGGGAGCTTTGCAATTATAATCACTTCTTATCCTGTGAAAGCAAAGCTTTAAAATGCAGTGGTAGGTTCGAATGGAAGCAAATAGCCTTGAGCTCTGGGTTCCAAAGATCTGAGTTCCAATTCAGATTTCTCTCTTTGTAGCTGGGGACCTCAGGTTGTTCACCTTTCTGGGCTTTGGTTTCCTGATCTGTAATAAGGATACCAACTCTTTAGGTTGCTGGAGAGGCTTAAAAGAGAGAATGCATGCCAAGTTCATCACTTGACAGAAAGGGAAGCTTCACTGGGGTGTTGTTTTGTAGTTATTGGGACACACAACCTCCTGGAGAGAGATCAAGGTCACCCCTAGAGAAGGGCTTCTTCTGAAGGTCAACCCTTGGGGTAGTCTGGGGTAGGTACAACCTGGGGTAGGTACAACCATGTCAAATATGAAGTCAGTGAGTCCTTACCCTTGGTTTGTGGGGGACGACTGGGTGGGCAGGACACAGGGTAGAGATATTATCCAGCAAAGGTGCTGGAAGATTTGATTTGTAACTAGACTATGGACTCATTCTCTGGCCATCCCTCCCTGGGCCTCAGTTTCACCATTTGTACAACGAGGAGGATAGAATTTAAATATCTCTAAACTGTTGTCATTCTTTGGTGTTCTAGCCTGGTACCCTTCAAAAATCTCTGCAATGATGGCAGTAGTCTCTATTCATCCCCTCCAAGATGGTAAGCATTAGCCATTAGCCAGTTGGAAGTACTGAACACCTAAAATGAGACTAGCATAAACCAGAACTGAACTTTTAACTTACTTCATTTTAATAAATTTATATTAAAACATAATTAACCCATGCAGCTAGTGGCTACCATATTGGGCAACACAGCTCCAGGATTCTGGGCATCCACGATGAGGATTCTAAATGGAATAACAATCCCCAGATTGCGATGATCTCTGTCCATCCATAGGTGGCATTAGGAGGACATGGTTAAGATCGGTTGTCACTGTAATGGATTCTGATATGCGGGAGGTCAAGGACCATGCCCCTGTCATTGTGGTGTTTTCTCTGGAACCTTGCACAGGAGGTGGTCATGGCTGGTGATCACTAACACTGCCTTGAATGAATTAATGATCTTTCCTCAGGAGTCTCTCTTTTGTCTTCCTACTATAGGCCTGACATTTCCCTGAAGGACACATTTAGGCAGCTTCTGCACTATGGTGTCCACCATTCATCTGTTAAAATTCAGCTACCTGGGGAAAGTACTGTAATAAACCCGTACTGTTACAGAACCCGGACTGGAACCCCCAACTGAAGAACCAAGAGGCAGGTGGAGAGCTTGGAGGACAGGAGGTTTATTTGACACCGATGGACTCAGCAAAGAATGATCTCCAAAGGTCTGAGCACATCCGAGCACAAGCAAGGTGGGTCACTTAGACACTTCTACTTCTGTATCCGTGGCACTTTTTAGCGTGCACCATAAGTGGGGCAGGAAGAAGAGCCTGGAAGGGCCCCAGGGCAGGGACTGGGATTCCCTGCTGGCTTAGTGAGCCATCTTAGAACACAGATTTTCCTTATCATTCCCCCCTTGGATTCCCCCTTTCAATACGTAGTTGGGAGGGCACCATTTTCATCTACTATGGGTCTGTAGCCCTGCTGAGCTAATACACGAGCAGTGGCTCGCTGGTGACAGTCTTTGCTCTGAACTTTGAGGGTATTTAGTACACAGGGGCCCACAGTGATGAGGAGGACGATGGAGATAAGAGGCCCAGCCAAAGGGAGTAGCCAGAGGGTCCATTGGCCAAATCCTCCCACTCCCCATGTTTCTAGCTCTTTCCTTTTAATATTTTTTCCTTTAAATCTGTAATTTTTGTGGTTACTATTCCTGATTGATGTACCTAGTAGCAACACTCTTCACTTAAGAAGTCACATGCCCCTCCCTTCTTGGCTGTGAGTAGGTCTAGGGCCCATGGGTGCTGGAGGGTGACTGCCGCTAGGGGATTTATCTGGCTTTGTAACGAAAGGAGGGAGTCTGCAACTCTTCCCATGTCCTCATTTAGCCCCTGGGAGAGTTTGTGGAAGAACTGGAATGAGGTGCCTAAGCCTGCTGCTCTGAGACCCGAGAGTGTCCCTGCACCGAGCAGAACCATAGCTAGCTACTGCTGCTCATTTCTGCCTGCTCGGGTGGGGGCTGAGAGCCCCTTCAACTTCCTGATCAGATCGGACAGAGATGTCAGGGGTGAGGAAGATGGGCACGCACAAGCCTGCCCGGTTTCCTTGGAGGCACTGGAAAGCTGTATTTCCCCACAGGAGGAAGCCCGCAGAGGGGGCACAGTAAGTCTTGGGGTGGTTGGTGGTATGATTACTGGAGCAAAGCTGGGCTGGGATTTACTGTAGCTAAGGTTCCCAGTTTCAAGACTGGTCAGGCAAGGGGATGTTGTCTTTGGTGGGGCGGAGCTGAATGTGGAATGCTACAGGGCCAGTCAGTTCAGTTGGGTTCTGGGTCATGCTAGTCCCAGTCTCCTGGTCCAGGTCTCAGTATGCAGGCACTGGGGTTCCGATATAGGCTTTAAGAACTGAGGGTAAGCAAAGCCAGCATGGCTGCTAGTCTCCCTGATCAATGCATAGGCTGCCTCAAGGAACCAGCCAACGTGGGGAGCGGGGGCTAGGACTTGGGTTAACTGCTGAAGCCCCAAAAGGTCAATGCCATTTATAGGCTGTCCCCTTAGTTAGGGCCTTGAAGTCCTGTTTAACCTTTTTGTCATCTTCTCTTCATGCCCGATCCTGAACTCCTCCCCCATCTGACATCCCACAGTGGGTTAGATAGGTCCAGCCAACTGTAGTGGCCTTGTTACCTCTAATTCTACAGCCCCACTGGGTGTTAGTTATTTGCCTGGTCCAATTATCTTTTCCCATTATTCATGCAGAGGGTGGCCTTATGTTGGCAGGCATGTAGATGTGAGCACTGAACCCAGTGCCCCATCTGTCTGACTTTATGCAGGAACACGGAGGTCCCCCGGGGGTACCAGGGAGGAAGGCGAGGGTGAGGAAGCCTTGTAAGTAGGGAGATATAACAATACATTGTAAGACAACCCAATAAGCAACAGTAATAGCAAGTCTTGGAGGGAAGTCCAGTCAGAAGGGGCAACAGTGTACAGTCCGACTCCTAAAATAAGGGATATTATGCCGACGAGAGCTAGGGGCCACAGCCAGAAGATGTTCATTAGTCGGTGGGGTTCCATCGAAGGTGAAGCCAGAGCGGGTCCCTGGGGTCTGGCTGGACTTCCCGTTGGCGTAACTCCTCGTCTGAATGATGAGCTTTCTTCACTCTGGAGGGGTGGACCCATGGGGTGACACCTGAGACCTTGAGGGCAGTAGGGGTGATTAGAACAACAGTGTGGGGCCCTGTCCACTGCGGTTTGAGGGGGTCTTTCTTCCAATCTTTGACCCAGACTGAGTCCCCTGTCTGGAAGGACTATACCTGAGACCCAAGGAGATCGGGGCCCTCTCAGTGGTGGATCTCTGTAATTTATTTAGGGTGGCTCCCAGGGTCTGGATCTGCTCTTTTATTTATCTCCAACCTGATGTCAGTCCCCTGGAAGGCTCCCCAGGCACGGGGGAGGCCGTCCGTATCCTAATTCTCAAGGGGAGAAACCTAGCGTCCCAGGCATGCAGCGAGGACACAGGGGAGCTAGGGGTAGCAGATCTGGCCACGGGAGGCTGATCTCCTGACAAAACTTTGCTACGGTTGCCTAGAGGGTGCGATTCGTTGGCTCAACTTTCCCTGAACCTTGGGGCCGGTAAGTGGTGTGGAGTCTCCAGGTGATATGAAGAGCCTGGTCAAGACTGTGCAGTGTCTGCTACAAACGCGGGCCCTCGTCACTATGGACTGGTAATGGGCGGCCGAACCGGGCCAAGATCTCTCGCAATAGGACTTTGGCTACTTCCCAGCCTCATTCCGTCCTGCTCAGGAAGGCTTTGACCCACACAGAGAACATGCGTGCTATTACTAGGAGAGTCCCTAGTAATAGACACTTGGGGGCACATGTCTATTTCTAGATCGTCGAGAGGGGTTGATCCCATCCTCTGGGCCCCTGGCGGGGGCTGTGGGACACACCAGGCATTATATTTTTAGCACACGTTTGCATCGCTCACTGGTGGCCCGGCGCAGTGCTGGCAGGTGGCTGATGTAGCTGTGCTTCCAGAGGAGGCCGCTAAGGCAGGGTTTCCTAGATGGGTGAGTCGGTGGTATTCCTTGACTAGATGCCCTCCTGTTGTGGGAAGGAAGACGTGCCCGTCTGGCCTCACCCACCATCCCCTTTCAGCCAGGGTGGCCCCCCAGCCATGGCCCATTTTCTTTTTCAGTGTCACTGGGCAGAGGGACTTCTTCCAGGGGTGTCAGGGCCATGGTGAGGGAAGGGACTCTGTCCATGTCCTCACTCGCTGTGGTCTAGGCAGCCTCAACTACCAGACAATTTCCTGTGCTGTGGCGTCATCTCCTTTCTGGGGTTCTTTATTCTACAGGATTGCTACTTCCTCTGGAAGTCAGACAGCTTCGAGGAGTTTCAATATCTCTTCTTTGTTTTTGACAGCTTTTCCTGCGGCGGTCAGGAGGCTCCTCTCTTCATAGATGGAGCCCCCTGGACAGGCCCAGGAGCAAAGGCGTTCCAGGTGTCAGTGTGGATGCTGACCCGCTGGCCTTCATTGAGGGTGTGGGCTCGGACCAAGGCGTACAGTTCAGCCCGTTGTGCTGACCGTCCAGCTGGTAAAGCCTCTAGGATGGCAGTGGTTGTGGTCACTGCATAGCCCGCCTTCCAGCACCCTCTTGTAGGTCACTGCTGTGGTCACCAAACAGCGTGAGCTCTGGATTCTTTACGGCTTGATCCTGTAGGTCTGGATGGCTCATGTAGACTTCACCAGTTACCTCGGAGCAATCAGGGTCTGGTTCCCTCCCTTCTGTGGGGAGAAACATTGCAGGGTTTAACGTCCTTAACGTCTCAAGGGGGGGACCAGTGGGTTTTTACAGAGGTACTTGGTACTGTGCAGGCCAAGAGTTAGAAAGGAAGCCATGCCCATGTGTTTTCATGAAGGACACAAAAGCATGAGGGACCCTGATGTTAAGTTCTTGTCCCGGGGTGAGCTTCTCTGCCTTCTTGATGAGAGGGACTGTGGCCGCTGGTGCCCTGAGGCACGCGGGCCATCCTACTGCCACGGACTCCAGCTTCTCCGACAGATGCGCAACTGGCCGTTGCCAGGGCCCAACAGTCGGGGTGAGTGCCCCGCGCAATCTTTTCTTTTTCACGTTCAAAGAGGTTGAAGGGTTTTTCTGTATCTGGCAGGCCCAGAGCTGGAGCTGGCGCCAGGGCAGCCTTTATCTCTGTGAAGGCGGCTTCTGCTTCCTCAGTCCAGGCAGGGGGGGGTCTCAATCTGGCCCCCATAAGGGATCATAGAGGGGTCTTGTTATTGCTGAGAACCCAGGGATCCAGAGGCAGCAGAATTCTGCAGCCCCCAGGATTCTCATAGGCCCCTTTTTGTCTGGGGCTGTGGCAAGGACGTGGTGACTTTCTTTCTCTCCGGCCCTAGTTCTCTCTTTCCTTGGGTGATGAGGAAACCAAGGTATTGGACCGGTTGTTGGCAGATTGGTGCCTTCTTCCAGGAGCCTGGGTATCCTACCCGAGTCTGACCGGAGCTGCAGAAGGGCCTTTGTGCCTTTTGTACACTGGCTTCTTGTGTGTCTTCTTGTGTGTCACTGGTGAGGAGGAGGTCATCCACATCCTGGAGGAGGGGGCATTGTGCGGCGTCTCTGGGGAAGCCGGCAAGGTCAAGGTTGGCAGCCAGCGCTTCCCCAAAGAAGGCTGATGAGTTTTTACACCTCTGCGGGAGGCATGTCCAAGTCAGTTGCATCTGGTGTCCAGTATCCAGTTCAGTCCATTCAAAGGCAAACAGTGGCTGGTTCTGGGGAGCCGAGCAGAGGCAGAAGGCGGCATCCTTAAATCTAGGCAAGGGAATTGTCTGGCTGAGTCTGGGATTTGGCCGAGTCTGTGGATTTGGGATGACTGGGCGCAGGGAGATGGCTGCCTTGTTGATGGCCCGCAGGTCTTGGGCTGGTCGCTATCCCCTCCTGGCCTCATAACTGGCAGGAATGGGGTGTTCTAGACCAACCGGCACTCGACTAGGATACCTGGTTCCTTGAGGTTGGCCAGATGTTCTTGGATGCCAATCTTAGCTTCTTGTGGAAGGGGCTATTGCCTTCGCCTCTGGGGTTGGGCTCCCGGGATCAGTTCAGCAATGATGGGGCCCGATTTTGGGCTAGTCCGGGTGGGTTATCTTCAGCCCACAGTGAAGGGAAGGCGAGCCTAAACTCTGGCGGGCTGCTCAGTTGGGCCTGGGCGCAGAATAGCCTCCATTCTTCTTCCCTTGGCATGGTAATTGCTAGTACCAGAGCCCCCGTCTCTTGCCTTGGGTTCACTTGGAGGCTGGTGTGCCCAGGGGGGCTCAAAAGTTCTTTGAGCCCCAAGCTTGGAGAGTATGTCTCAACTCAGGAGGGGAATGCGGTAATCAGGTAGATAAAGGAATGCATGTCGGACCTTGTGCCCCCCGAGTTCACACTGACGAACCTGGCAAAGGGGCTGTGGTATGGCCCACATCCCAGTGGCCCCAAGGATGGTCACAGTCCTTTTACTGAAAGGGGCCACTGGGGAGGTGACAACAGAGTGCTCGGCCCCAGTATGAACCATAAAAGCCACTGGTTGGCCCCCTACTTTCATTCTGAACATGAGCTCATTTCATGGGCTCATGGGGGCCGAGGAGGAGACAGCCCAGCTAGGATCTTGGAGGGCCAGGTGCAGATGGCTTTGGGGGTGCATATGGAGGGGGCAGGATCTGTTCATCCTCGGGATCTCCAGCTAGGATCTGCGGAGGCTGGGGCTTCTGGCGGTCTTCTTTGGGCCGCTTGGATGAGGCAACTAAGACCCTGGCCTGTCCCCGCCTATTGCAAGCAAATCGCACCCAAGAGGGAAGGGTCTGGACAATTTCTAGCCAGGAGTCGATGTACGGGAACTGGTCAGGGTGTCCTGGTTCTCCTGTTACGACTCCTCGTACTCAACGAACTATTGGGACATGCCCCTTCTGAAGGCCACCTGACATTAAAGGTGGGCCATTCCAGTTCCCATGGGGTTCTCAGTTTGCCCGGGTGCATCCTGACTCCACAGTGTCCCCAAAACCCCTTCTTGACATTTTTTGATCGTGGTTCTCTAGAACCGTAGGTTCACTCTGCCCTGACCCCATGGTGATGTCCCCAGGTGCTGCGACACAGAGACAGACAAGGGGGGGTCTCCTGTGGTGAGGAGACCATTCAGATGCCGGTCTGGCCACAGTCTGGAAGGAGCTTAGGAGAGGCTTAGCCATAGTGGGCTCAGCGTTGTGACTTACGATCGGAATCTATTCTGATGCTGCCCTAGACTGTGTGCCATTTACCACAGAATCACAGATGGGCCCACGCAGACTCTGCAGGCTTCTGGGACCTTAAGGGTGCCCACCCGTGGAGTCAGAGTCAGTCTGCCTGCAGGTAGCCAGGTCGGACTGCACATTTACTCACACATCACTTCAGAACTTAATACCTTCCCTCCCTGAGAATCCCTACCTGTGTGACCTCTAACAGGTCTCGTGGAGGTAATCAGGCTCCCCTTCTACCCCGATGGGTGGGTCTGTCTGGGTCTGGGGCCCCAGGCCTTACCGTAATCCGACGTCCGGACCAGGTCCTCACCTGCCAAGTCTCCTGGAGTCTGGCGGGCGCAGTGGAGTGGGGCCGGTCTGAGATGACTAGGCGGGAGACTGCTGAAAATTAGGTAGGGCGCACCTTCTCTGTCACCATCCCTCGTTCCGTCGCTGTCCCCAAACTGGTGCCAACAAGGGGCCAGCGCAGTTGAGTTTCCTGGTCAGGGAACCAAATGTTATGGAACCTGGACTGGATCTCCCTGTGGGAGAACCACGCCACACTCAGATCTTGGAGGAATAGGATGGCTCAGAGAAGAATGATCTCCAAAGGTCTGAGCCCCGAGCATAAGGGGGGGTCATGTATACACTTCTACTTCTGTATATGGGGCACTTTTCGGCACGCATGACAAGCAGGGCAGGAAGGAGAACCTGGAAGGGCCCTGGGGCAGGGACTGGGATACCCTACTGGCTTGGTGGGCCCTCTTAGAACACAAATTTTCCTTACCAGTACTAGCGTCCACCCAGCATTAATCTCTCAGATCATGAGTAGAATGCTGGAAGAAGTAGGACAGGAGACGACACAGTGTTTGGAGAAGGGGATTCTATAATGCAAAGAGCCTACTTACTGTGTAATGTCTGTGTTTCCTTGTGTATTCAGCTGTGTCTGTCTAACCACCTCTGGCTGTGTTTGTGGATGGATGTGTGCAACGTCTAGATGGGATTTATGCATTGTTAGAGAACTGTTCTCCATATGGCAAAAATAATAGCCACCAATTAACAGCTAATGTGACCCCAAGGAAGTACTTAACCTTTTGAGATTCTTTAGCTGTGAAATGGGGATAATAATAAGAATTACATCTTTGCAATTTGTGATGATTCGGTAAGATATTTTTTAAAGTACCTAATATAATACATGGCATGTAATGCTTGCTAAATAACCGAAAAGAGCTGTGACTATATATTGTACTCTACATGCGAAATTTTTTCAGTCATCACGCTAAGTGCATCACGAATATTCATGCCATTAATTCTCATGACCATGCTGCTAGCTAGGGATTGTATTACCTGAGTTTTACAGATGGGAAGGGCCTCAAAGAAGCGGAGCATCTTCAATGCTGGTTCTCATCATTCCATTTGTACCCAACACCCTTTTAGAAATGAAATGTGGTCAGTCTCACGTCCAGGAACCAGGCTGGCAACGTCCTGTCACAGACTCAGCACCCGAAATGGGGTTAACACATACACTTTGTCCCCCATGTCCCTCAGGAGGCAGAACCCCCAGCACTTCAGTAGCAGATCTGCAATGTGGCAACTTGACTCTGAATCAGAATTGATATCACTCGGTCTATGAGAGCTTTGACCCCCTGGCATCCTCCTAGACCCAGACTGAGGTAGGTTAGCAGCCTCTGAGAGTTTCTGTAGCTCAAGAGCCACCAAGAGGGCCCCAACCTGGTTTCCAGCCATCTTCTGACCGCAACCCCAAAGAAAAAAATTCAAGAGTCCAAGTTCTCAATTTAGGCAGACGGTGGGTTCAAATCCCAGCTCTACAGCTCACTAGCTGTGTGACATAATTCCACGTCTATGACTTATAGTCATCATTTGCTTTCTGTTTTTTTATTTACTTATTTTTACCTTTAAAGAGGAACAGTATTTGCCCAACTAGGATTACATTATCAGCCATGGTTCTTCGGTCATACACAACAGTATCTGGTTCCAGATTGCTTAAGCAGAAAGGAATTAGTTAGGAAAATAGGAAGTAGCTTCCAGGATGTAGGAAGTAGACAGTCCAAAGTGTCTGGGTAATACCCAGCACACAATACATGTTCCCTATCTGAGCAGCTGTTATTAAAATTTCTATCTCTCTCCTCTCTGTGCCTTATTATCAGGAGCTCAGTGAGTCATCCCACAATGTCTCTACAACTTGGGTATCCTGAAAACAACTTCCTCAACACCCACCAGCCAAATCTGCTTCTTCCCCAGCAACAATACACACTACAAATAAACAATACACAATGCAAAGTATGAAGGCCTTGGTGGCACAAGCCTCTTGGGTATATTAGGGTTCTCCAGAGAACCTACTGGATGGATGGATGGATCTGTCTACTATATCATCTGTTATCCATTATCTATTCTCTATCAATAAGAGATTTATGGGTGACCCTTGAACAACATGGGTTTGAACTCTGCTGGTCCACTTTACATGATTTTCCCCCCCAATAAATACAGCACATTGCTGTAAATGTATTTTTCTCTTTCTCAGGATTTTCTTAACATTTTCTTTTCTCTAGCTTATGTGACTATACACATAATACAGCATATAATATATATAACATATAAAATAGGTGTTAGTTAACTGTTAATGTTACCGAGAAGGTCAACCGCAGACCCTTAGTAGTTAATTTTGTGGGGAGTCAGACGTTATATGTGGATTTTTGACTGTGGGGTCGGTGCCCCCTGACTCCTGAGTTGTTCAAGGATCAACTCTTTGATAAGGAATTGCCTCACACAGTGTTAGAGGCTGGTAAGTCCCACATTCTGCTATCTAGAAGCTGGAGACCCAAGAAAGCTGGTCATGTAATTCCAATCTGAGTGTGAAGGCCTGAAAACCAATGCAGAAGACCAGTGTCAGAAACAGAGAGCAAATTCTCCCTTACCCTGTCTTTATTTTTTTCCATGCAGGCCTCCAGTGGATTGACTGAGGCCCACCCACATCAGGAAGGACAATCTGCTCTACAGAGTCTATCCACTCAAATGTTAATCTCATCCAGAAACAACCTCACAGACAAAACCGGAGTGATGTCTGATCAGGTATGTCAGCAGCCAGTGGTCCAGTCAAGTCAACACCTAAAATTACGCCGCACAGTGGTGTCACTCAGGTGCCATAAAGAAACCTCAGTAGTTCCAAGAGCTTGCATCACTATGCTTAAGAGTCAAAGTCCCAGGGAAGAGTGTGCTTCATTGATATCAGGTCATGTGACTGTCCCTGTCCTATAGAGGTAGTAAGAAGAATAATCTGGTAGCAATACCCAGCACATAATACACATTCCATATCTGAGCAGCTATTGTTATAATTTTTATCTCTCTCCTCTCTGTGCCTTATTGTCAGGAGCTCAGTGAGTCATCCCACAATGTCCTTACAACCTGGGTATCCTGAAAACAACCTCCTCAACACCCACTAGCCAAATTTGCTTCTTCCCCAGCCACAATATATACAATTTAGGTGTTAAACAGTGATGACAGTTATTTCAGTTCTTGCCATAGTGTTTACCAAGCTTTCAAAGTCTTGCCTCCAGGAGACACCAGGCATTATCACTCCATGAAAGTGACACTCCAGGTTACTCTTCCGGACACATCAAGAGAGAGTCCCACCAGCCCCCCTCCCTGCTTCCCCCACTTGAGATGCTTTCAGGTCCTAACCAGGGAGAAAGGGAGCCTGGGGGTAGGACCTGCTGGGGGCAGAGCCTGAGCCTATACCTTTCGGTTGGCAGATCAGCAATCTTATAAAAAGGCACTGGGCTCTTGCCTTTCTTTGGCCTCAAGGTTGCACTTTGACACTCGTATCCTCTAAAAACACCTCATTCCACTTGTAGTAATGTTTTATTCATATACTAGCTTTGAACAAATGACTGAAAAGATTCCACTTTGAAAGCAATGATCTCTTTGGCTCCCCTAAATACACTTCCTTCCCCTTCCTCTAATTCCTAGTGGGGCCTGGAGCAGGTGCCCCAGCCTCCATCCCCTCTGGACCTTGCATACCTCTACAGAATTCTCAGTAGACTGGAATAGCTTTGAAAGAGAAGAAAAGATCAACTCCTAGATGCCAGGTTTCTAGGAAGGGTCTGTTTTCCCCCTTGACAACACCAGTATCCCTACACATGCACAGTCAACAGCACCCTCTCCCACCACCCATCAAAGTGTTCAGGCTTATCCACATTAGGAACTTTTTCTTTTCCCCAAGACACAGCCTACTGCACTGGGCTTGTGAGCCACAAACGAGTATGCAAATCCATGGGGTAGATCGTACTGCCAACCCTAATTCTTCATCCCCTCTGCCCCCTCCTATCTATACCTTTTGCCTAGGAACTTTTATTTTCTTCGCTAAAGGAGTGAACAAATAATTTCCCACTCACCTCACTCAGGTTCAGCCAGTGACTTTCTTGAGTCAACAGAATGAGGCAGATCGTGCTGTTCTGAGATTATACCTCTTGCGATACGTGTGCCTCCCTTTGCTTTCTTGCACCTCTGCCATGCCAGAAGAACATGCCTAGGACAGCCCACTAGATGGAGGCCCCATGGAACAGGTCAGAACCACTGCAGCTAATCCCTGGCCTGCCCCCAGCCAACCCACAGAACTTGAGCTAAATAGATGCTTCGTGCTGCATACCGTTGAGACGCTGGAATTCTTTATGCAGCAAAATTGAAAATTCATATTTGGTTTCTACATCCCATCCTGCCACTTTATCCTCATACGGCCCTACTCAGAGCTGCTGCCTCAACTTTTGCAACCAGGGACTGACCTGGATGATTCTTAAGGGTCGTTTTGGCTCTGAAGTTATTCAGTTTCTTCTCCAGACCCCCAGTAATCCCATTCATGGACCATCCCCTAGTATCCCCGGGTTGAGCATTTGGTACATTGTATGCTGTGATGTACAGAGGTAGCTGGCTCTCCCATTTGCTGCGAGATGCAGACGGGGCAACTGTGTCTTATTTATCACAGTGATATTAGCCTCTGTCTCCATGTAGGCACGTATTAACTTCTCCGTTACTGTCTGTTGTGGAAACGATAAAAGGGCAGAGGGGACCAGCCAGAGCTACATCCAGATGTCACAGGCATCCACCTTCCTTCCTCAAGGGCAAACGAGTGTTTCCAGACTAACTAGACTATCTGCAGGCTAGACTTTGCTTGGGGGTGACTTGATCAATCAGCAATTGCTTCACTTAATTCGTCTCCAGCCTACACATTAAATGCACACGATGTGTCAAACTACCTTTATATTTTCATTTAGTTATTTGTAATCGTCTGCTATCTCCTCGACAAACTACGAAAAGGCAATACGTGAAAACGATAAAAGCGTTATAGAAGGAGATCTTGTCCAAATTAAGTCTCTCTAGCTCTTTCTCTTTAATGCCCTAAGTCACCTCCCTGTCAGAGTGTCTTGGGCATTGCCAACATCATAAAGCTATTTCTTTTTTTTTTTTTTTTTTTTTTTTAGATTTTATTTATTTGTTAGAGAGGGAGAGAGAGCGAGCGAGCACAGGCAGACAGAATAGCAGGCAGAGGCAGAGGGAGAAGCAGGCTCCCCGCCGAGCAAGGAGCCCGATGTGGGACTCGATCCCAGGACGCTAGGATCATGACCTGAGCCGAAGGCAGCTGCTTAACCAACTGAGCCACCCAGGCGTCCCCATAAAGCTATTTCTTGAACATACAAGCAAATATGCACCTGTCATCCCATTCTACTGTCTTTTTAAGGTAAATGCAGCATGTTTTCTCATTATTCTGGATTTTACCATTTCTTTTTTTAAAAGATTTTATTTATCTTACAGAGAGAATGAGCAAGGGAGACATGAGCAGGGGCAGAGGGAGAGGGAGAAGCCAACTCTACTGCTGAGCAGGACCCTGGGATCATGACCCGAGCTGAAGGCAGATGCTTAATCAACTGACCCACCTTGGTGCCCCTTAATTTTACCATTTTCACTTACATTTCCTTAAAGGTAGTACCATATTTGGTAGACATAGCTCTATCTTGATACCTTCGTTGCTGTATGGAATTCCATTTTATGGTTTACCTCATACTTTAAGCAGTCCCTATTGGGAGCATTAAGGTCATTTCTAGTCTTTGGACCAAACTCATTTGAAAACTCTGGCTCACCTGGGAACAGCAAGTGGGCACTTGGCCGAAAGGCCAACTGGGAGTGACATTCACACTTGTACTCCACTCATCAAACCTGGAACCCGAGAGGTGGGGCTGTATTCATCAGTTGAACAAGTGTGGTAAGAGGGTAAGACTTCACTCTTCTAAAAGGCTTAAAGAGTCCTCTGAATCTAGCACCCAGACCATCCCAGAGATCAGCTAAGTGAGATGACCAGAAGCCACCAAGAACTACCACAGATACCAACTACTCATAAGGAGTAGTTAATTACAAAGAGGCAGACCAAGTTAGAGTAGGGAGCTAGAAGAAAGGCTGCAACTGGAGAAGGGACCAGGAAGAATGAAGGGAGCCCAAGCCATGAAGGACCACCACTAGAGAGGAGAGGATGCCGAGGTGGAGGGGACAGTGATGCAGAGCATTAGCCTCTGGGCAGGTGGGGGAACCATAGAGGGTCAGTTCGAGGGTTTCCAAAGTTTAACAGAGAAAGGGAAAAGTGAACAGCTGCAAATATGATTGTGCACATCTGGGGCAAAAATGGAAAACTTAATATTTTTTTTCCAAAATGTTTTAACTTTTCTCAAATAGAAGAGAAAAGCTATTTTCCCCAAACTCTTCTCCTTCTTCCTATATTCCTATGTCTTTAAATACCCCAAACACGATAATTTTATGAGCAAACCACATTATACATAATACATTTTTATGTTTCAAAGCTTACAAAGTGACTTAAGTTCCATAAAGAGTGTTAAAATTTAAAAAAAAAAGAAATGCATATATTTAAGTTTTCCCACATTGCTGCTTCATCTGCTCTCCTCTATCACACTAGATTTTTTTTCCCTTTGGCTTCAACATTTTGGGAAATTTTCTAACTGTAACCTCGAACTTCCTTCCCAGAATGACCTCTACTTTTCCCAAGCCAAGACCTGGAATCAGATTCCATTTGCATTTCTTGTTTGCAGAGTGACTTCCAGGGAGTCACTTTATCTCTCTAACCCTTGGTTTGCTATTTGGAAAATAGAATCAAAGATACTACTTATGCCATGTTGTGATGATTACTTGCTGGGTGTTAATAGCTGGTACAGCTCTTGGTGTGCATGAGGTTGGATTCATGTTGTTTCCTCTTCATGATACCAATCAGAAAATGCTCCCTATTATCTCGAGTCGGTTAACCTAACAAGAACCTTGTTCTTGTTAACCTGGGTGGAGTAGAAATTAGGGAAGATAATAAGGAGCCAGAAGTCAGGAGAAGGGACTGAAAGTGGATCTCAAGCAAAAGAGGTGACACCAGGAAAAAAATAATTATAATCCTTCTGTCATTATATGGGAGAAGACAGGTCTTTTGGAAGAGGCAGGGACATAGCTCTAGGATGACCAAATTTGCCTGGTTTTCCTGGGACTAAGAAGAGTCCTGGATAAGGACTTTCAGTGCTAGACCCAAGAAAGACCCAGGCTGATGAGGACAACTTGGTTCATCCTAGGTCTTGAGCTGGTGGAAGTTAGTAAGGACCATGAAGGACTGGGTGGGCTTACTGCAAATGAGATGGCTGAGTAACATCCACTTCTTTCTGAAGAAATACTTAAAAAGTGCAGAGATAGGGAGGTAATAACCAGGGAAAGACTCAACTACTCTAACTGGCTGGGAAAGCCCCCATCTTCCCTCTCAAATCCACCTGGGTTCCTAAAGAAGATTCAAATTCAATTAAATAGGACATCCTTAACACCAAACAAAGGCAAAAAACCCTCCATCAGAGCAGCCAAGAAGCCATACCGTCCAAATGTCCTCAGAAGCCCCAGAGTAAGCTAGAGTTCCCCATGGAGAAAGAAGTAGAAGAGAATGAAAATATCCAATAGGGTGTGACTCCAGGAGGGTTCCCAGAAACTCCATGTAGGAAGATCGTTATTGATACGGTAAAATAATTGGGCATTTGCCTTTGACCACTCATGAGTTCTGTCCTGGTGTTATTCAAGCCTCTCTTACCCACTCTGGGGGCAGAGGTGCTGAATGGCCTCATGTCTGGGATATGAACAACTCCTAGGGGTGCCCAGCATGTGCAGAGCTGCCTCAAGAGTGGTTCTGCCCTCCCCAAATTGATTCTTCTTTTTTTTTTTTTTTTAAAGATTTATTTATTTATTTATTAGACAGAGATCACAAGTAGGCAGAGAGGCAGGTAGAGAGAGAGAGAGAAGCAGGCTCCCTGCTGAGCAGAGAGTCCGATGCGGGGCTCGATCCCAGGACTCTGGGATCATGACCTGAGCCGAAGGCAGAGGCTTTAACCCCTGAGCCACCCAGGTGCCCCCCCCAAATTGATTCTTCTTTTGAGTTCTGTTTCTTTTAAAAACATCCAGCCCTTCATCCTACTGCTTCTCTCCACAAGAAGTCCTCTGCAGTGACTGTCTTTGTAAGTTGGAAGCCTAGAAGAACCACCCTTCACTGGGGAAGGGAGAATGGGATGATATTCTCTGGTATAGCTCTTGGACCCTGAAGACTAGGGTCATCAGCACATGAGTGATTAGAACATCCATCCAAACACCAAAAACCCCGTCTTCTCTCTTTCAAGGGAATGGAAATAAAGCCACAGCTAGGGGCAGGCAGGACCATCTTGGTTCTTCAGCCCTTGGAGCTGCAGTCAAATGTCGATCTGGTTCTCCAAGTAATTTGGGAAGGAAGAAGCTGGTTTGGTATGTATGAAATGTTATCACCCTGATGGAGTCATTGTTATGTCTCAAGCATGTCCCCAGAAGTACATTTGACCGAGACGCATGCAGATCACAAATACCACCCTCCTGAAATCCAGGAGGGAGGGAGGATTTCCAGTCTGCCTATTTGATGGCATGCATATTTCATGACATTCAGAGTGAATGGAACTTCTGGACACCTTCCAAGAATCTCAGACTCTCTGGAGCCAAGAGTCCCATCATGCATTTGAAGGGACGAGCTGTGTAACTTTGAGGTGAAAATAACTCTGGTTTCTCTTTACCCATTAAAAGGTTTGGGAGATATGGATGGGGGAGATCAGCAGGGACGTCCTCAAACAGGAATGGAAGGAAAATCATTATGTATCTGGTACCTAAACTACTTGGCCTTAAGGTAACCGTCCACTGCTTTGCAGCAAAAAGAGACATTCTCAATTGCCCCTGCCTGCTGACATAATTAATGCTTTATGCTTCCTTGTGAAAACTCCATAACCTTGTTAAAAAGGATAACAAGGGGCCTTTTCTCTCAGGAAACGTCCACCTAATCTAGCTCCAAATTATCTCTGTGCTAACGACAACCACAGAAACTAAGAAGATCAACATTTTCATCATGTTTTCCTACAAATCTCATTCCACTTGATTTCCCCAGCCATGTTCATGTCCCCAGTTTTCAAGTGAGGAAACTGAGGTTTGGTAATCTTCAGATTTTGAGGTCAAGTTCCAAAGTTTAATGTCAAAGTTTAACGTGAAGAATCAAAACCCAATTTCTTTACTCATTAGGGAGAGACCATCATCACCAGTCAATGAGCTCTGTGTTTTGTGCCCTCTTTCTTGGGCTTTTTATGCTTCCACCACCAGATTAGCTTCTTGGTGGTCATTGGCCCAATTGTCTGAAGTCTGAGCCAGTGCTAGTCACCAGCCAATCATCATGGACACACACAGCTAACTGTGAGAAGAAGAATCTTATTGCTCCTGATTTGGAATTCTAGTCCTGCTTGCTGAGGCATCTTCCTTCTCCAGAGGTCACTTTCCCTCTGTAAAATGAAGACAGGAAGAGCCCTGCCCCCTGGCTTTGTTGTGAAGGATCAATAACTGATTTAAATACTCATCTGCTCATTACTAATTGAGCTAAAGAGGGCAATAATTGTAAAGTCCTTACAGGGAGCCTGACACATAGTAGGTGCTCAGAAAAATGTTGCCTGACCTCTCCTCCTAGAGTAGGATATTCTACTTCAGTTTTATGGACTAGCATAAAGGTGAATCCCACCTTTGGTTCTGGTAACTTCTCATACTTTCGTTTACTCATCTTTTGATTCTTTGCATGGGAAAAGCGAATTCCTCAATTCTGATTCCCACATAGAGACAACTTCCAATAGTTACCTTGAATGTAAATAGGCTAAATACCCCAACCAAAGGACACAGGATATCAGACTGGATAAAAAAAACCCAAGAGCAATTGATATGCTATCTGCAAGAAACTCATTTTAGACCCAAAGACACCTCCAGATTTAAAGTGAGGGGGTGGAAAACAATTTACCATGCTAGTGGACATCAAAATAAAGATGGGATGGGATCTTTACATCAGATAAATTAGATTTTAAGCCAAATACTATAATAAGAAGAAGGACACTATATCATACTTAAAAGGTCTGTCCAACAAGAAAATCTAACAATTTTCAGTATCTATGCCCCTAACATGGAAGCAGCCAATTATATAAACAAATTAATAACCAAAGTCAAAGAAAGACATTGACAATAATACAATAATAGTAGGGGACTTTAACACCCCCCTCAATGAAATGGACAGATCATCCAAGCAAAAGATCAACAAGGAAATAAAGGCTTTAAATGACACACTGGACCAGATGGACATCACAGATATATTCAGAACATCCCATCCCGAAGCAACAGAATAGACATTCTTCTCTAGTGCATGTGGAACATTCTCCAGAATAGATCACATCCTAGGTCACAAATCAGGTCTCAACCAGTACCAAAAGACTGGGATCATTCCCTGCATATTTTCAGACGACAATGCTCTGAAACTAGAACTCAACCACAAGAGAAAAGTTGGAAACAAATACATAGAGGCTAAAGAGCATCCTACTAAAGAATGAATGGGTCAACCAGGAAATGAAAAAAGAATTAAAATAATTCATGGAAACAAATGAAGATGAAAACATAACTGTTCAGTTCAAAATCTTTGGGACACAGCAGAGGAAGTCCTGATAGGAAAGTATATAGCAATACAAGCCTTTCTCAAGAAACAATAAAAGTTGCAAATATACAACCTAACCCTACACCTAAAGAAGCTAGAGAAAGAACAGCAAAGAAAGCCTAAACTCAGCAGAAGAGAAATAATACAGATCGGAGCAGAAATCAATGAAATAGAAACTAAAAAAAAAAAACAAACAAACAAACAAAAAAAAACACAGTAGAACAGATCAATGAAACTAGGATCTGGTTCTTTGAAAGAATTAAAAAGATTGAGAGATCCCTGGTCAGACTTATCAAAAAGAAAAGAGCAAGGACCCAAATTAATAAAATCATGAATGAAAGAGGAGAGATCACAACCAACACCAAAGAAATACAATTATAAGAATGTATTCTGAGCAACAACTATACACCAGCAAATTTGACAATCTGAAAGAAATGGATGCATTCCTAGAGACCTATAAACCACCAAAACTGAACCAGGAAAAAATAGAAAACCTGAACAGAGCCATAACCAGTAAGGAGATTGAAGTAGTCATCAAAAATCTCCCAACAAACAAGAGCCTAGGGCCAGATGGCCCCCCCAGGGAATTCTACCAAACATTTAAAGAAGAATTAATGCCTATTCTCCTGAAACTGTAACAAAAAATAGAAATGGAAGGAAAACTTCCAAACTCACTTAATGAGGCCAGCATTACTCTGATCCCCAAACCAGACAAAGACCCCATTAAAAAGGAGATTTACAGACCAATGTCCCTGATGAACATGGACGCAAAAATTCTCATCAAAATGCTAGCCAATAGGATCCAACAGTACATTAAAAGGATTATTCACCACGACCAAGAGGGATTTATTTCTGGGCTGCCAGTATGGTTCAACATCCACAAATGAATCAATGTGATACATTAATAAAACAAAGAACAAGAACCATATGATACTCTCAATAGATGCTGAAAAAGCATTTGACAAAGTCCAGCATCCTTTCTTGATCAAAACTCTTCAGTGTTGGCACAGAGGGTACATACCTCAATATCATCAAAGCCATCTATGAAAAACCCATAGTATCATTATCAATGGGGAAAAACGAAGAGCTTTTCCCCTAAGGTCAGGAACATTGCAGAGATGTCCACTATCACCACTGCTATTCAACATAGTACTAGAAGTCCTAGCCTCGGCAATCAGACAACAAAAGGAAATAAAAAGCATCCGAATCGGCAAAGAAGTCAAACTCTCACTCTTTGCAGACGACATGATACATTATTTGGAAAACCCAAAAGACTCCACTACAAAACTGCTAGAACTCATACAGAAATTCAGTAAAGTGTCAGGATATAAAATCAATGCACATAAATCAGTTGCATTTGTGTCCAGCAGCAAGACAGAAGAAAGAGAAATTAAGGAGTCGATCCCATTTACAATTGTACACTAAACCATAAGATACCTAGGAATAAATCTAACCAAAGAGGCAAAGAATCTGTACTCAGAAAACTACAGAATACTTATGAAAGAAATTGAGAAAGACACAAAGAAATGGAAGAATGTTCCATGCTCATGGATTGGAAGAACAAATATTGTGAAAATGTCTATGTTACCAAGAGCAATCTACACATTTAATGTAATCCCTATCAAAATATCATCAGCTTTTTTTCCAAAGAAATGGAACAACGAATCCTAAAAATTAGAATCAAAATTTATATCAGGAAAGACCCTGAGTAGCCAGAGGAATGTTGAAAAAGAAAACCAAAGTTAGTGGCATCACAGTTCCAGACTTCAAGCTCTATTACAAAGCTGTCATCATCAAGACAGTATGGTACTGGCACAAAAATAGACACATAGATCAATGGAACAGAAAAGAGAGCCTAGAAATGGACCCTCAAGTCTATGGTCCACTAATCTTCAACAAAGGAGGAAAGAATGTCCAATGGAAAAAAAGAGTCTCTACAACAAATGGCATTGGGAAAATTGGACAGCCACATGCAGAAAAATGAAACTGGATCATTTCATTACACCACACACACAAATAGACTCAAAATGGATGAAAGACCTCAATGTGAGACAGGAACCCATCCAAATCCTTGAGGAGAACATAGGCAGCAACCTCTATGACCTCAGCCACAGCCACTTCTTCCTAGCAATATTGTCAAAGGCAAGGGAAGCAAGGGCAAAAATGAACTATTGGGACTTCATCAAGATCAAAAGCTTTTGCACAGTAAAGGAAATATTCAACAAAACCAAATGACAACCAACAGAATGAGAGAAGATATTGGCAAATGACATATCAGATAAAGGGCTAGTATCCAAAATCTATAAAGAACTTATCAAACTCAACACCCAAACAACCAAGAACAAATAATCCAATCAAGAAATGGGTAGAAGGAATGCCTGGGTGGCTCAGTGGATTAAGTCTCTGCCTTCAGCTCAGGTCATCATCTCAGAGTCCCGGGATAGAGTCCAGGGATTGAGCCCCGCAACAGGCTCTCTGCTCAGCAGGGAGCCTGCTTCCCCCCCGCCTCTGCCTGCCTCTCTGACTACTTGTGATCTCTGTCAAATAAATAAGTAAAATCTTAAAAAAAAAAAAGAAAAGAAAAAAGAAAAGAAAAGGGCAGAAGACATGAACAGACATTTCTGCAAAGAAGACATCCAAATGGCCAAAAGACACATGAAAAAGTGCTTACCATTGCTCGGCATCAGGGAAATACAAATCAAAACCACAGTGAGATATCACCTCACACCAGTCAGAATGGCTAAAATGAACAAGTCAGGAAATGACAGATGTTGGCAAGATTATGGAGAAAGGGGAACTCTCCTACACTGTTAGTGGGAATGCAAGCTGTAACCACTCTGGAAAACAGTATGGAGGTTCCTCAAAAAGTTGAAAATAGAGCTATGCTACGACCCAGCAATCACATTACTGGGTTTTTGTTTTTGTTTTTGTTTTTGTTTTTTTATTTGACAGACAGAGATCACAAGTAGACAGAGAGGCAGACAGAGAGAGAGAGTGAGGGGGAAGCAGGCTCTCCACTAAGCAGAGAGCCCGATGCGGGGCTCAATCCCAGAACGCCGAGATCATGACCTGAGCCGAAGGCAGAGGCCCTAACCCACCGAGCCACCCAGGCGCCCCACATTACTGGGTATTTATCCTAAAGATACAAATGTAGTGATCGGAAGGGGCAAGTGCATCCGAATGTTTATAGCAGCAGTGTCCACAATAGCCAAACTATGGAAAGAACCTAGGTGTCCATAAACAAATGAATGGATAAAGAGGGTGTGGTATATATATAAAATGGAATACTATGCAACCATCAAAAGAAATGAAATCATGCTATTTGCAATGACTGGATGGAACTAGAGGATATTATGCTAAGCAAAATAAGTCAGAGAAAGATAACTATCATATGATCTCTCTGATATGAGGAATTTGAGAGGCAGGGTGGTGGGCAGGGATGGAATTAATGAAACAAGATGGGATCGGGAGGGAGATAAACCATAAGACTCTTCATCTCACAAAACAAACTGAGGGTTGCTGGGTGGTGGGGGGTTAGGGATAGGGTGGCTGGATGATGGACACTGGGGAGCGTATGTGCTATGGTGAGTGCTGTGAAATGTGTAAGCCTGATGATTCACAGACCTGTACCCCTGGGGCAAATAATACATTATATGTTAATAAAAAAATAAAGAGTGGAAAAAGAGGTAAAAAATACCAAAGACAATTCTCTTTTTTTTTTATTAGTCCATAGTCCCTTAAAATAGGGTAACCACATAATTTCTCAGTTTTGAAAATAAAAATAAGTAGGTAACCATTTGCCTCCTGCAGGTGCAAAATAGGATGTGACTTTCACCTGCCTCCTGCAGGTGAAATCATGTGACTTTCATTCCAGTCCCATCCTTAACTTGCTCTGGACCAGCCACACACCCTCTCCGAGCCTGGGTCTCCTGATCTGTCATATTGCATAAACAAACTCTAAGGCCCCGAATTCTACAGGGCTCCCCACTCCTCTGAGGGTGGCTGAGGCAGAATCAAGTAAGAACCCCAGAGCAGGAGCCATCCTCTTTCCTTTGGCTCTTGGTAGGGTATCTTGGTGCTCGTGCCCCATACCCCCTGATGCCTAGAGAAGAAATAGAGATGTGTTATTAACTAAAGAAATGAAGATAAATATAGCCCTTGTTGGATTAATACCCCTAAGATTACTCATGTCTCCTTCGAAGTGAAGCAAAGATCATGTGCCACCTGACAACCGCCCATCTGGCCTGAGAAAAGTCGCCATATGGATGGTTCTCGCTAATTATAGTTAAATACTGAAGGGAGGGGTTCCAGTGGGGAGTCTCATCAGATCAGAATTCTCTTGGTCTCCCCCTTTCCAGGAGTTGTGGAAAGACTGTGTGGTTGCCCTGCTCGTACTTGCTCAGGTGCATTCAGGCAAGCTACCCAACCTGTCCAGAATCCACTTTCTCCAACTCAGAAGTGCAGGGATAATACTGGTCCTCCCTTATGTTAAAAGGAGTTAGCAACACAGCCTCTCTGCTAAATAAAGAGTCAATGAAGATCCTAGATCATGAAGGAATCCAAGGGAATAGGCAATAATTTAATAAATGCGCATTTGGTGGTTCCTATTACGAATCTGAGCCCTTGTTTGGATGTACCAAGATTTATCAAATATATATATATATATATATATATATATATATTTGGTGGTTTTTTTTTTTTTTTTTTTGCCAATCCCAGGCAAAAAGCACCCACTGAATCATTCTGATCCCAAAAAAGGAAGCTCCCTTGTTGAGAGCATGTGGCAACCTATGGCACTGCTCTCTTAAAATAGTTGATTACTTTCTTTCCCTCCCAAGAGGATGACCAACTTGAGAGATGAGGAATGCATTTCCCACATACGTGCCCTGGGACAGTCACCAAGAGCTGTCAGTTCAGCTGTGGACCAAATGTTGGGGTGGGGATTCAGTTTGGGGTGAGGGGGAGGTGGAATATTCGGATTGTGGATGAACAGTTGTCAGTGCCCTCATTCTGTCTGCATTGCTTTGTCCACCCCTGGCCCCTGGTTGTCTAGGCGCAGCCAGCTCTCCCAAACAGCACACCATCAAGGTTAAGACTACTCTTCCATGGAAGTGGAAGCCACCATGCCCTTGGACACCAGGGAGACAATATACGTAATTACACTACAACAGGTGAGAGAAAATTCACATGGCCCTCTCGGCGTTCCTTAAAAAAAAAAAAAAAAAAAGTGGGTCAATTAAGATTTGTTTATGAGAGAGAGGGAGTGCATACACACATGAGGTACACAGGGAAAAGGAGACAATCCCAAAGAGAGACTCCACGCTGAGTGTGGAGCCCCAGGCAAGGGTCGATCTCACGATCCTGAGATCACGACCTGAGCCAAAACCAAGAGTCAGATGCTTAACTGATGGTACCACCCAAGTACCCCTAACTGACCCACTTTTTAAAAAAAGATGTGGCCATAAAGAGAATTATCTTCTAAAACAAAAACAACAATGAGCGCATGGTGGTAAGTGACAAGTGATGTCTGATTCTAGAGTTTGGAAGACAACAAGGTGTGGAAGGAATGGTAATAAACTGAGGAGTACGTGCCCTGTTTCGAGAATGCCTTGAAGCTGCCAGCCCGTGATTACCATGTGCCAGGGAACCCTTGCTCTTGCCAGATCCCCTGACTTTTCCAGAGGTACTCTTAAGTAGGATATCCATGTGAAATACTCTGATTTTTTCTTGACTCAAATCTTCATTAAAATACTTGAAGCTTTTCTACTATTATTTTTTAAAAACAAGCATGATCTTTGTTCCTGCTTGGATGTGAGCCAAGTACTTTTTGCCGGCTAAGGGAGAGAGCTCATCTAAAATGACACTAACACAGAGGAAAGCAAAGCTGAGAGATGATGAGAATCTGAGTCCTGTGATGTCCTTTGAACCTCTGGATCCAGCCACATCTCCAATTTCCTATCAACGACACAGCTTAACAATTTCTTCCTTTTGATTAAGTCAGTTTGAGTTATGGTTCTTTTCCTTGCAACTGGAAAAAAAAATCCTCATCAATAAAAGGACCTCAGGGTCCTTCAAAATTCACAGCTAGATTGTTCAATGTGAACATGCCAAGGATCTGTTGTCATTTGAAATGGCCAGAAAGGGAGCGCCTGGGTGGCTCAGTAGGTTAAAGCCTCTGCCTTCGGCTCAGGTCGTGATCCCACGGTCCTGGGATCGAGCCTCACATCGGGCTCTCTGCTCAGCGGGGAGCCTGCTTCCTCCTCTCTCTCTGCCTGCCTCTCTGCCTACTTGTGATCTCTCTGTCAAATAAATAAATAAAATCTTTAAAAATTTGAAGTGGTCAGAAAGAGTGTCGGGGCCAGAGTAAGATGCACAGGTGCAAAGAAGGTGTATTACAAAGAGCCCAGGACACACCTTCCTACAAGTTCATTGCTTTACCTACAGGCAATAGTAAGCCAGTGAAAGTCTTGGGAAGCGGCCCCAGCTTTCCCCACTTTGGGATCTTTATTTGGGATTTTGACTTCTCCACTAGATTTTTTTTTTTCCTGCTAGTTGCTCCCAGAGCAGTGGAGGGGTTTCCTATGTGATGGGGTGGAGTGAGGAAGCCTGCATTTTCTGGATTCCTAACCTTCCTGAGCCATGCTGGAGACTCATTTGACTGGTCTGTAATCCCCAGGTGAATCTACACCAAGCAAAAGCTCTTTGAATACATGATGCAATAAAGCCAAAGGCATGATATTACAAGAACAAACGGCACAATATTTTCCTAAGCATTTTTAGAGTTCTGTTAGATTTGGGAACCCAGCAATTTAATAGGTGGGAGAACTTTCATCAGACTTCAGAAAGTACATGTATAATTCATGGCTACTTAGTACATGGAATTGCAGGGGGAGATTGTAACCAGAGAGAGATGTAGTATGACAAAGTACAAAATAGCTTCACCTGTCACCCTGCTGAGACTCCTCTTGCAATTTATGGGGACTGTCAGCCACTAACAATCTAAATAACTCATTTCCATGCCAGAGACTATAGCAGAACCAGAAAACACATGGTAGATCAATTCCATGTTGTGACTTCCTTTTTTTTTTTTTTTTTTTAAATGAGGACACAGCCTGGTATGGTATATCACAGAGCAGGAGCTGGCATGACTGAAAACCTAATAGGCACTTTTAACCATACTGAGCTTTTATTTTTTCACAAGTTTATTTTTTCACAAAGTTCACTCAAGAAGTGCTGAGATGGTACCGGTTGAGAAAGAAGGATGGGAAACTGTTATGTCTCATATCCCATAGGGCTTTGGGGTCAACCCGACTTGGATTTGAATCCTGACTCCCCTCCAGTGACCTCCAATAAGGAATACAGGTCTCTGAGCCTCAGTTTCCCTGCCAGTTAAATGGAGTCAGTGGTAGTCATAGCAAGTTGTAATACCAAGTCTATGTTCCTCTGTGTTTCACTTTTAAAATGGATTCAGGCAAAAATGTGTGAGTAGTAATCACAGTGGGTTTTGTTTTTCCCCTTTGGGATGCACGTGTTTTCCCGCCTTTCTTGTTTCTGCCTGCTGAGACCGTTTCAGGAACCTGCACCAGCTTTAGAGAATGTATTTTAAAAGAAGAAATACCTGGGTTTTTTTTTTTTTTTTAACACGAACTGTCCCCCCATTTACTTTTAATTCAGCTTGTGAAGGAGGCAAAAAAAAAAAAAAAAAAAAAAAGTGGAGACCTAGAAAATATTCCTGTATAGGCAAAAAGCAAATACTGTCCTACTGAACCAAAGTCCCCATAAATACAGTGGGTTGAGAGAAAGAAGTATATCTCTCTGTTACAGTCCCCAGAGGAAGTGGTAGAGGTTGGTGGGGCAACTCTACTCCATACTGTCACTCGGGGGCCCAGGCTCCTTGAACACTGTTTCTCTACCACCCTCTACAGGACTGTCCTCATTTGCATTGTTACGGTTAGCTGCTGTCATAGCCAACGGGAAGGGGGAAAAGAGGACATGCAGGGCAAGCGAGTTTCTTTTAAGCAAGTCAGGTGAAGTGAAAATTGGATGCATCATTTTTGCTAACGTACCACTGGCAAGACATGAGCCACATGGCCAAATTTAGCTCGCAAGAAGGCTGGGGAAATCTAGTTTGGAGCTGGATGGCCATGTGCCCGAGAGAAGAAGGTAGAAAGAGATTTGGGAGGCAAGTGGCCATGTGCTATGTCTTCCCAGGTGGGAGTGTGCATTTAGGGAGCCCTGCCATGCTCCATGCGTGTAATGGTTTGTGCTTTTACCTGCCATATCTCCTTGACTTCTGCATTGCATCTCTCAAAGTCGATCTTATTATCCTCATGTGATTTTCTTCTCCTTTCTAACAATGGCAGCAATAACAGCTACCATCCGTTGAATACCAACTGTGCGGCAGGGACGTTGGTGCTGGACATGATTCTCTTCGGTACCCTCAACCCCTTGCCACCCAACCATTGTTGTTTGATTCTGAATTTTATTGGTAAAAGTTAGAGAGTTCCAGTAACTTGCTCAAGGTCTCCAGCTTGTAAGCAGAAGAGCTGGGATCTGAACTCACATCCATCTTCACCTAGAAATTAGGGTCTTTGCACCATATCATAAAGAACTTACAGTCAACACAAATCAGGTGAGCGTTCTTGCAGACATCCTTATGTACTGCATGAACCTGATGCACAGCAGCCTTCAAGCTCTGACCTCATTAATCCTTCTTTCCTTCTCTCATTAATCCTTCTAATTCCTGGAACTAACTGCTGAAGCCTTGTCTTTTGTGACTCGGGGCTCTGCTATGGCTGTTGAGAGCCAAGTGTAGGATTCAAAACCAACACTTTGGCTCTTTGTCATCGCTGAAAGTGATTGCTGCCCTCTGGGTGGTCGGGAATGGGATCATAGAAGCACAGGGAAAAGAAATATTAGTTAATATCTCAAACGATCCCACTACATTGTCATGGAGCGAATCAGTGTGATGAGCTCAAGCAACATCTGCCTCGTGGGCTTGGGTGGAGTGGGGGGCCAGCTGCATGAGACAGTATGTGTCAAGCACTTGGTGGCGTCTTCTCTCAGTTCTGTGAGAAGTGGATGGCTCTTTGTCCAACGCAACTCTGGGACAGGTTGGTGCCTGGCCAGCACTCCAGCCAAAGTCAGTGCCCCTTAGAGATGCCAAGACCCATGCATCTGGTAATGCAGCAGCCAACCTGAATGCTGGAAGAGCCACAGCCTGGCAGAGTGTGTCGCATGTCACCCCCAGCTCCCTCCTCACTAAAGAAGAAAAAGGGTTTGCCTTAGGAGAGAATCTGGGGCTCTGTTAAAACTTCTGGTTGTGATATTCGGACATTTCCTCTTGAGAATCTGATCCTTACATGTGCACCCCAGTCCCTGACGTTTTGAGAGGAGGAATCAGGAAAAGTGGTTTCTCTGCATAATTCTCACTCTGCCCTCCATCTGCCTTAGTTTTGGGGGGATATTTTCCTGAAGATAAAATCTTGTTAAGGAAACAAGACTATTCTTCTATGAGGCAGGCTCGTGGTTAGCAAAACGGTGAGTGTCGTAGCCATAAATTCACAGATGCCAGGATACCCAGAACTGGGCCTGGTATTCTGGGCTCAGATCCCAGTGCCATCGCTTGGACAAGTTGCCAAAGCTCTGTAGACTCAGTTTCCCCATTTATAAAATGAGATCCAAGAGTGGCACCTATCTCAGTAGGATATTGAGAACATTAGAGGGGTGAACAGGGGGCCTGGGTGGAGCAGTCCACTAGTGTTGACTCTTTGTTGCAGCTCAGGTCATGATCTCAGGGACCTGGAATTGAGCGCTGTGTTGGGTTATGTGTTCAGTAGGGAGTCTGCTTGGGATTCTCTCTCTCCCTCTCCCTCTGCCCCTCCCTACTTCTCTCTCTCTCGGTAAAATAAACAAATAAAAAAAATTTTTTTTTTAAAAAGGGATAATAAATTCCCTAGCCAAGTATCTAGAACAGCATGCACTTAATAAAGATGAGCTCTTACTCAGTTTACCACTGGGGGACACGGGAGGGAGACCAGACTTGTCCTATATTCACCCAGTCTCTAACCAGTCCCTGCCTTCTTCACTCAGCTGCCTCCTGCCTCCCTGAATTCACTGCTACAGAATGGTCATGCATCTGCAAGGCTATGGCCAGGAATATGGAGCTGGGCAGCACGCAGGTTCTCCTGCCCCAGAAATAAGGGAAACTTAACCCCTGCTTTAGTCCTGCGATTCCTATAAAGCACAGGGCACAAGTCATTCAGACTTCTGTGATATGGACCATGTATTTGCATTCTCCAGAGAAACTGAACTGTGTACACACACACACACACACACACACGTGTGTGTGTGCATGCACGCACACGTGCATCCCATTATTTATATATATTCATATGTATCACATACAAATAATAGGATATATATACCATTGGTTTGGTCGAAGCAATTCCCCATAATAAATCTTTCAGATATGTGTATATGAATGTGGTGAAAAGTCATATGTATGAATAATAAGATATCTATATATGTGTGAAAGGAGATTTATTATGGGGAATTGGTTCGTGTGATTATGAAGGCTGAGAAGTCCCATGATCTATTGCCTGCAAGCTAGAAATTCAGGAGAGCCAGTGCTGTGATTCCAGTCCAAGTCTGAAAACTTGAGAACCAGCAGAGCCAATGGGGTAAATCCCAGTTGAGGAGCAGAAGACCAGTGTCCCACCCAGGGGATGGGACAGCAGGCAGGAAGGAAGGGCATGGACCCCTCCTTCCTCTGATTTTTGTGGCATTTGGTCCTTCATCAAATTAGATAATTCCCACCTACATGGGGGAGGGCAACCTACGGAGTATACCAGTTCAAATGCAAACCTTCACAGACACATCCAGAAATAATATTTAATGCAGACAGCTGGTGGACCCATTCTGGTTGACACATAAAATTCACCATCACAGACCAGATGACCAGAACATGAAACATTCTGCCCGTTGCTAATATTTTAGAGACTGTTGTTGGAATCTGAAATATTTCCAGTGCTTTCCTGCCTTCATCAAATGTGTTATTGTACCCCTACTGTGTGCCAGGCACTGGGTGAAGTGTTGGAGATACACTAGTGAGCAGAGCTGATATGGCTGCTACCCTAGTCGGAGCTTATATTCTAGCCAAAGGAGGCAGACAATACCAAAGTAACTAAAAAAGATAATTTCATGAAATGATACAGGCCAAGAATATAGTAAAATGGGGAGAAGTGATGAGAACAGTTGGGGGGTGGGCAGGGCTCTCTTTTGACTGACTCATCAAGAGGGGTTTTCTGAGGAAGTGACCTTTGCTTAGAGAACCAAATGACAAGAAGGATCTTGACATGCTGAAAAGCATTGTGTATTCAGAAACAGAAAGGAATCCTGTGTGTACTGAGTTACAGAGTATCCCTCCAGGGGCGCCTGGGTGGCTCAGTTGGCTAAGCCACTGCCTTCGGCTCAGGTCGTGATCCTGGAGTCCAGGGATCAAGTCCCACATCGGGCTCCCAGCTCCACAGGGAGTCTGCTTCTCCCTCTGACCTTCTCCCCTCTCGTGCTCTCTCTCACTCTCTCTCTCAAATAAATAAATAAATCTTTTTTTTTTTTTAAGAGTATCCCTCCAAGTCCCTATCTACTCAGAACCTCAGAATGTGACCCCACTGGGAAATAAGGTCTTTGCAGATGTCGTGAGTGAAGATAAGGTCATAATGGATTAAGGTGGGTCCCAATGCAATGACTGGGATCCTTATAAGAAGAGGGAAATTCGGACACATAGACCCACATAAAGAGGGTGGCCCAGTGGAGTCAGGGCTGATATTGGAATGAGGCAAAAGGCAAGGAGCGCAAAGGATTGCATTAACTACCAGAAGCTAGAAGAGGCAAGGAAGAATTTTCCCCTAGAGACCACAGAGGGAGCATGGCCCTGCTGACACTTTGATTTCAGACTTCTGGAATCTGTGAAAGAAAACACTTCTGTTGCTTCAAGCCACCCAGGTTGTGGTAATTTCTTATGGCAGCCCTGGGAAACTAATACACTCTGGGATGGGTTCATAACAAGCGGAAGAGATGAGGGTAGACAAACCATTGGGTCATGCAGACCTTGGGGCCGCTGCAGATAATTTGGATTTTATTCTTAAGCATAATGGAAAGATTTATCACTTGATTTCAACATACTCTTAGACCAAAAACAGGGACAAATGAGGAATGGTGAAAGTTTGAGTCGATCGGGGTATTGCTTACTGGGTTAGATTCATCACCTAAGACCCAAGAATATCACCGAGTGAGAACGAGCTGTAGGAACCCCTCCTTGAGATATCTTTGGCCCAGGGAAAGAAGGTAGGTGGGAGGCCACCTGCTGAGACCCTCAGATGTGCAGCTTGTTTCGAAAATTTGTTATTACCTTGACTCTCTCCCTTTCTATGGAAGTAAGGCTCCATCCCACCCTGCACCTGGACAAGTGTCTGCTGCTAATTAGGGGAGAGACAGATGGAACAAGGTACAGTTTAATTTTACAGGCTTGGTTCCTTCAAGGCA
Organism: Enhydra lutris kenyoni; assembly: GCF_002288905.1. Lineage (NCBI taxonomy): Eukaryota > Metazoa > Chordata > Mammalia > Carnivora > Mustelidae > Enhydra > Enhydra lutris. The sequence continues at coordinate 5,118,727 of NW_019154129.1, read as the reverse complement.
ATTAGGCTTATTGGAAGGAAAGCACCTTTTTCATTCTTTCTTCCTCTTTTCAAATGAAGAAAAATCAAACTGGAGAGGCCCAATGTTGTTGAAAGGCTCACACATCTGTTTCCTGGTCGGCTTGTCAGCCATCTGCCCACGAGGTATTGGGGCTGATTAGGTTAATGCATTTATTAATGGACCTTACAAGGCTGTTCAATGAATCTGTTATTTCTTTCACATGTTTTAATATACTGACAGGGACCACACTGCACAAAGCCAGGGGAGGCTGGGTGGGGATTTCTTCCTCCTCTTCTAGAGACAGAGGACACCAAAAACACTGGAAAGAGAGTATCATGAACATTGCATTTCCTTGGTTATGGGATCGGTACATCCACCACCATCCACATTCATGTTATTGAAACCATCTCGAAAATCACTCTTTGAGGAACAATTTCGTGCCCCAGGCAACAAATCTTCGCCTGCTCTGTGCTTCTCTAAAACACCTCGGAGTCTAGTGGAGGGAAGATGGTCAGACAATAAAATAGCTATGAATGATAGAATCTTGCCTACTCAGCTTCAGATGGTCTACTGACCCCTTGCTTCTTCACTCTACTACACGAATGTCCTTTCTGTTTCTCGAAGCTGCCACACTCCTTCCTGCCTCCAGGCTTTTGCAAATGCTGTTCTGTGTTAGTTATATACTGCTGCATAACAAAATCCCCTGAAGTTCAGCAGGTTAATAGAGCCACCATTTGTTGGACTCGTGAATGCGGATCAGCTGGCAGTTCTGGGTTGGGCCAGATTAGGTGTTCCCAGCCTACTCGGTTTCTAGAGTCAGCTGGCAGGTCAGTTGATGGCTGTATGGTCTAGGATGGCCTCACCCAGTATCTGGCAAATAGCAGCCTGTTGGTTGTGGTGAACATGGGCAACTGGTCTGAAGATTTCTCATCCTCCAAGAGGCTAACCTGAGCCTCCTTCCTCACATGGAGTCAGGGATCCAAGAGCCTGATAGCAGAAGCTGTAGAACTTATAAAAGCCCAGGTTCAGAATACACATACATCACTTCTGCTACAATCTGCTGGTCAAAGCCAGTCACAAGTTCCGATTATATTTGAAGGGTAAGAAAAGACATTCTACCTCTTGATGGAAGGAAATGCAAAGTACTGTGGCCATTTTTTGCTATATGCCACCTGTTCCGTCACCTGGAATCCTACTTCTATTACTCTTACCTTCAGATGGCAGCTAAAGGCACATCCCCTCATCATCCCAAAAACATCAAGTCCCTTTCTTAGGCTACTTCATAGGGCAAATGAGGCCAGCACACATGGTAGATACAGGGAAGGGAAAGGGGAAGGAAGAAAGGAGAGAAGGATTGTTGGCTTGGATGAATGCCTCCTTTGTGCTTCGCAAGTTGCCTGGCACAGAGCGGGTGCTCAATAAATGTCATTGGATTCAATCCAATTCTTTCATAAGCCAGGAGACAGACAAAATATGTATTGAATAGTTAGTGCATTCCAGAATTGTGCTTTGTAGCTTATATATCTCGTACAATTTATTCCTCACAACAAATCTGAAGTAGCTTGTGTTATCCCCATTTCACATCAAAGGAAATAAAGCTGTAAGAGGTTAAGTGATATTTCTGAGATCTCAGAAGCTCAAGTCTGGCTGATTCCAGGACCCCCAGAGTTTTCTGTTCACCCTACTCTTGCCCCAAGTACCAAACACTTTGTATGATCAGGGTGTCCCCAATGCCAAGCTCACTAAGAGACCAAGTTAGGGCGGTTCTTAGAAGGTTGTAGATTCGCTGTTTGGGCCTTCATGACTCCTCTTCGTGAAGGTTTCTCCTTCTCCCTGCACTGATTTAGCAAGAGTTGAATGCCTCTGTGACTTCTTTTCTTTAGAACTTTTTGAGAAAATGCCACCTATCCCCGCTGTTGGAACATCTACTTCGTCATCAATGTTCTCAGTCTGTCAGACAGAGGAAATCTGGAGTACATCCTTTTCGCTGACCAGACCTTAGGCTAGTCCATTGTCTGGAAAGTGGAACATGAGAATGAATGATTCTAGATCATGACTGGGGCCGTAATAAGGATGAGTGAGACTTTTATAACAGACTCATGGGAAAAACAGGGGAAGGGAGCTTCCACTCTTATGATTGCTCTGATAGTCTATGTGTATTCACGATATTTTGCTCTTACATCCACTCACTGAATATTTATTATCTAATATCTGCCAGGAAGTATGCTGGACATTGTGTATGTGGTGATGGGCAGGAATCTGACCTGGCCTTGCCCTGTTGGGACAGCAGTGAGAGAGATAGAGAGTAATGAATGAATGAATGCATTACCAAGTATAAAATGGCATCGACAATGGATGCCATGGAGAAAAGTCTATCTGGTGGGATGTGACCTTGTTTGAGGTCCTCAAAGGTGGCATGAGGTGGCAGGAGAGAATAGGACTGAGATCGGAGGTCACTTACCTTTAGTTCTCTTGGAAGAGCTATGTGCTGGCATTGTGCTACCTGCCAGGGCTGTGCCTGTGGTCTCCGCTCTGGCTGCACATTAGAATCCCTTGGGTGGAGGAGTGCTTTAAAAAAAAAAAAAAAAAAAAAAAAAAAAAGAATCTATGTTTGGGCCAGAGCTGCAGAGATTCTAATTGAATTGTTTGGGGGAGGAATCTAGGAATCTGAATGCTTTCAAAACTCCACCATGTGATTCCCAAGTCCTGCCAGGATTGAGAGCCCTACAGATGGAAAGATAAGGTTCATGCCTTCAAGGCTTCCAACATCTGGTTCTCAGACCATCTCAGAGATCCTAATATAAATATTCACAAGACTGGATAGTTCTTTATAGCACTTACCGTAGTTATACTGTTAGGTAATCCGTGGGCTTATTTGGTCCCTACCTGTCCCCGCCTAATAGATGTCCACCCCATGAGGGCAAGGGCCATGTCTGTTTCTGATTCTTCCTTATATTTCCACTGCCTGACCCATGGCCCGTGCCTCTGTGATGAATGACCGAATGAGCAAATTGCTTGAGGAGATTTTGGTAGATGAGGGACATGGTCAGTTTTGCATTTTAGAAATATGCCTTTGGCTGCAGTGTGGAGAATGGAGTGGGTGGAGGAGTGAGACTCAAGGCAGGGAGGCCTGTTTGGAGGCTGAAGTGGACCAATGTTCAAAATTGGGGGTGACGTGGAATAGGCTAAAGAAGCCTTTGTAAGCATAGCTGGAAGGACTGGGCGATTTAGCACTTGTGCTGGAGGGGAGAAGAGAGAGATGAGTCAGTGGATGCCACCATATTTCTGGCTTCAGTAACTAGAAAGTTGGTGTTTACATTTGAGGGATAAGGAAGGACCTGAAGAACAGATCTTTGTAATGATGATGATGGGTTCAGTCTTGGCCACCTGGGAAATGCCAGTGAATCTGTCCTGGAGGTAACTGGATTCGTGTCCCCCCCCCGCCCCGAGTCCAAGGGGGAATATCAGGGTATGCTTCTGTTGAAACTTCATGGCATTAGAAACCTAGAACTTTCTTCTGGAGTGCAAGAGGATGGGCATCTAACATTGACTTGAATTTAACTCATGCCACTTTAAGCAATCACAGTATTATTGGGAACGTGTGCTCTTCATATCTTTAGTAGCGGATTCCTTTTGACACTCTGTATTTTCAGACAGCTTTAGAATTTAGGGAGAAGGGGACTTTCTCTTTAAAGATCACATGAACCAGGGCTATTTACATTAATACGGGCAGAAACCCAACTTAACCAGTATTAAGCCTGGAAGGTTAATGTGTGGCTTCCTGGGGTGTTATGTTGAGGAGTCTGAGCCTAGGCCACACCTGCCAAGACAGAACGCTGTGACCAATGAGTAATGTCTGCCACGGACACAGAGGGGGCAAGTGCCCTTGGTCCCGAAACTGAAGCTTTTCCTCTATGGCCTTTGAAAAGCATCACATAATGTCTATTGGACTTAGGTCCACCCTGACTCAGTCACTAGCTGTGGGTAACTTTTGTTAATCATTTCATATGCCTGAGCTTGACAATTTCCTAATCTATCAAGCCGGGGTTAAGATCCCCATCCTTCCTCCTTCCTGTGGTTGTTGAAAGAATCAAATGGGAAAAGAAACATGGCACTTCTGTGAATGCACATACAGAGAAATTCACATGTGTAACAATGTGGGAAGTTGGAAGCATGGATGAAAAAGCAGCAAATAATTCTCCTCTCCAAACGGATGTAAGTTCAAAGGTTACTGCCAGGAAAGTAATTTTATTTTACCTATCTTACTTATTCTAAGTAATCTCTACATCCAATGTGGAACTCAAACTCAGGACCCCGAGATCAAGAGTCGCACGCTGTACCAACTGAGCCAGCCAGTCATCCCACTAAGAAATAAATTTTTAAAAGTGTAGAGGAGGGGCACCTGGGTGGTTCAGTGGGTTAAGCCTCTGCGCCTTCAGTTCAGGTCATGATCTCAGGGTCCTGGGATTGAGCCCCGCATCGGGCTCTCTGCTCAGCAGGGAGCCTGCTTCCCCCTCTCTCTCTGCCTGCCTCTCTGCCTACTTGTGATCTCTCTGTCAAATAAATAAATAAAGTCTTTAAAAAAATAAAAGTGTAGAGGGGCTTATGATAAAAAGAATTTTAAGAAAACAAAATTTAAAAATCTCCTAAAATTATCAAATAAATGTATGAGGAAAGAAAGACAAAGGAAGGAGGGAAGGAAAGGGGAGGGAGGGATAAAGAAGGAAGGAAGGAGGAAGAGAATGAGGGGGCCAAGATTAGAAAGAAAAAAAGAGAGGAGAAAGGGAGGGAGGTAGGAAGGGGGGAAGGAAGGAAGAAAGGAAGGAATCGTAGTGCTGGAGACGATGTGGTGAAACGGTGCAGAGATCTGTGTGACTCTTTTCTGGTGGAGTTGGCAGTATGTATCAAAAACCTTGATAAGGTTTACACCCTTTGACCCAGTAATTCCACTTTAGGTCATTCATTTCCAGGCTGGCTAGTAAAGAGTTCAGGCTTTGTGGGCTGCTTGGTCTCTGGCATGTGTACCCAGGTCCACCACCGCAGAGCAGAAGCAGCCAGAGGCGGTAGGTGGGCGAGCAGGTAGGGCTGTGTTCTAGCAAATCTTTATTTACAGAAATAGGCAGCATCCGGATTTGGTCCAAGGGCTATAGTTCGTCATCACTGGATGTAGATGAAGAAAAATACTCTTGCGATTACTCTAAATTCAAAATTCTAAACAAGAAAAGAGCTCTAGTCTTGAAGGTTCTCATTTCCCCTTTATTTATGCCAACAGCATATTGGCAAACTTGCCTGTTGGTCGATTGGAGGAGTGATTAATTTTAATGGTTTTACCCAATGACATATTATGTAGGCATTAAAATGTTTTCTGTTAGTGATTTATAACAACATGGAGAAATGCTTGATAGGATGTTATATGGAAATTAAACAGTGATTTATAATGATAATGACATTGATAGGGGCTAATACCTAAGTACTTTACACGCATCATATCGTTTAACCCTTCGAATAACCCTCTGGGAAAATACCTCTCTCTATATTTTTTATTATGACTACTCTCCTTATGCAGAAACCAATGGTAATAAAAACTGAAAAGTTTCTTAACTTTTATTAAGTAGCTAAAGTCACGCTTCTGGGAGGTGGCAGGTTTGGGATTTGAACACAGGTCTGCTTAACTGCTAAAAGCAACCACACACATTAATAGAAATCCCATATTGAACTCCAGTAACTGAGAAAACCAAAAGTGGATACAGCCAAGTATTGGTATCGGCATTCTTGAATGGTGGGTGACAGACACGAATATTTCTCAAGATGTTCAGTACTTCCCCCTAACAAGAACAAACGCATGGTTTTATTTTTTTTAAAGATTTTATTTATTTATTTGACAGAGATCATAAGTAGGCAGAGAGGCAGGCAGAGAGAGGGAGGGAAGAAGACTCCCTGCTGAGCAGAAAGCCCAATGCGGGGCTCCATCCCAGGACCCTGGGATCATGACCCGAGCCAAAGGCAGAGGCTTTAACCCGCTGAGCTACTCAGGCGCCCCCGAGCGCATGATTTTAATAATTAAGACTCTACAGCAGGGGTTTGTAAGAAAGCCAAGCCAGGGATGTACAATGCTAGGTGCCTTATGGTGGAGAAGTGTTTATTTGGGGGAGGGGGGGATCTAGAGTTTCCGCTGGGGATGCCCTTTCCTCCCCGGTCCTGATCTTGCTTGTGAAAAGAACTTGACCCTCTTTCCTTCTGTCTTCCTTCCTTCTGTCCCAGATGGAGTTTCTAGTGTGTGTCTCGTTTGGACTGTTGGCTCACTTGGATGCTGTGCCGAGGTTGACTTGCCAATCCCTAACTGTCTCTCTCTCTCCTCTCTCTCTCTCCCTCTCTCTGCTCTCTCCTCCCCTTCTCCGTCCACCTTGGACAGCCGACAAGGTCAATGATGACTTCTCCTCCAAGCGACGGCACCTGGCCGAGCTGGCCGCCAAGGGGAACCTCCCTCTGCACCCTGTAAGAGTAGACGATGAGCCACGGGCCTTCAGCCCTGAGCACGGCCCTGCCAAGCAGAATGGACAGAAGTCCCGCACCAACAAGATGCCCCCACATCCCCTGGCCTACAACTCCACCACCAACTTCAAGGGCTGGGACCCCAACGAGCATTCCCTCCGGAGGCAGGCTTACGGTAACAAGGGCAAGCTTGGCGCCGCCGATTCGGGCTCCAGCGACCCCTTGGGGACTCGCACCCAGCACTACCCACCCCCACAGCCATACTTCATCACCAACAGCAAAACAGAAGTGACTGTCTGAGCTTTCACTACAGGGAGCATCCTGGAGACCATACTCAACTGAGAGAGGCAAAAAATACCCCCGGCCTACACCCTCCCTGTCCCCCCCGACCCGCTCCCCCACACCCTGACTCCCCACACCAACCAACGACAAACGTGCTGGTGACGTGAAATCACGCTTTTCTTGGGTCATGCCTAACACGTGTCAGCGTGCAGCTGAGCAAGATGGAAGCAGGGGTGTTCAGCAAAGGGGAAACTGAGGCATGGCTCTTTCGACTTCAGGCCCGAGGTGGCCAACTCACATGCGCACGTTGTGGGGCTAATTTTTTTTCTTTTCCTCCTGACTTAAAACTGAAATCCATGACAAAAAAAATTGAAAGTAGCACAACTTAGAGAAATTGCCCATTTGAGCACATCCACCATTTACCATGTGCTGTCTGTTCCGGGATGAAAGAGCTAGGTTGGGGCAGGGGGAGCCCGAGAGTGGACATGAGAGGAGAGTGTGTTTAAGAGGAGGACTCACTGGGGAGGAAGCCGTGTGCATCATAAATGTTTTCTAATCCCAAGAAGTAGTGACATGGACACACAGTTTTGACAAGCGTGAGACAGTAACTGGACCCCAACCGTTCTATTTATAGTACTTTTCATATCGTCCATGTTGGAAGCAAAAAACACACACACATACACACACAGACACACACACACTCAAACTCACAAAAAATAAATAGAACCCACCGACAGTGATGCGAAAGAAAGAGCATTTTAGAGAAGTCCCGTAAAGACCATGACCACGGACATGGGAAGGATAGTAAGCTTTTCCGGGCGGGGAGAGAGGGTCCAGAGAGTGTGAAATAACTTCTTTTTTTCCTTTAAAAAAAAAAAAAAAGATAAATGATCACAAGCCCACTACAAAACAGACAAAAACAGCAAATCAGTTTTTGTCTAGAATCCTCGAGACTTAGGAAATGAACAGTGACATCAGAACAACAACAGCAAATTCACGGTTGGAAAGTCAACAAGAGGTGAGAAGGGGACCCCGCATTTCCCACCTCGCCTCTGAGACAAGAAACAGACACTGAAACCAGTCCTCTCTTACCCGTCTCTCCCCAACCCCCCTCAGCCCGTTGCCGCCGCCGCTGCCAAATTTCAACTGCTTTGGACTGAAAATGTCATACGCGTGGGTGGTGCCTTCAATGTGTTACTGTTTGATGACAGTCTTGTTTCCCAAGTGCGACCTGTGTTCTTAGCCCCCCTCCCTCCTGTTTCCTGCAGTAATAGATGTCTCCTCCCCCCACCCCTTTGTTGGTGAGCCCGCGCATCACACATTCTGAGGGGGCTGCTACCATGTCAGGGGAACCGAAAGACGAAGAACTCCCTGCCTCCCACCCTGTCACCCCCGGTCCTACTGTCATCCGGCGCCCCAAACCTCTCAAGCATTTCTGGGTCTCGTCATTCCCACGGCCCTCCAAGCCAGCCACCTCCCCAGATATTTCCACGGATTCCTCTCCCAGCCAGAATTCCCTGAGGCGGTTTTCAGATTCGTTCTCACAGCCCATGGCCCTTGGGCATCCCGACGAAGACCTTTTCCCTGACGCTTCTATTTGTTCCATGGAAGCCCAACAAGGAGAGTAAGAGAGAGAGGAGATTTTGATTTCAGGTAAGAAGTTTTCGACCAGTCCCTAATGGCCTTCGCCAGTTTTCATATCGTCCTCTTCTGGTGTCGGAAGCTGCACGTGGTGGCCCAAGAAGATCCAGAGGGTTCCCCGGGATGCCCAAAGGAGGCGTTCTGCCTCACCTGCCTCACCTCCAACATTATGGAAGCCAGGAAATCAGGGGCTTATTCTCCTTTTCATTCCCGGCCCCTCTGGGGACGTTGACAATGCATGTTATCTCTCCGGGTCTCAGTCTCCCGTCTGAAACGTATGGAAATGGGGCTAGATCAAGCAAAACTTCTGCCCATTTCTTAAAACGCCACCATGCACAGAAGCCACTACTAGAAGATCCTTATTTATAAAGTGGTTTTATGCTGGACAAAGCAGGGTTGGTGGGGGGAGAGGGGACGGGGACAGAGTGCCCACTTTCTCAGCCTCTTTGCTGGGATCCCGGCACTCCCGCGAGTGGGGTGAGCACTGCCCCGTTGGTCAGTGTTTCGGTGAAATGAGTTACCCCCGTACTGAAACCTGCTTTGGCCGTCTCTCTGGATCACTATGGAAGCATTTGTAGCTAAATTGATTCACTCCTAATACTTTGAACTTTTAAAAGGAAAACTTGATTTCACCATTACAAATAGAAAAGCGGTATCAATCACCCTAAATAGAAAGTAAGTGTAAAGATAAGGGCGAAGGCAACAAAGCAGTAGTTGTTAAGTTCTAGCTAGCTACTGTTGCTTGTGGAAGGGTCTGAACTTAGAGCCTGGCGTTTGCTGGATCGTGCTTGGTCTCGCTGTCTCTCTCTCTCACCCCCCCTTCCATTCCATCATTCCTCTCTCTCCCTTTTTCTTTATTAAAATGATTAGCAGATGTTAAGAGCTGTTAAAGACATACCAGCACCCAGAGGAGACTTAGCACTCCAAGGGACTCCATCGGACTGACAAAACGAGAAGGAACCCACTCCCCTCCGTGACTCGGTGTCAACCAGTGCTATATCCTCGTGCTACTACAAATCATTTTTGCATTTGCTAGTGATGCACAGCGCCTATTTCAGGAAATACTGGGTCTGCTTCTCTGTGAGGTTCCCTCCAGCTCCAAAGGTCTGTGAGTCTCATTCCCCTTTTAGCTCATCTTGCCTCTCGTCCCCAACTCACTTCATCTGACCTTTCTCCCCGTGCTGATGACGGACCTTTCTTGGTCTCTGAATCTACCGAAATTTTTTCTCCCCTCCGTGATCCTTCTCTTCTGAGTCAGTTTCATCTGGTGAGTTTTGTTAGTTGACAGGGTTTGGGCAGGACAGTCGCAGTGCGGTCAGTAAGATGCGGCAGGATGATGGATAAGAACGTTCCTTCTCTGTCTTGCTACCTTCCAGTTGGCTTTGAGAACTGGGACCAGGGCAGTAGGGGTTGGACAGGGAGGGTGGATGGAACTCAGGGTACTGACAAATCTGTGGCCGCCATGTGTCGACAAGAATCCTGTGGCTACAGTGGGGAGCTTAGAAGAGAGAAACCCGAATAAAGAGGCTGTCCCTCCCTCTCCCAGAACCTGATACTAGCCTCTACTTCCTGCCTTCAGCTATCCCTGACTTCCAACCCAATGGGACCAGAGTCTGACTTCCCTTCGCCCTCCCAGAGCATCTCAGCCTCCATCCGCCTTGGGCTCTGCCTGGCACCCCCATCTCACTTCCCCCCCACCCAGTTTTCCGTGTAAATGGAGCATATTTTATGTGCAAATATTTTAGTAACCGTATGTTCTGCAAGTAAACCTGTGTTAATACTTGTCAACAGCTGCAGAGTTTATGATACAAATAATACTTCCTACAATGAAGAAAAAAAAAGACATTTGTTTGTTTTCTAAAAATGTTTATTTGTAAACATGTATTCACTATATTAATATGAATTTCTTACCTGGCAATAAAACTGATTATATGTGATGCTGCTGGGGTTGTCATGTATCTTTTGTCCAAAGTTCAGGCAATGAAACACAGCAACAACAAAACGGAAGTAAAACCCGTGAATCACCAAGGTGATAATTAGGAACAGTTTATTGCGCACACACACAAAAAGACAGTTTGCAAACCGGGAGCACTCAACCCAAAATGTGGAATGAGGCTCAGAGGTACACCGTCGTAAAGAAGCTGAGATCGCACGTAGGCAGCGACTGTGGCTTCTTCAAGATGATGGGTTGCCATATTAGAATTTTCTTAAATGAAAAGGAACTGGTTAATGGTGACCTTGTATCAGTTTTGGGGGAACAAAAACTTTGGCTTGTGATTTTCAGAGGTGTCAGGAAAAAGTGACCCAGGTCAAGTGAGCCTCGCTTGTCTTGCAAAATAAGCTAAATTCAGCTTTGCTTGTATGACTCTGCTGGTTCTGACTGCTCAGGGAATTCTCAAGGCTGGTCTCCGTTTGTGTTTGATTTTAACACTTCCTAGGGTCCCACATACTAATCTGAGCTTCCACCAGGAACCACCAGTATCGGCACAGAGAGCTAAATCTTTTTTTTTTTTTTTAAAGATTTTATTTATTTACTTGACAGAGAGAGAGATCACAAGGAGGCAGAGAGGCAGGCAGAGAGAGAGGAGGAAGCAGGCTCCCCACGTAGCAGAGAGCCCGATGCGGGGCTCGATCCCAGGACCCTGGGACCATGACCTGAGCCGAAGGCAGAGGCTTAACCCACTGAGCCACCCAGGCGCCCCGAGAGCTAAATCTTTAATACATACTTGGGATGCATGGAAAATTGTTACAGGTAAAAGACATTTTTACTTAACAGCAACCTGTGCAAATTTTCCAGGAGAATATTTGGTTTTTGTTTGAATCCTTTTTGATAAGAGTCTGTTTGTCTTTTAGGTTCACTTTAAAAAATGCCATTGCTAGGTCTGCTCATCATCAGTAAGTTTATCTGCACTGGTCAAGAATCTTGCTGAGCTTTGCACTTGTTTTTATCAGTGACTAGGGTGGTAAAAAACCACCAGAGATTGGATTCTTCCCCTTTTTGTTAAATTTTATTTCCTGCCTGGTTTCTGTTTGTATTATTTCAGTGAAATTTTCAGGTAGAAACCTGCCCTAACGTGGTCTCATAGGAAAGGGGCCCTGAGCAAAGTGGGTCTGAGAGACGGAAGAGACCCCAGTAGGGGGTGAGCGGGGGAGACAGGAAAAGGAAAACAGCCCATAGAGGATACCTTCTCCTGCCTGCTACCACTGTGGGGAATTCCAGTCCCTCACTGTAAGGGGTGGGTGGGACAGGTGTGGAAGACAAAAGCAGAATCATTCCAGCCAAATGCAGATGGCACTGGGCTTTTCACACAGCAGCTCCCATCAGACACCCTTTGAGCATTGCTTTGGGGTATGGTTAATGATCAGACATTCCCAGGCTCTCCTGTGTGAGGGCAGAGGGATTTCCAAAGTGTGGAGAAAGCCCCAGGCACAGAGATGCACTTGTAATTGGAAGTCAGCCACTGGGGCATGACACAAGGGAAGAGGCAGGAATTCACAGGGGTTGCTCAAAGCCAGAGCTCCAGGATCTCCTGGAGTGACGCTCCTTGTTTCTGGCCACTTAGAAGAGTTGTCTCTCTCAAGCAGAGAGAATACTGGACCATAATCTGCTGTCTGAGTCAGGGTCCTTGCCCCGGGATGTGGCGATCTTCATTGGTCACAGGGTCCCTTGGTGTCTCCCAGAGTAGATCTCATGGGCTCTCTCCCTCTCTCTCTTTCTCCCTGGGGTATAGTTGTTATCAGAGGAGTCTGGATGGCAGAGGATGCTTCTCCAGTACTTAGGAACCTTCTTTGGAGGTGGAGTCACTGACAGTGTACATCAGAGCCCCATGCAAGCAAGGGTAGGACAGAGAATCATGCTCCTGTAGGGGGCAATGACAGATTCACCCCCTAGTGAAACCATCTGGTCACGACTCAAAAACAATAACAATCAGACAAAGTGTATTTGTAGATTCTGGTTATGTGGCCAAACACCGTTGAGGACTTTGCGTGCATTATAGCATTAGATCCTCACAACTGTGTAAGGTAGGCACTGTTGGCTTTGGAGGTAAGCGATCTCCCTAAAATTTGATTATTCAAATTTTAGGGAGATCGCTTACCTCCAAAGCATCCAAGATCCAATGTGTAAAGCCAACAGAAAATGGACATTTTAGATGCCAATGCCCAGCACACCCTGAGAAACCACATGTTGGAGATGGCAGAGCCTTGGTCAGCCCCAGTCTCTGCATAATTTTGTGGAGCGGTGACTTTTCCGGCCACCATTCCCATTGCTAATAGAACTTCATATGCGTGAGAAGTAATCTTAACATTGTGTTAAGCCCTGACATTTCAGGGTTTATCTGTTAGAGTAGCTAGAATTTCCTTAACACATACAAAAGGTGAAATATCTTGAACAGTATGTAGAATATTAGAAACACTTAATAAATGTCATCTTTACCATCACGTTCATCATCACCATTTAACTCACCTACTCTGTGCTAAGACAGTTACATGCCCAATATTTAATCCTCCCAGTAACTCTGAAAGGGCTAGTAACTCCATTTAATAGGTAAGAATATGGAGAAATTAAGTGACTTACTTAAGTCACAGAGCAAGGGCTGGAGTTGTCATCTGAACCTGGTTTAGATGTTCCGGTTCCATCATTTCTAGTACCCCACTCAGCCCTCTCTAAGTTGCTGGTACAATCTGGATCCAGCAATGGAGGTAAAAGCTTTATAGGAGAAGAATGTCTACATTGTCAACTTGGCATCTCACTATTTTCTTGTCAGATTCCAAAACTCAACTCGTGCTGTGTTGTACAGTTCAAAGAAAGCATTTCACATCAAGAAATGTCATGGTTGCTAGAAATAATTCTGTCACATCCTCTTGAATTTTTCCTTTTTGCAAGTTCAGAGGGTTCACTAAGATTCAAATCGTATAATGCCTCCTTTTAAAACATTATAAAAGGGCACCTCATTTTTCAGAATCTCAACATCCAAATGGAACACTTTATTGTCTTCATCTTAAAAGGTACAAAATGAGGAGGTCCTAAAGAGGCAATTTATGATGTGCGGGTGCCTTATTTTCTGGTAATTGGAAGCTGGTTTTGATGCTATAATTTTGTTTTTGTGTTTTGCTACCCACTTATCAAAGGCAGTTGAGCTGAATGTACAGGATTTCCACAAACTGTAGAAATTTCTACAGCCATGTCAGTTGTGTCCCCGTATTCAGGTCCCAAATGTTAACACCGTGTAGGTCTTGGAGCCTTTATCCTGGGTCTCATTATTTGCTGTGGGAATCTGCCTCATGGGGGTTTTCAGTACTTTCTCAGGCAAAGTCAATGGAATTTTGGAGAAAATTCAGAGATACTTCTAAGTGTTTCGTTCTTCTCAAGCACCTCATTTAGTTATTCACGCAACAAACAGAGAGTACCTACTATGTGCCAGGCATTGTACCGGGCCTTGAGGATATAAGGATCTCTCTGCCACTATCCCTCCCTCCCCACCAGAAAACAAATGAAAATGGTAGGTGGACAAATGGATAAGCAAGTACCATCAAGAGAGAAATCATGGATAGGAACGCTTTAATGACAGATAGTCTTGAATTCAAATCCCCTCTCTCGCACTTCTACAAGGCAGTCTTGGGGAGATTACCAAGTTGTTTCAGAGCCTGGATTTTCTCATCTCTAGAATAGAGATGAGACCATCTGCAAAATGGTCTACAATCAGACCTACCTTGCAATGTTGTTTGAGCATTTGAGGTAGGGTGTGTGAAACATTTAATCATGGTGGTTGCTTAATAAATGGGAGCTATATTTTGTATGAAGTATTTGCTTATCATGGACTCCTACTCACTGGAAACCAGGCTAATGGAGTAGTTTGGTATTTCTCTTTTATTTATATTGGGATTCCCCAGAAACAAATCCCAAGACAAGGACTGTCTTGGGCAAGGATTCATGGCAAGGAAGAAAGGGGGATCCTGGGAGGAACTGGTAAGGTAATGGTGGGAGTCAGACAGAAGAGGGAAAAAACCACACAAGGGTACAGTTTCAGGCAATGTCCTATGGAGGGTAGCTCTGGTGTGTAACACTCCTCAGAATTAGTATCTACTCCAAGCAAGGAAGCTGGACTTTCATTCTTACACATCTGCCAATCATTAGCAAAAGGGTTGGGAACCCGCAGAAACTCGGGCTCACTACAGGTGAGGCAAAAGCAGTGCCAGTGGCCCGAAGGAAGAACTTCCAAGCCTCAGGAGCTGGTAGTTATGATCAAAGGCTCACAGAGTCTGAAAGAGGGGTGCATGGAAATGAGAAAAAGGACAGGAGGGCATCCAGGTGAAATACCAACTCTGTTGGTTATCTCTCCCTTTTCTGACTTCTGGGGGACATTAGCCCTGGCCCAACTAGCCCCAAGAAGTAAGATGAATTTTCCTTGGTGCAGAAGCACAAGAAGTTTGGAGAATTTCTCTATCCAAATAGGGCTAATGGGAGGCTTTGGGGTCACCCCGGCTTCAGTTGAAGTATTAGCCAAACTTTTTATTGCCCGTGACACTTTGGGCAACTGATTTAGCCTCTCTGACTTACATTTGCTCATTCATAGAAGAGGAACGACAATATACTTTTGTTGTCTTTCTGTCCACTGATTGATCTGACAAATGTATACTGAACATCTGCTATATGTCAAGATCAGGGCTAAGCATGGGTACACGGAAATGAATCAGACACAGGTCCTGCCATCCAAGACCTTGGCAGCTAGTGAAGGAGACAGACAAATAAATTACAGACTCTGTCCTTCCTTAAACATGATCTCTTTCTGTCTTCCTCTCTATCTGTGTCTTGTTTCTGATGCCATGCCTTCTCCTCTTCCTCCTCCTCCTCCACATCCTCCCTCCTTCACTTCTCTGCATTCTGTCTTGCATTCTCCTACCCTCCTAGTTTTCATATCATCTGGACACGCTATAACCTTCTACCCTATCAAGTTCCTGCCTCCTGCTGCTCTCTTCCAAGAGCCCTTCTGAAGGCTGCAGAGTCAGTGGAGTTCTGGGGAATTCATTTCAACCGAGGGCCTCTGGTCTGGCACAGGGTGACATGGAGATAACAAGAAATCACCCAGCGCTTTAGTTCAAGCTTGGGGGCTGGAGTGAGGGGTGGGGTGGGTGTACAAGAACAGGTAGCATTCCTGAGTCCAGGGGAATAGCAAATAGAATACATAGCTAATTGTTTGGGGGACAAGGGGTGGGTGGTGGTGCAGAAAGGTCTGGATAGATTTCCCTGCTATTTTGCAGATTGGTAGACTCCCAAGTCTCAGATGGGCACCCAGAAAATTGTGGCTTGAATTCCAGCTTTGGAACAAGCTGCATGATCTTCAACATTGTTTTCCTCATCCAAGGGGTATGCAAGAGACTGTGACCTGTAAGGACTGCTTTGGGCTTGGGAAACACCTAGATCCAAGGCCCTGAAAGCAGATTCCTTTGCCTGGAACCCAGTTACCATTGTATGGTAAAGTCAAAGGGCACCTGTTCCAAATAGAGACAGTATTCCAGTGACTTGTATAAAAGAGTACTTGGACCCAAACACCACAATTCCATAGCTGTGGGGGACTCTGGAATTGGCATTTTAAGAAACACATCAGAGATTCTGACGTGAGCAGTTGGTGGACCACTGTTTGAGAATCACTTCTAGACACCTGGGCGTGGCTCGACCTCAGTACTCTGACCTGGTTGTGGAAGGTCCTTCTATGAGCATCTTTCCTTGTCGGCACAGTAGGGCTCTTCGACCCTGTGCTGTCTTTCTGCAGAATTTCAGTGAGGAACAGATGAAATGGCAGATGGGAAACCTCTAAGAGGCTCCACAGATTCAAAGGGACTGCAGACAGAGAATATCCCTGCAAAACTTCAGCCCCTCCCCCCACCTCCTGTAGGAGGTCCTCTTGGCCAGCTGTTTTTACTCTAGCCATTGCTGTGGCAACCAGGTGAGCAGGTGGACCCAGGTCGCACCTGGCCGAGGTGTGGGCAGAGCTCTTGCCTTCTGCCTTGGTGCTTCTTGCCTCCACTCTGTAGGATAACGTCCAGAACGTGTGCCGCCATTTTGACGCATATGCGGTGCTGCAAGTGTGAGGGGGTTAACACCCCGTGGGCTAAACCTTGCCCAGTACCCGCTGGAGACTGGTGGTGCATATTCTCCGTTTCCCTCACTTGGGAAGACAATTCCCAGTGCATTCTGTCAGCTCCTCAGAGGTCCTGGTAGACCCGAGCCCCTCCCCCATAGTGATTATCAGCTCCTTAGAGGCCCCCGGGGCTGGCTTTTCTTCCTCTCCGGTTTCACTCTTCCTAGACTCTCCTCCCTTTCCTTAGGATCACTTCCCCAAACAACTACCGTAAAGCTTCCACTTTGTTACATGGCAAACCTCATACACAGGGATCCTCCAGAACAATCCTGCCCATTATAACCTTAAATCCTGAATCTCTTGTCCAAACCCACCTGCTCCCATCATGCTCCATCCCATAATGTCCTCAGTTATTTTGAGGGTCAACCCGTTCTTGAGCTGGGAGGGGAAAATACATCTACTTGGGTACGAATCCTCCTCAGGCAAGAGTATTATGGAACAACCCCATTAGGTCCAAAGGTGAGCACAGAAGGAACATTTCATCTCATTTCTTTTAACACTCAATAAGATGTAGAAGACAAAAATGAGACGCCAGTGAGTTTTACTTTTCTTTTCTTCGCTTTTTTTTTTTTAATCCTCCCACTTCCTGTTTTCTCTTGGGAGATTGAAAAGTGTCTTCTCGCACATTTCTCATTATCAGAACTTAATGAGGATTCTAATTAGGACTACTGCACACTTCGGCGGTAGTTTCCAGAATATAGCTCTGGCTTCTGGCTTGTCAGGCTGCCAGTCTTTTGCATTCTCGCCAAAGATACCCTCTATCATAATAATACTAATCACTCTCATTTATTGAAAGTCTACTATGTGCCAGGCCATTTGCATATATTAGCAATAGTCCTCACAAAAGTCCTATGAGGTAGCAGCTATGAAGTGAGCGGCCTAAAGCCATGCAGCTAGGAACTGGCAGAGCTGGGATTCAAACTCAGATGCGCTCTCTGGTCAAGGACTTCTCGTGTCCAGCCTGCACAGGGGATCATGGGGAAAGAGAAGATAAGACAACAGGAAAAGTTGTCACAGCTCCCGCAATGGCCATCAGTTCCAATCAGAATGTTTGTTACGAGTTATTATGTCTCCAGCCTCGGTTTCTTGGTGTCTCTGGGAACAGTGCTGTAGTTTAGGGAATCCCAGGAGACTCTGAACACCCAGTTAGAAGGGCAGTAATAGCAGACCCAAGAATAGACTGATTGCTTATTCAGTATTCTTGTTATTTCTGAATTCTTCCATCCATCGTACGGAAGGCTGTCAGCAATTACCACGATGTTTTTTCCAGAAAGGGGCCTCTTAGCCTGGTTAATCACCTCACTCAGGACCCAACAGAGTCTCAGGGCAAATCCTCCTGATGTGACATCAAACCCTTGCTGTCTCGGGCTTCCCAGTGAATGAACACTCAGTGGACACCTTGGGGCAAAATGAGAGAACTGGCCTTTGGCAGAAGGAACAGTCCTTTCTAGGCTTGTTAAGTGCCAGTCGTTTTGTTAAATAGGCGTGCCCTGAGGCAATGTGGTCTTGTAATGGATCCGCAGATTAATATCAGGTAACAGAGGGCCATCTGTGTTACGGGAGAAGAGCTGGGTCTGTTCCCTTCTCCTCACAGCAGGGCATTGTCATCTTGCTTCCTCTCTTCTTCCTCTGGCTTCCTACTCTCCCCTCTACTCATCCTCCTGAGCACCTACTTATTAACACCACACACTTGGACCCTCGTAGACAATATCATTGACACCTGCTCTCACCACAGCTCAGCCCCTAAAGTCTGCATCCCCCCAAAACACATCCTCTCTTTCTGCCTCTTTCTTCGTCCCCCCTCTTGGCTTCCCATTCTTGGGACTCTGTGTCCCTCTCCTCTGTCTCTGTTTCCCTCTCTCTCTTTTTCATGACCATACAAAGGATTAATTCTCTTGAGCTCCGTCCACATTAAACCATCACCTCTGCCTTCCAATTCCTACTTGTTTCAAGCAAGCACCGTTCGGGTTCAGAAGATAGACGTTAGAACCCAGATCTGGCTGACTCCAAAGCTCATGTTGTTAGAGGCTACCTCCATTTCCATCTTTCTCACTGTCCACATTTGCTCTGTTTCCAGTTCCTGCCAAGTTAATACCCTAAATATTTCTCAGACATGATGTGCACCTTCCCATCTTCATTCTTAATTTATTCATTCAACATAAAATACCGAGCACCTGCTGTATGTCATATCTGTAGTAGGTCTGGAGCAGGTGTCAGAAAAGTCAAATTAGGCAAGATTCCAGTCTAGAGGGGAAAGAGATGACCACTGTGTCTATATATGTTTACATCACTTCAGGCCTGGGGTAATGTAACAGGTTTTTCTCAACCCCCTCTCCATACAACAGCTAGATTACCTAGAATTTTGTTTAAACCCTTTAATGGGATTCCCTCAGAATGGAACCCTTATAGAATAAAGGAGTGTCATACAATACCCTCTATAACTGCCGTGTCCCCAGACTACCTTTTACCAGTTCTCTGCCTTTTTGTGTCCTCGGAAAATTAGGCTGTTGGAAGTTCCCCCATATATTCACCATGCTGTTTACTGCCACCTGGCATGTTTTTTATTTCCTCTGTCCTGAATGACTTTCCTTCTACATCTGGTTAACTCGACTTACTCTTTGAGACTCCTATCAGGATCTTCCCAGCTCTCTCTGCCTAGATCAGATGCTCCTCTTCATGACCTATATATATCCATTATTGAGATTATTACATATTGTTTTATAATCACCTACTTAGGTATCTTTCTGACTCTTAGACTGGGAGCTTGCAGGATTAATTTGCCTCTGAATTCCCATTGCCTAGAATAGCCTGTGAAGTAAAGCAATTGATAAACACTTGAATGAATGACTAAGTGAGCAAATTAGTAATGAAAGGATACTATTTTTACGGCACCTTGTTGCCATTCTGGGCATTGATAGGCGAAGGCTTATTGAGCACGAGGGACAATTTGTAACTTGAGAGACCTGCGAACTGAAAACCTTCCTTTGGTCATGTTGGTGAGGGATGTCTTAGACTTCTTTGAGCATCTGATGTGACCTCTATGAGAAAAACGCCCATACACACAGTATGTTTGATATAGTTGCGGGGAATTCGTGGATTCTCAGTGCTCATACATGTTGACCTCTGGCTCCCTTGAACACAGTATTTTAAAAACTCCATCTCTGGAAACTAAGCCAGGGTACAAATGATCTGCCAGAGAATCTCTGTCCATTTAGGAGGTTTTGTAGGAGCAGAGACAGAGTTAGAATTCTGTGCCTTCTCTGTTTCCCCTGGGACATCCCATTTCTTCTGGGCTGAAGAGTTTGGCCATTGGTATGGAAACTTTCCCTGGGCAACGTTTTCTTTCATTGTTGTTACTGACATGAAGTACTTTGCTCTAACCCTGGAAAGTACTTGGTCGATTCTTGGAGATACTATGTAGGTTAATTGACTATAATTAAGCTGGTTAAAGTGGCATCTGGCTTACTTCTTAATTATGTGGCAAGTTACTTCTGGGACCCTCTTTCTTCATCCCTACGATGGTACTGATAATAACAACTCCATAGGCTGTTGAATAGATAACATTCAAAGAGTGTTGACTAGGATAATATCTTGTATATGAAACACACTCAACAGTCATACACCACAACCACCTCTACCATCATCTCTAACATTCAGGTGTCTCGATCTTTGTGATGCTCTATCTGTATGATATCGTCGTATTTTGATCACTCCTTTTTGTAAAGCAGAAGGATGCTGGCAGATATCAATTCCTTCAAGTACTGTTCCACCCACTTAAATATTGAGGAACAATCCAAATGTCTTTGCAAATGCTTTTGCTTTTTTATGATTGACCACCTGGGATCCAACGTTTATTTACATAAAAGCCCTTAAACTGACCTTTAGAGGTGGAATGTTCTCTCTTCCCTTAATGTTTTAGACCCCTTCTGTGCTCAGAAGCTGATGAAATCTGAAATCTGCCCGTTTCGTGTTTTTTTGGGAGGAAAACCCAGTTTAAACACTTAATTTTATCAGTGACTTAAACCTTTGTTTGCCATTTTCTTTGCAAGGAACTCTGAGATTTTGAAAGCAGCCTTCTGCAAATAAAAACATCATGACCAGACTCTCAGCACTCCCTGTGTGGATGGATAGTTCTGCACATGGAAAAAAAATGGTGCATTTTCTTGATTTCAAGTAGCTGAAATTTGACTGGAAAATCTTAGCAGCCCCGAGGGCATGTAATTTAGTGCCCTTGACACTATTAAGCCATCTGCCAGTCACTTCCACAACCTTACTGCCCCTCCTCCACAGCCCCATTCGGAGACAGTAAAACTTTGATTACCTAGAATAGTCATAGTGAAGAAGATTCTGAATAAATAAATTTTCCAGCTCATTAGGTAATCATCCTTGTAGGAAAAAAAAAAAAAAAACGATTGGGCAGACCTCTCTTCAAGTTCTGTCCGTGATATTTATTAAGTATGTCTTGGCCAAGTTACCTCACTTTTTAGGGTCTTTATTACTCCAGCCAAGAAATGGGAATGGAAATGGAAACATTTCAAGGTTACTTTGCAGATTAGAAATAAATTTGTAAAACATATGGCATATAATCGGTGCTTGGGAAGAGTTGGTTCCCTTCCCTCTCTCAATCATTCAACAATTTATTGGATAGTTCCTGGGTGCCCAGCACATTTCTGGGAACTGGGGATAGAATGTCAGACAAAACTCTATTGCCCATGCCCTTAAGGATTCTAGTGGTAAACTATGGTGTGTTCTAAGATGGGGAAGTTTAGGATGCTTTAGGAGTCCATAGGAGTGGACTCTAACCCAGCCTGGATTAGAGGTTATAGCTGGGATCATAGGTGATAATATCATTGTCATAGTGATGGTGACGATGGTGGTCATGATTTTGGTGATGATGATGATCACAGCATTCACATTTTGTGCTCTGCACTGACATTAAGTGACGTGACAAAGTCTGCAAAGCTGGTAAGTGTCAGAGTACGTTTCCAACTGAAGCTCTTCCTAACTCCAGAGCCCAAGGCTCTCACTAACTCTCTCCGAGCTCATGGAGTTTGAGGATTTCTTCCAAAGTGGACCAGGAATGAAATTTGGAGCATTCAAATCCTTGTACTGTGATGACATTCACTATTCCCTCCTCCTTTTTTTAAATTTTAAGTAATAATCCAAGTTTTCAATATTTTATAAATTCACTTCGGAAGAAGCTGGTGGATGGACAGTACCACCTGTCTATCAAGTGCCTTGTGCTTGAGACCACATTATCACAAACACTTTCTGTAACCTGGAATGGATATGGGCCGGTGGCCATGCTTTCATGAGCCCAAGAGGACTTGGACAAAGCCATCTGTGAAGTGGGTGTTAGTGATATTCAGACCCAGCTGTGACCAACTCTCTCAAGATTAGATATGAACATCCTCAGGAGTCAAAGCATCTCTTGCCTGGACTATAAATTCTGTACTGAGGATGACAGTACTGGGGGGCTTGCTGGTAGAGGAAGCCCACAGGTGTATCACTGGCAGCTTAAGCCTTAACAACACAACAGCTTCAAATGTGGCACAGAGGTAACACAGACATTAATTAAATCAGCCAGCCCAGGTGGCCTCCCTCTACAGAGCCTCAGAAACTGGAGATAAGAGCGAGGAGTTCCCTCTGAGGTTCAGCTTGAGAGGAAACCAACATCCCCACCATCCTTGAATGCTGTCCAACAATCTGGCAAAACAACAGGCTGTCAATCATCCAGTGAGGAAAACTGTTCCTGATATGCCCGCTGCTTAAAAAGAATGGAATTGATACCAGCTATAAATTGATGGGAGGCAGCCTGAACACCTACACAGGTGATCACAGCCAGAATGTAGTGGTTTTCATGAAAACCTAAAAACCCATAATGATCCTGGCATCCGCAGCCCTCTGATGAATTTCAGGTTCATTTCTCGTCTCCCTCCTTCCCCAAACACACCAGTCCCTTTAGCTGTCACTGCTCTGTCAATATGAGAGGTCTTATCAGATTGTAGCACACTGTTGACCTGCTGTGTTGCCTACCTGCCTGGAAGGTCCTTAAAGTTAGATACTCTTATCTTACTAACCTATGTAACTTGAGCCATTGTAAGACCAATAGAGCTTCCCTAGTCTGGCCCAGGTTTGTTCAACAAAAAACAAAACTTTTTTGTTGAAGGAAGGAAGGAAGGATGAAAGGGAGGGAGGGAGGGAGGGATGCCAGCTGTTTCCCCGATGCAATGGACCACCCAGCATGAAGCATGGCAGTCACCCAAACCATGGAATGCACTCCATTCACTAAGATTACACTACTGCGAGATGTAAAGTCAGTCCTTGTTCATTCGGTGTTAAGTTACAGAAGGGGACATTAACTGCCTCTCTCCTCAGTTCCCTCTAAATCACTTTCCCTAGGTGTAGCCAGGCCCTTCACTCCCGACACACCATCCTTCCCACCCCCTACTGCCCAGGAATAGCCATGGTGTGTGTGGGGGGGTCCCTTCTTTATTTCTCATACCCATCTAAGTACCAAAAAGGCTGTTTGCTCACCTTAAGTTGCCTTACAACATGACAAAGCTTTCCTTGGATTCAAAATTTGTCTCAGATCTTAAACCCCCATTTCCAGGTCCTTTGCTCTGCACTCCTCAACTCAATCTAACTTAGTCTAACTCTCTTATGAGCATCTCTCTTGGCTGTTTTCCCTGGGGAGGGGAGGGGAGATGTTGTCAACTAAGGCAAGGACATTTAGCTTGGTGAGCCCATCGCCCCGCAGTTTGTGGATAGCCTTCAGGACCCATAATCCCCCTGAAACCTAATACGAAATCTTGCACTCGATCATGCCAATCATTATCAGTTTCCTGGCTTTGATGAGATACTGTGGTTCTGTAAGATTGCCGCACTGAGTGAAGCCGGATGAAGGGTTTTGGGGTCTGTCTGACTACGTCAAAAACTTCTCGTGAATCTCTGAATAGGCCAAAGTAATAAAAAAGAATCTCGTGGAGTAACCAAATATATAAAATAGAGAAGAAACAATCTTATGCATGTACCTGTTCATTTTTCAAGAAGATTCGTATCTTTCCTCCAGGTCCAGGAATTTGATCCACAAAATTTTTCCTCCAGGTCCAGGAATTTGATCCACAAAATTTATAAACACATATATAGCTACTTACACAGTTCTGAGGCTTAGTTTCCTCATCCCTCACCATGGTATGTCCTCCTGTGGGCTGTCATTTATCATCACCAATGTCTACTTCCACACTAAGTGGGGGTGGAGGGAAGAGAGGAACATACTTTGTACGGAGAATGTTAATTCCACACTCACATTTCTCTGAGACTTTATTATATTTAACAGAACATCTCTCTGGTTTGTAACCCTGAGTTATGTTTCAGAAGATCCTCCTTTTAATGTCTTTGGTTTGAGTTGATAGTGAGCCCTGGTTTAGGAGTCAGAATATACGTTGACTGAAAAGAATACTCACTTTTGGTGCTGACCTTTCTGGCATTAGGCCAAGAGGCTCTGGGCAACTTGCAAGCAAAACATGGTTTCCAATTTCAGAACCACCCAGAGTCCCCAGGTCTCTTCTTCCAGTTAGAAACATGGTAGCCCATGGCTCCTCTCCCATGAAAGACGGTGTGTGGCATCTGTGCTGGATTCAGAAACCAGCTGGACCTGGAGGCAGAGGAACTGAGTTTGAATTCTGGTTCCGAGGTTTGTTTGCTAGAGGACTTTGGACAAGCCACTTATTATCTCCAGGGGAGATAATGGGGGTTTAAGATCAATTTCCTATCTTCCAACTGAGAAAGGTAACATTACCCTCATGATATAGTCATGAGAAATGCATAAAACGGGCATGTGAAAGCACTCTGACAATTCCAAAATAAGACACAAAGGTGAGAGATCATTATTAAGGAGAAATATGGGGAGAGAAATGACCGGGACGTGGGATCTGGAAATAGGCCAAACCTGTGCCATGTCCTTTATAATTGTTACCTAAGTTATAAACACTGATGGCCAGAATCCCAAACCCTAAGCAAAGGTAAGACATATCTCTCTCATAGAAGGTTTTGATGTATTTCCACATGGAGGAAATTGAGTGGACATATTGAATTCCTTAGACCCAAGGGTAATCCTGTCATATCCTATCCCATCCCATCCCATCCCATCCCATTATAGCCTATCCCATCCCATCCCATCTCATGCCATCCCGTCCCATTGTATCCCATCCCATCCCATTGTATCATATCCTATCCCATCCTATCCCATTCCATCCCATCCCATCCCATCCCATCATATCCTATCCCATTCCATCCCATCCCATCCCATCCCATCTCATCCCATCCCATCCCATCTCATCCCATCCCATCCCATCCCATCGTATCCCATCCCATCCCATTGTATTGTATCCTATCCCATCCCATCCCATCCCATCCCATCCCATTGTATCCTATCCTGTCCCATCCTATCCTATCCTATCCATTCATTCACTATTCATAGGACATATATATAGCATCAAACCATGTGATACAGGCTAAGATACGGAAACCAGTGAGACTCTGGTCTCTTCTCTCCAAGAGCAGAGAGTTTAGTATGGGAAACAGAAACTATTCCTTTCTAGGGAAAGTGGCAAAACAGAATCAAAGAAAAGCAAGCAGCTTTAGGGGATTTTGTTTTTAAAAGAATCATTACCAACATCCAGAGTGTTTTGGCCATGAGTTTACATAGCAATCAATCTTCTAAACTCTAATTCATCTCCATCTGCAGGCTTGGATGGTGAGCGTTTCTGTAAATATGAAAGAAAGATTCAGTTCTGCTCACCAGACCAGATAAGAAGTAGGTGCATAGTTTTCTTTTGCATTGTCATGTTCAGTGGCTGCTTTTTCAGATATGTTATTTTTATATCAAAGCAACTGCATGCACAGAGTTAAAAATATCGATCTGCTTTATAAGAAAAAGTAGAGGTCCCCTTTCCCTGGGTCTCCTCATCTCCCCTCTTGGATGCCTTCCCAAAGGCAAGAATTTTTAATGGCATGAAGTTAGGGCTATATTTTAAATATGCACCTGTCACTACTTCTCCATGAATTTCCCCGACTTTATTGGTTGATTTCCCTCTTTGGGAAGGTAAAGGTTTCGTTCTCTTTCACAGGGGTGAGTTCTTTCCCAAGTCTTGGACTAAAATGAAACTTGTGTGGATTTCAGAGCCTGCAGTGCATCTCTGGAATCCCGCACAGGCTGTTCTTCCCTTGAGGCTGGTCCAGGCTAGAGAGGGAGAGCTTTGATGTGGTCAGTGTTGGCAGATTCAGACTCTCAAGCAGCCTTCCCACAGGCACTGCTGGCTCTTGCTGTTTTCCAGCTGGAACTGCTCTGGAACCAAGCCTCCTGGAATGTAGGCTGGCATGGCAAATGCAAAAGAACTTTCAAGATGGAAAACCGTTGGGCTGGAAGTCCAAGGATAGCTCTGGGGACCCTGTGGTGGAGGAGGAACTGAGTGGGTGGTAGTTGGGGTTTCGAATAGAGAGAAGATGGGACATCTGCACAGGCCCTGGCGTGGCTCAGAGAGGAGAGGGATGAAAACCAGTCGCTCTTAGGGTTGAGACCTTCATATAGGATAAGGAGCCCCAGGGAAGCCGAGGAATTATTCAGTCCCCTGCTGGGACAAATGCTGGCTAGCAATTTGGCAAAGAATCAGGTGGATCCTCACATAAGATTTAACACTGAAAAAAAAAAAAAAAAAGAAAAGAATAAGAGGCTTTAAATTTTTAGTAAAACTATGCACCGGAAAACAATAAAATTGAACATTCATTGAGTTGCTGAAATGGAGAGAACTAGGGGTAGATAAAAATCAGAAAATAAAAGATAGATATATTTAATCACATATATATGATATATTAGTATATCTATTATGTCTAATATATATATTCCCACGTGGAGGGATATAGAATCTTTATATCTACATCGTATATATGTATATATACACACACATATATAACATATATTTAATATAGCTATCCAATATATATCTAACCTATATAATATTGAGAGATATTTAGATCTTAAAAAATGTTAAAAGAAAGCAAAATGGGAGTATTTTTCTGAGTAAAGACCAAGCCTCAATATTCTTAACATAAAAGAGCTTATAAAACCATTATGGAAATCACTAAGCTCCCGAAAGCTCAAATAGCCAGAAAATAAAAATCACAAAGAGGAAACAAAACGGCTTTAAAAACATATGGGGAAAACGTTCAACCTTACTAGTAATCAAAGAAATGCAAATTAAAATGGAGGCAACTATTTTCAGCCAGCGAATGCGTAATATTTTCAAAAAGGAGAATACCCCGGCTGATGGGGGGGTGTGGTGAAATTGCTACTCTCCAGCGCTCCTGGAGGCCATATGAGTTTGTGCAGCCCTTTTGGAAGGCAGCTTGGCGGTGTGCATCAAGAGCCTTAAAAATATCCATGCTTCCTAATCCGACGATTCTACCTCCAAGGCGGTGATGGTAAATGCGGCCAAAGCTTTTTGTGTGGGAAAAAAACCCTCATTGCAGTGTGGGTTAGCACGGGGAAAAGGAGAATACCGTCTACATGGATAACAAGAGGAGGAAATGGTGAAATCAGTGATGGAGTCCGTGGGTTGGGTTATTAGAAGCCATTCGTAGTGACTCAGACCAACCTGGGTCTGTTCCTGGCTTAGCTTCTCTGAGCCCCAGGGAATGCTGCGTGCCTTTCTGCCCGTGCTTCCCTAGCTGTAAAATTGAACTAATGGGCTCCTACAGGGTAGTTGTGAGAATCTGGCTCAGGATTTGATGCACGGACTGGGGGTGCTTTTCTTGTTTCTCCGTCTTTCCTGACTTAGCAACTGGCACTGGTGTTCCGAGGGGTAGGATAGATATTTTTGTGTCTCAGAGGATTCTTGGTCAAAGGATTTCACCAGAATTAAAAGACTAAAGGGTTTGGAGGCTTGCAGGTCCGGTTGGATGCAGCTGCTATAAATAATGCATGGTGAGGGCTTCAAGGACCCCACTTGCCACCACCAACCCCCCCCCCCGGGTTCCTCTCTTGAAACGCTCCCCCTTCCGCTGGGATTAAATAGATGATTGCATGCTAGATTCTGAGAGTGCGGGTAGAGGTTGCAGAGATGTTTGGGATGCCTGGATGAATAAGCCAGTCCTTATGCTCAATGAAAAGTTTTCTCTTTTTAATACTCATGCTTTGCAAGATGCTTAGTAGCACATTATGTTCTCCATGTACATAAGAAAGTGACAAGGCTCCCCTCTGTACTGTTAATGGTCTTGTTTCCATCCTCCAGGTTGGCCTGTTTTCCCTTTTCCTATGGTGGGCACAGCTCCTGGTGATGTTTCTTTTCTAATGAGCTAAAATGTCTTCAAATCAATCCTGGGCATCCTTTAATGAAAAAAAAAAAGGCACATTGATACGCAGCTAGAATAAGTAAGAATTCTCGGAGGAACCACCATCTCTATTTTTGTGACTCATTCAGCAGATATGTGCTGAAAACCCATTAGGAAGCAGCTGGACTCATAATACTAGTTTTACCCATCACTTTTCTTCTCTGTACCTCAGTTCCCCATCTATAAAAGAAGGAAGGTAGGCAAAATGGCCTCTTTCAATGACAATGTTCTGTGCTTGTTTTAGGCAGTGGACACAGTACTGCAGAAGTCCCAGTGGATAATGTATTTGAGGCAGAATGGATGGAGAGAATGAAGAAAGGAGGCAATTGCCTAAATAAATCCGTAGAGATAGGTCGGACTCTGTGACCCAAAAAAGTGAGGTAATGTGCCCAAAGCCACGTACCATGTAAAGAGGGGATCTAGGACTTTATCCCAGGTCCAAGTAACCAAAACCCATGCTCCTGCAATCACTGTAGACATGATGAGACTTGACCTCTAGAAAGCTGTCCCCTCTCCAATAGCAAGGCTGACATTTGTCACAAGTTAGCTATAGTTGGATGCAAGGGCATTGGAACCAGACCCTGAGAGGCTGACCCAATTATCATCACTCTACCTGCCACAGAAAATTTAAAGCCAGCCACATTGGGAGGAAGTGTTTGCTGGGCTCTGATAAGGGCTTACATGGAGAAATGCCCTGCCTTCCTCACCAGACTCCAACAAAATCCGACTATTTGTTTGATGAAAAATAGGTTCCCTTCCATTTACATTTCCCCTGATGGTGAGGGTCTATAGGCTGAGCCAAGGAGTAGGACTGCATGGCATTGGACTGATGTGTTCCTCATGCTATAGAAATGCACGGACGTAACACGGAGGGCATGAGGACACCATTTTGCAACTCTCCAAGGCATCCTCACTGGGTTTTTGGAAGGAGACCTTTTGTATGAGGCAAAGCAGACTTAGAAACAGAATGTACTTTCCTAATGACTTTCTCTAAGGAGAGTGATGAAGGAAAGGAGAAAATGAGGGAGATAGAATAAGCTTTGCAAGAAGGTATTTACAATTAAATTGCATTTTAAAGAAGCTAGGTGGAGAGTAGCCAGGAAATTGTAGTAGAAAGTAAGAAAGTGACACAGGCTTTGGAGTCAAGAAGACTTGAGTTGAAGTGTTGATCTGCAATTATCAGCTGTACGACCTTGGCCAATTAACCCAGCTGGGGATTGATGTCTGCAAATAAAGATGATATACTTGCATGTTGTAGAGGTTTTTTTTTCTCTGTCTCATTAACCAAGAAATATGTACAATAAAGAGAAATGGGTAGGGACAGAGTATCTTGGAGTCATAAAAGTTAGTCCCTAATTAGAAGCCTGGTAGTTGGCCCTTTAGAATCACCGGGAGCCTTCTTAGAGAGGAAATCAGTTTTGAGTCATTGGAAGTAGCATCCCCTAAAAAGAGGGAGAGAGGAGGAGGAGGCTCTGGAATCTCACTTGGGAAGCAGATCATGTGGTCTCACGTCTTGGAAAGAGAGTGTACATAAGGCATTTGGATCCATTCATGGGGTTTAAGAGAAGGAGTGAACAGACCACTGAGCTCAGACTCTGAGATGGGAAATGAATGGAACTGTGAGGTCATGTGGCTAGCAGCAGTCTGACAGTTGAATGAAATGCTTTGCAATGGAGCTCACATTTGGGTATCCTTGGCCAAGCTTAATTCAGAAAGAATGAGATTTTAAAAAAATAATAAAAAGTCATACTGGGGATCCAAGAACTGTAGCACCAATGTAGACAGAGACGACAAACATTATCTATTAGATCCTGTAGCCCAGTGATTCTCTTGGCCTATAGAAACATCAGGAGAGCTCCAAGAACAAACACTGGTTGTAAGCTCTACCCCAGGCCCGTTTCATCAAAATCATCATGTGTAGCCAAGCTTGAGAACCACAGGTGTAGACCAACTTTAAAAAGCATTTGGGTTGTTTTCAGTCTGAGGCTGTCATGAATAACATTGCTACAAACATCCTTGTGCAAGCACTGGTAAGTAGATAGAAAAATGTGGTTTATCCGTACGATGGGATACTTTTCAATGATTAAAAGGAGCAGGCTACCGACACCCACTACACCACAGATGAGCCTCAGATACGGTCTTTGAAGTGGGAAAGAAAAGCAGACCCAGAGACAACAGCTTGTACAATTTTATTTCTATGACATATTCAGAAAAGATAGAAGAGTAGATTAGTGGTTGCCTAGCTGGGGGCAGGAATAATGATTATCTGCAAATGGACACGGGGGAATCTTAGGAGGGGTGCGTGTTTGTGCATGCAAATGGAAGTGCTTTCAAACTCATTTATGATGCTAGTTGCACCACTTGGGTAAAGTTACTGAAAATCATCAACATGTGTAATTGTAGAGGATGAATTTCATGATATGTAAACTATACCTCCATAGAGTCGTCTATAAAAGCAATTCAGTGAGGCAACAAGAAACAATGGTGGTCGTGGACTGTTTCAAAGCCAAGGATTTTCCTGGAGTGCCTGGGTAGCTCAGTGGGTTGAGCATCTGACTCTTGGTTTTGGCTCAGGTCATGATCTCATGGGTTGTAAGTTGGATCCTTGTGTCTGGCTCCGTGCACTGACCCCTCTCTCTCCCCAACATATATATATATATATATATTTTAAGCCATGGATTTTCCTGTTTGAGTGTGAAGCTGAACAATTACTTTACTCCCTCCACCCTCCACCACGGGTCGACTGCATAGAACCCTCGTTCCTTCTGCTGTGTGTGAAATGGATGGGGAGACTCATGAGAGGGCTCCCAGATGTTTTGCCAATCTAGTAGGTCTAGATCTAAATCTAGGTCTTTAAGATTACCTGGAAAAACAAAAATATCACTGTACTTGCACATGACATTTATGGAGCAGCTGCTACCAGTTATATGAATACTAAGTGAGATGATATATGTACAGGTAGGTTACCTGGCAGCTGGAAGATATACAATAAATATTAGCCCTCTTCTCTTCTGCATCAGGAATAGCCTATTGTCTTTCTCTCTTCTTTATGATCTCCTGTCCCGCTGTGTGGCACCAGAACTGGGCATGCGTCACATGGGACTTCCATTTCCTCCCAAGCCCTCAGTCACTTCTGCCCTTTGTCGGTACTCAAGACTTTCCCAGTTGGCTCAGTGATATTCTCTCCCTTCCCCTCTCTCACTCTGTTGTCATTTGGGATGTTAAACTCTCAGGAAAACCCATTGCTTTCTGTCTCATCTTCTGAACTAGGAAAGCCTAGTTCTGAACTAGGAAAGCAGTGGTGGTAATTTGGCCACATGCCCAGTTGATTGCTATCAGAATTGGTACCTTCCACTGGGTCACACCAACTCAGCCATCTTTAGCTGCAAAAAGAGTCTACGGAAGTAATATTAAGGACCCAATTTCCAACGGTCCACCTTCTCATGCCAGTGTCAACAAAGGGACCTCAGCACACTGGTAAGACATCTCAGTGGCATGGTCTGATGGAGGCATTTTGAAATGTCAGGTGTGCCATTGAGCATCTAGGCAACAATGGGCAAGTTGTTTAACTCGTAGGGTTTTTATTGGTCTGTTAAATGGGAATGCTTATTGCACAAGGCAGATAGGAAAATTCAACAAGATTATTATTTTTTAAAGATTTTATTTATTTATTTGACAGAGATCACAAGTAGGCAGAGAGAGAGGGGGAAGCAGCCTCCCTGCTGAGCAGAGAGCCTGATGCGGGGCTCGATCCCAGGACCCTGAGACCATGACCTAAGCTGAAGGCAGAGGCTTTAAACCACTGAGCCACCCAGGCGCCCCTCAACAAGATTATTTATACGAAGAGGCCACAGGTCCAGGCACAAAGTAAAGGCTCAGCGAATTCTCATTCTCTCCACCAAGCCCTGCACGATTAAGAAACTTATATTATAGAAACTATACTTTCATGAATTGTCAAAGTTCATGGGTATCCTTGTCTCTGAAATCAGCAGCAGTTGTGAATCTGGTAGTCCTGGGATCATCAATCACAACATCAGTTTTGAGTGGGTTGGAATGGAAAGTACCAATGTTGAAAGTGAATCTGGGCTCTTCCAATGAGGCTTTTTGTAGGAATGAGTCTCTTGCTGGTGTGACCTTGAAAAAGTCAATTTAGTGACTTGAGAAAGTTCTTAGCTTTCTCACCTGGGCAAAACTAATTTATTTGGCTAGACACATTCTATAACACATGCCATTAGCTTGCTTACTTCTCATTTGAAGCCTAATAAAATCGAAACATAAAACATGTGTTTTTGCTCATCAGTTATTGGCCCATTCCGGAGATGTTGGGGCATCTGATGAAAGGGAAGATGGGCCATCATTTCAGATTGCCACTGGTATTCATGATGCTTTCAATTTAGTTATCTGGGCTCTCATTTTCTCCACATGAATCTATTTTAATGCTGTGGATAAATTTCCCATTGTTACACATAACAAGATTGTTCTGCTTTGATATCTGCCTTTATGGTTTAATTATTTATATATATGTTCATAAAATATACTTTATACTGCTAATACCCTCTTGGAAAAAAAAAGTGTCCTTTCCCTTGCTGATCAGTTGAAATGCCTTGAAGAGGTTAGCCACTCCTATAGTTTCAAATGCAAAGGCTTGTAGATGGTTTTATTCTAAAGTTTAATTAATCATTCCAGCCTCTGGCAGCTGTGCAGGAAAGTCGTTGTTAATTCCCCATGGTAGAGAGAACTTGGGCAGACAGAAGGAAGCCAAATCACTGCTGGCTGACCCTGAAAGGAGGAGGGAGGAGAGAGTTCCCGGTCATGTCAAGTGGCCTGAATTCCATGACATGCTGACTCTTTGTGGGATGGGAATGCTTGAAAAAGTCATTCATGTTGCCTTGAAGCTGGAGAAACCACTTAACGATGATAGCCATCCCTTTGGAGGAAACCCAGGGAATCAAACAGATTTTGGGAAGGTCTTGCTAATTCCCTAAGGCAGAAAAATGCCAGCCAATGCCAGGAATTTGGTCAGCAGTCCTGTGTCTAGCACAAATTCCCAAGCTGCCCTCGGAATCTGGCCCAGAGTGCTGGTCTCACTGGGTCCACTTTGAGTCGGGGGAATGGTTATTTGATGCAGTGGGGATATCTGTCACTCTGAATCAAGTATAATTCCTCAAATCTGATGACAAAGCATGCCAACACCCTCCTGTTCAGAAGGCACAGATCCGAGGTCTCCTCTGGTCTTTACCAGCTGTGTAGGATCCTTATATGAAGAAGGCAGTAATCCCTAACTCACAGGGCTGCTGCGGGGATCACATGTGATAATCTCTCTAAAACCCCTAATACTGTGATGGGTTAGATGTTCCACACACATTTCTTTTCAGAAAATCTCTGCATATTTTTACATAATTGAGATTGCACTGCATATACAATTTTGCCTGATATAGACCTAAAAGTTTGAAGTTGTATTTTATCAGAACTTGACATTGCTCTATTGTTCTGATAAGTCAATATAGTCTTTTTATATAAATGTTGTTGTACTCTTTCTCTTGAATCGTTCAGCATGTTCTTATTAATTTTTGTGATTATGATGTATTGTCATATCTATAAATTCGGTTTAGCAATCTTTCAAGGATATCTGTGTCTGTGTTGAGGAGTTATTTTAATCCGTAATTTTATCCATTTTTGGAATGACCTTGTCCAGTTCAAATATCAGCATTTCTCTGGCTGCACATAATGTGTTGAGAAGTACATTCTCTTTCTCCATCTTTTAAAAGAACTTGTGTAAGTCTGGTGTGATTTCTTCCACAAATGTTTGGTAGAATTTGCCAATTCACCTTGACTTCAAATATTCTTTGTGGGAAAGTTTTTGACAAATTCAATTTCCTTAGTAATATTATCTTATTATCCTTCTAATGCTTCTGGGATCTGTGAAGCTCATAACCTCTTTTCATTCCCAATTTTTAGATTTGCATCATTTCCTACTTTTCTTGATTGGTTTACTTAGGGCTTTATCAATTTTGTTGATGTTTTTAAGGAAGCAAATTTTGGGTTTATTAATTTTCTCTCTTTTTTTCTTTTATTCACTTCATTGGTGCATGCTTTTTATTATTTCCTTTGCTTTTACTTACTTTGCTCTTTTTTTTTTTTTCACCAAAGGTGCCATATTAGGCCATTAATTTCATACTTTTCCTGCTCCAATCTCACCCTCTTCTTTTTGGGGGATCAGATCATTTGCTATTGTCTCACAGGAAATTGTGGCTCTGTTAATTTTTCTTAAATCTTTTTTCCTGTTTGTTCTTTAGAATTGATAAATTCCAGTTATCTGTCTTTAAATTCACTGACTTTTTCTTTTGCCTACATGGGAATTTTAAAATTCCAGGTGTTGTATTTTAATTGTTATACTTTTAACTTCTAACCTTTTCATTTGTTTCCTTCTTGTAGTTATATTTAATTGCTGAGATTTTCTATCTATTCACTCATGAGGGCCATATTTTCCTTTAAGTCTTTCCTTTAATGATTTGCACATATTTGTAACAGCTTCTTGAAAATCTTTGTCTGCTTAGCCCCACATTTGGACCAGTTTAGGACTGGTTTATAGTGACAACTTTATTTTTCTTAACTGTGGATCACTTTTTCTCATTCTTTGTATAGCTAGGTTTTTTTTTTTTTTAAATTGAATACTGGATGTGATAGTATTAAAGAGACTTTGGATTCTGCTTTTCTGAAGACTATTGATTCTTCAACTCCTGGATGATCACCATGAACATGTGAAAGTTTGATTTTACATTTTGCTAGTGCAAAAAAAAAAGTGTTCATCAAACCCCTCTAACCCAACTGACTTCAACCTCTATACCCTGTCTTCCCTGCAGGTCTCACTGCGGGGGTGGTTTTTAGACTTCATTAAGATAAGCCAAGAGTAGGTTTTACTCTAGGGTGTTCCTTTATCCTAAATTGATGACATTCTTAGGGGTCAGCTGAATGTCAGGTGTGTTAAAGATGTGTTAAGAAGATCCCTCCACTCTAGGGCCAGAACACATCAACATCTCTGTTACTCTTTTCCTCCAAGCAGACCTATATGTCTAATTCCACTTTCAACCCATAGCAGCGTCTGTCTGGTTAACTTTGGGAGGTCTCACTTGGAGAATGGACAACCTAGCTCTCATCTGCGGGCTTGCAAGGAGCCCCCTGCATGGATTTCTAGGGTTCCCTCTCCACACAGCTTCCCTTTCTTCGATACCTTCATCAAACACTAATTACTAATTTAGGTTCTCAATTCATTCATTAAACAGATTTCCAGAAGCTTCATTTCAGATGTCCAGAACTCTGACCAATGCCTCCTCAGCTTAGCAGAACTCTTGTTCTCTTCTCAGCCATTAGTTCTTTGTATCAGGCTGGGAAAGTTTTCCATAAACAGAGAACTCACTTAGGAGGTTTCCTTCTTTCAGGTATTATAGCCTTGTGCTGTCTGTTTCCCACTGTCTGAAAATCTGTTAACTTACATATTTTGTCTAGTTGTGTAATTGTTTACGGTGAAAGACTGGCCCAGGACCAGTTATTCTATCATAGCCAACAGCAGAAGAATTTGGCTTTTTGTTTTAATACTCGGAATTGAGATAACTTCAGGATATATTTAGATGTGATGTTCATCTTCCGTATCACTGCGTTTACAACAGTGCCTGACACACAGGTGGTCAATAAAAATTTGTTGAATAAACAAAGTATCCTGGGGATTATCTGTTCAGTCTTTTCTGCAGCTCAGGAAATTTTTCCTTTATTAGTTATTTGATAATTTCCTCTTTTCATTCTTTCTGGAACATTTACTAAATAGATTTGGAACTCCTGGGTCGATCTTAATATCTCCCCACACTCCATGTTTGACCTTTTTTGCCAGTTCTGACGAAATCCTTCGCCTTAGTATCCCAGTCCAGATTTTAGTCCTTACTGGTATCCACTCTTCTGTGCAGACCACCCACCTTCCAAGTTTTAGTTTTTAGTTTGGCAATTATGGTCTTAAAATTTTGTATTTGAGAGCTGTTTTTGTTTCTTTTCCTCTGTGTCCTGTTCTTCCTTATTGATATGATAAATGGATAAGTTTCATTCAGTTTATTGTGTTAACTGTTCCCTCAGACATTAATTTGGTGCTTATTGTATTTTGAAAATCTTTTTCACACTGTTTGGTTTCTTCAAATGTATGGTAGTTATTGGCTGCTTTTCATAATTATTGATGTAATTTAAATCAAGTGATATTGGCAGCTCAGGAATAATTTTTTAGTTCAGTGAAATCTCATGTTCCGTCGGTGATGAATGGAGATTTGGGTCATGAGAGCCTTCATGCTGGAGGAGGGGATGGGAGTCTGGGCTTTCCTTAACGGTATGCAAGGGAAGGGTTTTTCATTTTGAATAAGTGATCGTCCCATCTTGACTGAAAACTTGAAGTTGTATGAGGCACAGCCCCACTTCGTTGCCCATAGATCATACTCTGGAAGTCTTTGTCAGAATTTCTGGGTAAAAGATTTGTACCATAACATTATCCTAGGGATAAGGGTCAATAAAGCCACTCTGATATCCAGGGCCTGGCTTATCTGCTCTACCTTCTAGTTCCTCGCCCTAATGACAATGCACCTTCTACCCATTATCTGTCCTTTTCCACACCTTTCTCTTCAGTCATGGGTTGGTGAGATTCTTTGCCTTCTTCTAGTTCTGCTATGGATTTTAAGAACATGTGGCTGCTTCCCTTCTGCTGTTTTAGTCATGCACATTAAACCAGAAGTCTCCACTTATATCCCATTTTTTAGTACTCAAGCAATATCAAAGTCATGTAAAGCATGATTTTACCCATGTAAAATCAAAGTCAAGACCCCAGGTAGAACTGGCAAACAGATCCAAGTGAACCACTTGTCTGGGTAAAACATAAGAGCCAGGGTTTGTTTATTTCACAGTGATTAGAAAACAATTAAACCAATATTAGAGAAAAGAGTAACAAGAAGGAACATGTCATTTGTAAAAGCCAGCTGAGAGCTTTAATGTGTGTTTATTTATCACTAGGGGACAATGTTGATAAAATGGATCTTCATCCAAAGTACCCCCGAACAGCAGACATTGATGGATAGAACAGATTTTAAGAGGAAGGTAATGCAATTAGCATAGAGGACCCATAAACATCTTGACCTTGTGTATAAAGCCATAAAGATACTTCTTAGAAGCCTTATAGACATTTTCCCATTAAAAAAAGGTGAAGCTGTGGAGTTTCTGTTTTTTGCTTTTAGGAAGAGCTGAGCTGAATGAATTACAGTCACTATGCAACTGCAGAGTGGGTATGGGTTTGTATATACCTTTGTGTATTTTTTCACTCATTACTTTATTGATTCACTCATTAAACTAATATCAATTAAGTATCTACCATAACCAGCAGACCCTACTCCTGCAATTAAGGAACTCATATTTTAACAGAAGAGGGAAAAAGGAAGCATATCATTAACCGTACTGTAAAGTAGTCCTACAAAAGATTAGTAACATGCTGTCTGTGATCCCACAAGAACCTTATTAAATTTGGGGAGATGAGAAGCCTTCCCAAGGGAAGAACTACTAAGCTGAAACCAGGACTGATAAGATTTAATCAGGTTAAGAGCAATACAAATGATTTTTTTGTTATTTTATAGATTTATTTATTTTTAAGAGAAAGAGAACACAAGCGGGGGGAAGTGCAGAGGGAGACGGAGAGAGAGAGAATCCCAAACAGACCATCCTGAGCATAGAGCCCATTGTGGGGCTCATGGGGCTCGATCCCAATACCCTGAGATCACAAGCTGAGCCTCAACCACGAGTCAGACACTTGACCAACTGAGCCACCCAGACACCCCCTAGAAATGATATTTTAGATGGAATAGACATTTGAACATCCAGAGGTGTTAATGAGAATGATATGTTCTAAAAAAAAAATCACAAGCAGATCCACATGTGAGGGAGAAGGAGCAAGAAATCATGCTAGGAAGGTAAGTGCAAGTCACAACACCCAGCATCTTTGCCCCCAGGCTGCATTTCAGGCAGAGGAACAGCACAGTCAGGTTTGGCTCCAAAGGGTTGAAGAGATTACAGACAGCAGAACGGTGGTCATGGGGACCACCTGGGGGAGTGGGTGGAAATCCATCTGAGCAATGGCAGTCACTTTCACAAAATTGTTGCTGGTGAGTGCCGCACCTAATGCCCCAGAATGGGTGGCATGAACAACAGAGATGCATTTTCTCACAGTTCTGGAGGCTGGAAATCCAAGGTCCAGATGCCGGCATGATAGGGTTCTGACCAGAGCCTTCCTGCTGCTTGCTGCTTTACAGAGGGACCACCTTCCTGCTGTGTCCCCATATGGTGGAGAGAGAGGTCTTGCTTTGATGACTGCTTTGTTAATTGACTGATTGATTTCAATCAGTCCGGGGTGAATCCTCAAGCCCCAAACTCCTGAATCTTTTTGTGTGACCACTGTGGCCTCTACCCAACTTTCTTTCCAGACTCATGATTCCAAAATTCCCTCTTTGGCTTAAGATCATTTGAGTTGTGCCTACGCCTTTCTAATTGCTGAAGAATCCTCATTAATACTGAAATCGCTGGTGTGGATCTGGAAGCAAGCACACTGTGATTTGGGGGCTATAGGGCAAGACACTAGGAACAGCAACCTCCAATGCCATGTCGTTGTTTTGCAAGAGCGATCCATTCATTCCTTCGACACAAATTTACTCTTCTGTGCAGGGATTTAACACCACTGAACCTGGGTGGAATGGTGTGTGCAGAGCTGACCGTGAATACATCTCTCTGATTAAAAAAACTCGGTAGAAAAATTCAACTTCAGAGCCTATTTATGGTGTAACCTAATCTTTGCTTCTGCAGCATGGCATGCAGAGCAATACTGTTGCATTTTTCTCTACCGCTGCAAGGGCAAACATTTTCATTTCTAGAAGACAGCCAACGCAGAACCTCTCCCTTAAACGCAGCATTGGTTTTGAGGATGAAGATGGAAACAGAAACACACTTTCCTGGATCACATCTTCTTTTGATTTTGCTTCTCCAGGGTGAGCATCCATTGTGCTTGCGGCCAAGATGAGCCCCCAGAGAATGACATGGCCCGCATCGTGAGCACCCAGGAGGACAGGGGCTAATAGAGAAACAGACCTTCTGCACCAGGGAACGTGGTACCTTGCATTGCTGCCAACTAATTAGCGATGAGTTTGTCGTGTTGCTTGTTGCCCAGGATGATTAATTTGAGCCTGAATCCAACAAAACCATTAAGGAAAGTTCACAGCAAGATAAGCTGTGAGTGACAATGTTACCCTTTAGAAGAAGGGGAGCTGACAGAATGAAATGCAACCCCCCGCCTCCCCCTCGCTGGTTTCCAGCCTGTCACAGTAAAATCCCCGAGCTCCTGCTGTGACAAAAGCGCTGAGAAGGCATGCTTCAGAGTCATCAGAGACTCTCGGAACTCAACAGTGCCTGGTGCTTCACTTCTCCAACGTGCTCGGCCCACAGATGAGGGGGTCGAGGTCCAGAGAGGTCATGTACTTGGGTGTAGACACACAGCAAGCATCTGACTCAGCGGGGGGCTACAGCTCTGCCTTTTGACTCCCAGTGTTGTCTCTTCCTCCTGTGTCACAGGGTTGTGCTCTCACAGAGGAGAGGGATGGTGTCGAGCCTGCTCTTTAAGGATGTGAGACTCGAGGCCTGGAGACCTGCCTTCTAGCACACACTCTGAGGGGATCACCTTGCCCCTGGAACGGAAGATGTGAAGGGACACGCTGGCTGCGGATGGTCGCCTTGGAGGTTCCCCACCATGGCTTCCACAGGCCAGATCAGCTTCCTCAGATGATGGTCTCAGAGAAGATACAAGATCTCTTGAAACCCAGACTCCAAAACTTACACATCACCTCCCCTGTGCTCAGTTGGTCAAAACCAAGGGTCCGGGCCAGCCAAGCAGACTTGAGGGTGACCAAGTTACATCGCCAAGGGTCACATGGGATAGAACTTTGTTTTTCAGTAATCTTTGCAAATTGCATCTTTCACTTCTGCTGGTCTAGGAATATAAAGACCCCACAAGAACAGCAAAATAACCCCCACTGACTCCATGACCCAGCTGTACCTGGTGTATCTTCTCCGAATGGCACTGCTTATGAACTGCTCTCAGTTACCTCGTGGTGGTGGGTGGTGGTATACAGGCACGGGGCCCAGAGAAATATAAGCGTATGTATGTAGATCCTGTGATTTTTTTTTTATAGGCATGCATGCCAGTTTATGTTCAAGTGCATTTTTTTATGTTCAAGGGCATGTTTTCATTTGATATTTGACTTATTTATTTTCCAGAAAGATGCCATAGGACTCGAAAGAATCTATAATATCAAAAGAGAAAGCCCGAATTCAAAATAGATGTCAAGTAAATCAACACAGAAGGGCAGGAAAATAGAGCTAGAAATTATTTAAAAATGCATAGCATCATGTCCTTGACCACTCTGGAGAGGCGAACTACAAACCTGACCGCGTACTTCCTGGGAGCATCACAGCTCCTGCAGAGAAAGATGGAGAAGTAGTGGCTTCTCATCTCTTGGTCACAGAGCCCCCTGTCAAAACTGCATTCGCCCTCCACACTGCCAATGGCCCGAGATTTTATGACTTGTTTGTATAAATTTCTCCTCTTTTTGTAGTTTGATTAGGGCTCCCTTGTGGTCAATTTCACTTTCATTTTACAATGTGATGTTTTTCTGGGTTGATGCCTGGATGGCTCAGTCATTTGAACATCCTCCTTCAGTTCCTATCATGATCTCAGGGTCCCGGAATTGAATCCCGATCAGCGGGAAGCCTGCTTCTCCCTCTCCCTCTGCCACTTCCCCTGCTTGTGGTCTCTTGCTCTCTCATCAAATAACTTTTTTAAATGTACTATTTTAAAGATTAATGAATTAATTAATTTTAATGTGATCTTAAGGAAAAGCAGAGGCCAAATGTGGAGCCACCATGACTTCTGTGCTCTGTCCATGTCCTAAAGGAGGCAGAAGCCAGAGGTGGTGGTGACTGACAGGAGCCCAATCACAACCCAGAACATGTGAGTTTGTCCTGTTGGCCTCATTTTATTCGGGCCACTCCCAACACGCTGTTTCTCATCAAAAGCAAGAACACTACAGACAGAGGAATTGGATATTCCTGCTGGGCTCATCAAGAATGGCCTGGGTTTCCCTTTGTTCCTACTTTTGTAGCTCACCTCTTGGAAAGACCCTGTGTTTACATTTCCCTGATCTTTTTATTTAGACTTTGTTGCCAGCTCTGTGCCCATCCAAAATCTGGCCCCTGATTTTCAGAGGATCTTTTTTTTCTCCCTCCCTCCCATCTTTTGAAATATCTCTTAAATATTTAGCTTACACTGATCTCTTGATCCCTCCTTGGTGGTCTCCGTCATATACTTGGGTACAAGTCCCAGAGGTCCAGTCCCCATCCTAAAACCTCGAATCTGTTCCCTATCTGATCATACCCATCACTCAGGTGAGGGGGAACCATACAGAAAGAAATCTCAACTTTAGGACAAGAGCAGGGAGGGAGGGAAGGATGCTGAGGCTGTCTTATACCCTGGGTCCCAAGGGGCTAAAAAGAAAGTGACCTCCTCCAAAGCATTTTTTTTTTTAATTGTCAAAGAGCAAAAGTTCTAGGGCATGCAGTTCAACGAGGACACTCGGCCTACCTGGTCCCAGCAGTCATCTCTTGGAAGGAAAGAAAATACACTTGCTGGCTTTAGCAAAAAAGCCTGCATCGATCTCTGTTCTAGAGAGAAGAAATGCTGCTCCTCATCAGACAAGGATCTTTTTCAAAAGAACCAGACAAAGCCAAGAAGACGCAGGGTTTCTCTCCCTCCAAATGGCTGTTCATCTTGTCATATCTTGGCTACAGTATTAACTGGGAAAGTCAGAGAGGCAAACGGATGTCCAATAGCCTCCACTTCTTCAATTTTGCAATGGATGCCCAGCCATGGCAGACACATTCAGAGCAAGTTCTATCATGCAATGGTCCTGTGATTGTTTTGAAATAATTTGTTTATCTGATACACAGCAGGCAGACACACACACACATGCACACACACACACACACACACACACACACACACACACCACTGAAGTATTCTTTTGTTACTTCCCCCTGCCAAGTGATGACAAGACCTTACTTAGACAAATTCTCCTTCCTTGATTCTCAGAAAACAAGTCAGAACCAGATATTTGACAGTCTTCCTAATATTTGGTGATAATTGTTCTCCAAGAGTCTTCTCTTTTCTGATCAAAATCTTACTCTGGGAATGGACTTTTTTTGTCATTGTAAATGGAGACACACACACTCACACAATTCCCTTAGAAAAAATGAGAAGACCGTGTTGTCTTGCAACTGTTTCACACTCCCCATCCCTCACCACCACCAGCCCGCCCCCTGCACTCCTGCCCTGAGCCTAGTCAACCACTAAGCCTGGTTTAATCTACCACCTGCAAAGCTCCTAAAATGAGCATGGGGTTGGGGGGAAGGGTCCAGTCACAGGATCTTCCTGGCTTTGAACTCGCCATTTTGTAGGCTGGGTCACTTTGGCCTCAATATCACTGCCAGGGAAGTGGAAGGAGTCATGGTACCTAACCCATACGTTTGTTGATTAAAGATGAGTCATGCTCTGAGAACAGGGGCCAACACCCGATAAGCACCCGGTAAGTGTTGTTCCCGACATTGTGTCTACTATTAAATCTGCTCAGTTATTTCCACCCTCACTCCTAAATTCTTCATTCAGGCCGATGCTGTCTTCCGCCTGGAAGCTTCTTTTTCTTGGGACTGATTTTTAGTTTCGGACTCTTGTGGTCGGGAAAGTTGCGTGCAGTGATTTCAATTCTCTTAAATTTGTTAAGACAGCTTTTTAGACTCCATCTCCATTAGTCCCTTTGTCCATTGTGTAGCTTCAACGAGTGAGTGAAAACGCGGTGATGTTGTGCATATTTATAGGGACGTGGAGATGACAAGAACTAGGAGAAGAGACTCCCTGGAAATGGGGAAAACCCATGAAGGGTGTTGGCTTGTATGCCGTGGTTTTGACCAAGGCTGTGTGAGGGGTTGGGGTACCCAGCTGGCAGCTGTCCCACGAGGTCGAGAGCAGCCCAGTTCTCTGGCCACACCTAACACAGATGGCATCATCACTGTGTCCTGGAAAAATGCGCCATGTCCCATTTGGTCACTGGGTGATGCTAAGGGGTTCCATGGGACAGCTTATCAGCTAGTGTTTGCTGAGTAACAATCCACCCCAATGCTCAGGGGCTGAAAACAAGAGCCATTTATTATCATATGTCATGTGAGTGTGGTCTGGGCTGGGCTGGTTTCAGCAATCTCTGCAGGTCAGCTGGGACCCTTCTCGCCGTTGGATTTGGATGGGTCACCTTAACTGGGGAAGGCTTGCTTCACCTATCACTCCCCCTCTGTCTGGAACCGGCATCTAGCCTGAGCTTTTCCTTCTTCAACAGTAATGAAAAGGCAAGAGGAAACATTTCAGACTTAGGCTCAGAACCGACACGTCATCACTTCTCCTTCCTGTGGTTGCCCAAAGTAAGTCACATGGCCAAATCGGGAGTAGGATATAATGTCCCACCTATTATGCCCATGGACTTCCAGGTTCCCAAAAGTCTGCAGCTGTGGGATCTGCCAGCAGTTGCCCAAGGCAGTAGTACACTTTGGGTTTATAGAGGTCCCACAGTGGTGAATACTGTATCTTCATTTGAGACCGGGGTTCTCAAGTTCAAACACGTAGAGAGGTCAGGCGGCTAAAGTAATGAGTGAACTGAGTGGAGAGGGAGACGGAACAACATGAGAAGTCGTGCCCTATCTTGAGCGAGGGACATGGTGTTGGGAATGCCTGTCCAGTCCTAACAGCGACATAGCATAGTAACTAATCTAACACCTATATGGTGGGCACTGGCCTACAAGCACTGCCTGTATTAATTCATTTAATCCTTACAACAAGCGTTTGAAACATTTATTATTAATGTTATTATTCCCATTTTACGGGTGAGAAAGCCAAAGCACAGAGAGGTTTTGTAACTTAGTCCCTAGCCACAGAGCTAGGATTACTAAACCAAGAAATCTCACTTCAGAGTTCATGTTCTTAAAACATTGCA
The DNA here is from genome assembly GCF_002288905.1 of Enhydra lutris kenyoni. Classification (NCBI taxonomy): domain Eukaryota; kingdom Metazoa; phylum Chordata; class Mammalia; order Carnivora; family Mustelidae; genus Enhydra; species Enhydra lutris. The sequence continues at coordinate 5,074,629 of NW_019154129.1, read as the reverse complement.
TTCTGCAAACCACTCTTTTTATTTTTGGGAAAAAAAAAAGAAAGCCAGAAATATGGATTTTCACATGGAATCATTTAAGTTTTATATCTTTTTTTTTAAAGATTTTATTTATTTGACAGATCACAAGTAGGCAGAGAGGCAGGCAGAGAGAGAGGGGGAAGCAGGCTCCCCACTGAGCAGAGAGCCCGATGAGGGGCTCGATGCCAGGACCCTGAGATCATGACCTGAGCTGAAGGCAGCGGCTTAACCCACGGAGCCGCCCAGGTGCCCCTCAAGTTTTATATCTTAACAGCTAATTTAAATACACAAAAATCATGGTGCGGCCAAGGTAAGTATGTTTATGGGCTGAATTTACTGTGGGCCTCTAGCTTTAAAACAACCTAAAGGATTGTTCTGACCAGGTGAATGTTATCAGCCTGGATTTACGGCAGCTGTCCAGCGCGGCAGGCCTCCTACCCTTCCAGAAAAGTACTGAACTCAAACAAAGCTTCCAAAATCAATCTTTAAGATCCCAGGGGTGTCTTCAAGGGGCTCTGGCCCAGGTTCCTGCCCTGGCACTGGCCCAGGGGTTCAGGTGGGCGCTGCCTGACATCGGCCAGTGCCTCCGAGGGCATCGGAAATTAGAACTGCAGCTCCAGGCAGAGACTGGCCTTGGTTCGCCTATCAGGTTAGGACCAGCTGTGAGTCTTTTCTCCTTGGATGGTTCACCCTCCAGCACGGACCCCGGGCAGGTGAGTGAACTTAACAGTGCCGTCACGACGCGGCTGGGGGGGGGGGAGGTCAGAAGACGCCGATCCCCTCAGAAGGCGAGGGGACGTGAAAACCAGAGATGAAAAACGTCTCCCACCATGCACACAGAGAGAAACAGCGCCTGCAGTGTGCCCAAGAGAAAGTCCAAAAATGCAGAGGAGGGGACAGCGATACAAAGAGGGTGCTTTTCTCCTTTTCGCAGGGCTTTTCCTTGAATTATCGCAAATCACAAGGCAAGTTTCTGTGGAATCCGTCTGCCTCTCTTGAGCCTGTAGGAGACTCTGTGTGGGTCCTCTAGAGGAGGGGAAAAAGTTTCCCTGCTTTCCCTGCAAACCTAAAAAGTATCCCTTCATCCCCAGTCCTTCAGAGGGTGACGCCTGTCACTCTCCTGCTTCAAAAGTCACCTCGTTTAACAACCAAATCTCTTGTTTTCCTCGACGCTGCATTTTCCTCCACTACCAACCCCACCTCTTCCTCTGTCGGTTTGACAGAAAAGACTTAAGAATTTTTTTTTTCTCCCTCTGCAAAATTCCCCACCCTCCATCTTTTTTGGCAGGAACAGACGCTGGGATTTCCGAAGGTGGGAAAATAAGTGGTTACATTCTCAAGTTATATTTTTTAGCACTTTATGTAATGAATCCCGGCAATATTTACCCATTTGTATTATCTAGAGGGTTGTTATTTGCTCTGCCTACTGTTTCCCAAACAGCGCACAGAAGAATTTAAAAAAAAAAAAAAGAAGACGACCAGATTCCCGCCTCACTGTGTCCGGGAATGCTGATGACATTCTGGAGGGGACACATTCTGTGTGGGGCACTGGCGACTGCTTCACGGCAATGCAACCATGACGGGATTGCGAAAAACCCCTTATTATTATTTCCTTATTGTAAATGCAGTGCATGTCCATTGTAAACATATCTTAGAAAAGGAGTAATAATCACCTGTGTGTTTTTTCTTCCCCCATCAGTGAGAAGCTCAACAATGTGAGATACAGTATCCCCTGCACCCATTTCCAACTGAACTGTAAGTAAATATTAATATCCAGATTTATTTCACAATTCACTGGCAACCCCACAGTATAAAAGACTCGAAATGCCTGCCTGATCGTCAATAACACCTTCATCTACTCCCTTATGGGTGGATATCGAGGGGACTTCTAAATTTTCACATCGGTACATGGATAAATGTACTTGCTCACCGTTTGTCTTTGCTACTACCTTGGGCTATTTCTGTGAGTCTAATTGTTGAGCCAAAGGGAATGGATATTTCTAAGGCTCTTGATAAATTCTGTAGGAAATCGGTACAGATGTACACGGGGTGATCTTCGGGGACCAGGTCAGGGTCAGCCTGTCATTGGAGCTTCCGTTTGTCCCAGGGAAAACCGGAAAACAGGATGGGGAATGGAGACTGACGGGGTGAAGTTGAGATCTGAAGTAGGACGGTCAGGGATGGTGTCGCCAAGGTGACCATTAGGGGCTACAAGTCTGTGTCTCCCAAGTTTATGTGCTGAAACCCTCCCTGGCAATGTGATGGTACTAGGAGATGGGGTCTTGGGGGGAGGGAGGAGGGTTCCATAAACTCATGAGGGAGGAGCCCCCCAAAATAGGATGAGTGTCCTTACAAGAGTCATGCGAGAGCTTGCCTCTCCCTGCTCTCTGCTGTGTGAGGCAACCGGAAGTCAGCCATCTGCAAAGTGGAAAGGGACCCGGCCACGCTGGAGCCCTGGTCTCAGACTTCCAGCCTCCAGAGCCGTGAGAAGTAAACTTGTGTTATTTACAAGCCTCCTGGTCTTTGGCATTCTCTTACCGCAGCCCAAGTGGACTAACGCAATGGCAGACACCAGATCGAGGTGGGGAAGCGCCCTATGTGTCTCAAAGGAGGGGATTCCCAGCAAGGATACAGCAGGTGCACAGTCCCCTAGGCAGGAAAAGGTGTGGCCCAGCAAAGAATAGTAAGAAGGATGGGCTGACTGTTGGCCTTGAGCTTCCTGGGGGGCAGAACAAGAAGGGGAGTCACCGGAGATGTCCCTCCTCCGACAACTCAATGTTCAGTACGTTCTCAAATGCTTCCAGTGGACCTGCTGGAGGCAGGGAATCTGCTCACATGACCAAACCACTGACACCTGCTACTCTATTAAAATAAGGAGGCCACCTCTGTCTAATGCAGGGATGTTCCCTTCCTTGTAGAAACTCGGTAGGCTCAGAGGTCCAGAGACTTTGATGAATCCTTATCCTGGGAGGAACTGATGTTGAAGCTCCTTCTGGAAAAAAAGTCCCCCTAAAAACTCTAATTTGCTATTAGCTTTCTTAATGTTGCTAATTATTAACATCAGTATATTATCAACAATGAAAATAATTGCTCACAAATACTAAGATTTATTTCCCAGGTATTGGGCTGAAAGCTTTATGTGGATGACCTTAATTTAATCATTACAACAGCCTTAAGAAGTCAGTACTATTATTGTCCTCCCTTTTCTGAGGAGGAGGAGATCAGGGTTTAGAGTGGTTAAGTTAACTTCTCCACTGGTAAATGGCGGAGCTGGGATTCGAACCCACTTCTGTCCGGGGAGCTCTCTCTTCCGATATGCTTCAGAGAGGGCTCTGTCTTGATCCGGTGACTATCCAGTATCTGCCTTACATTATCCGGTGAAATGCTGATCCATAGTCCTTTGGAAGCGTTGACCGCGCGGGCACATCCCGCTGCCACGCTGAGATCTGGCCTCATTAGGGCTCTCCCAGCAATGGAAAGGGTTTGGTTTGTTAGGAGGGCACGTGCAGCCGCTCCTCTGCACACCCCTGGGGTTCTGGTAGCAGATAGAGTGGGAAGCTCCCCGTGCAGGAGGCCTGGAGGCCCCCAGCTGAAATGACAGTCCCCTTGATCCCCTTGGACGGTGACCCGAGGCAGGCTGCTCCAAGAGCAGCCCAAAGACTTCCTGCTCATCCAGTGGCAGCCCCCTGAGGGACCCCTCTCCCCTTACCTCACCCTGCCCCACACACAGACTAAAGCTCACTCACTGCACAGAACATTGCCCTGTGGTTAAGAACGTAAAAACCCCTTTGTCACATTTCCAACAGCATTTGCCCTGTACGACTGCCCATTTAGATCATCGAGATTTCGGTGCTCATTCCCTCTTCCCAATTCTGCGATGTGGGGAGACGTCGATCTCCCTTCTATGGAAGGGGACCTGAGGCCCAGAGACATTGATAATTTTGCTCAAGGTCACACAGCTGGGAGGGGGAAGAGCATGTGTTGAGGCATAGATGGGCTGGCTCTAGAGTCCGTTGCACAGAACTGGGGATAAGCAGACCTGGGTTCAAATCCTCACTATACCCCATCCCCACTAATTGCTCATGACCACATCCTTCACCTCCTCTGTGCCTCAGTTTCCCTGTCCGTGCAGCACAGGTGCTAGTCCTACCTTCACCGGAGGAGGAGGAGCACATGACTTAGTGCCCGTGAAGCTTGCAGGCAGGAGTGTGGTTTCCCAAGAGGACGCCCTCCTGGGTTTACGTTTCCCCTCCACTTCCATCTCCACGCTCCTATTTCAAAGCAGCCCAACGATTACCCCCCTCCAGAACGCAGAACTTCACCTTGATCCAAGCAAAAGAAATAATTCAAGGGATAGAGGGAGGGGGAGCAGAGCCCAAAGTAGCAAGCTCTTGCCCACCCTTCCCTCCGATAATCCCGTACTGCAAAATGTGCTGACTTCCTAGACCCAATCCACCCCCACCGGATTCCGTTTCTGAGTGGGATCTCGTGATATAACAAGCTGCAAAGAGCAGCCAGCTCCCTTGGAACAAGGACCTGTTTCTGGAGCTTCCCTGCAAATGTAACCCCGTTTCTCCCCCTCTCCTCTGCCAACCTCGCTCATCCAGGTGGGCCCTCCAGGGGAGACAGCGGAGGTACGCTCCTTCCCCTGCATCTCCCTCTCCTGCTCTGTCATCGGCTCTGCCCCGCTGGCAAAACTCAGAATCCGATTACTCAATCTCTCATTTATTAATTGGGGGATCGGAGCCCCTTTAGGACAGAACCAGGCAGTTGGTTAGGAGCTGAACTGCAATGAAAGAATTTAATTTAAAGAACAAGTCGATTCAATTGAATCCTGAAAATCATTCTGATGTGCTCCCAGGGGAGTCTGTTTGGAATCGATAAATGTGCCCGTGTCACTGTCTCCTCCTGTCTCAACTCTCCCCTGCTGGCCCCCAGTCGGGGGAAATTGTTCAGAGGGATCAGGTGTCGTTTAGGGGATGCATGGGAGCGGCCAATTTACTTACTCCCCTCCTTCCTTCCCTACCTCCCTGCCTATCTCTCTCTCTATCCTTCCTTCACTCTTGGCCTCTCCTTTCTTTTATCACCCTACAAAAATACTAGGAAAATGGCCAAATACATAGAAGCAGAGAGCAGAGTGGTGGCGGCCGGTGGGTGCGGAGGGTGGGGGGGGGGTGTTTGCAGGGGGAGAGCTGAGTGATACTGGTCGGAGGCTACACAGTTGGAGTTCTGCAAACACTAGGACCCTCACTCACTCATGCTGGATGAAGCTGGGAGACCAGCAGCAGAATTCAGAAATCGGCCACTCTTGGGCTCAAACCCTGATTCTGCCAAACAGATTCTCCCTTTTCTCATCGTAAAACGAGGATAATCTTATCCACCTGGCAGGCTCACTCTGAAGGCTGAAAAGACTGTATGTAGCAGGTGAACTGAGCTGAGGGCCACGATGGTGGTGATTTTGCTACTGGGGAGGGACCGGAGTCCCAGTGCCAGAGGTGCATATGGATTTTGTGGCCGATTGGGTGGCCGTGGAAAGTTTTATTCGACATGGGGTGGCAGGATCGGGGCCGGTCATGTCCTTCCTCATCAGCCTGGTAGGACCCAGACTGTTGTCTCCTGGTCCCTCTGAGTCATGATAAGGGGAAGCTGGAGAGACAGCAATCTACACATGTCCTCTCTCATTTCTGCCCCATGGAACGGAGGTGAGCAGGCAGGAAATTAGCCTATTGGGTTTTTTTTTGAAAGCAGAAACATCTATAACTGGTACACATGTGTGAGTGAGCTAGATAGAGCCCCAAGCCTATCTTGGAATAAATAGTTCTAACTAAAAGCAAACCCCACGGAGATCAGCTGCTGTAACTCTAGGGTAGATCATGAAGTTCAATGATACCGGCGGCCCCATACTTTAGGAGGAAGGGCTGGGACCTCTCTGGCCTGAGCTCTTTCCATGCAGGAGGAGGGAACCGGGACTGAGTCCACGCGTACAGGGTTTCTGTTTAGGGTGATGAAAACGTTTTGGAACTATATAAATGTGGTAGCTACACAGTGTTGTCAGTGTAGTAAATACCGCTGAATTGTTTGCTTTAAAATGATTGATTTTATGTGAATTCCACCAATTTTTTTTTTTTAAGTGGGGGATAGGCATAATTAGTCACCTAATCTGGTTGGATATGAAGGATGAGATGATGCAGGTAGAACTCCAGATGCCTTCTGTGGCTCAGCACCTGCTGCTCAACACATGTGACCCCACCTTCCTCTTCACAGAGTTAATCTCACAGACTGTAAGGATCTGGTCCCTGGGACCCTGCGGCAGAGCTGAGTTATCCTTCTCTATAGGACCGTATTCATTGCTTAGGGAAGCCAACAGAAGTTTTTTTAAAGTAGGAAATGTACAAAAAGGTCCCACTGCCCAGCTTAATTTCTGTCTGTAGTAAAACTCTGGGGGATCTTATTTTCAAACTACATCCAATCTCTCTGAGCACTCGCACTCATGGGCCCTCTTCCTTGGACTTTTGAATTTCTGGTTCTGGGAAGATTTGTACAAGTAGTGTCTTCTTGCTACCCACCCACACAGAAGCTGCCTTTAATTATTATTATTATTATTATTATTATTATTTTTAAAAGATTTTATTTATTTGACAGAGAGAGAGAGAGGGTGAGAGAGGGAACATAATAAGCAGGGGGAGTGGGAGAGGGAGAAGCAGCCTTCCCCGCTGAGCAGGGAGCCTGATGCAGGGCTCAATCCCAGGACCCTGAGATCATGACCCGAGCCGAAGGCAGATGCTTAATGACAGAGCCACCCAGGTGCCCCAATTATTATTACTTACTAAAGATAGTTTTGGTTTTTGATAATTGAAGGAAAACACAAATGCACACACTAAATCAAGTTGGCAAGAGTGTAGAATTTGATGCCAAGTATGAACTGAACAGAAGAAGCTGGTTGTTAGATATCTTGATGTTTGTGGACAAACTAGTAATAGTAATAACAATAATAAAAGGTTTCCTTTGTTTACTGAGCAGTGACATGGTCTTGAGAACTATGCTACAAGTATTTGTGTGCATTTTCATTCCCACAACAACCTTATGAAGCCAGTTCTCCTATTAGCCCCATTTTACAGATGGGGAACTGGAACATTAACAAGGTTAAGCGGCATGCCCAGGACTGAAATACGGAATAAATGAGCAATGAATTGAGTCTACAAGAAGGCTGCCATTCATTCACTGATTGCCAAGGAGCAGAGGCATCGGGAGGGGCGGATGACGGGAGGAGCTGAAGACGGTGTTAAAGAAGGCAGGCGAAGGACACCAAGGCTGTACCTGTTCTGAGACACAAGGTCAAGATACTCAAGGTAGGCAGCTCCTAACATGTCTCCTGGTGAGCCCCACCTCCAGGCGCTCAGGCTCTTGTGTAATCCCCTCTCAGGGCTGGCGTGGTAACCTGCTTCTAATAGATGACAAAGTGATGGGATGTCCCTTCTGAGGTTACATTACGGAGACTGGTTTCCCCCTTGCTCACCTTCTCTCTCTCTCTCTACCTCTCTCCTTTGCTAGCCCTGATGGAGTCCAGTTGCTGTGATGGAAGCTGCCCCATAGAGAGGTCCACATGGCAGTGAGGACCTGTGGGCTGCTAACAGCCACATGACTGAGCCTGGGAGCGGACTAACCCCCAGTTGAACCTTGAGATGAACAGTGCAAACTCATGAGAGACCTCGAGTCAGATGAACCAACTATATCACACTGGATTCCTGACCTACAGAAGACCAGGAGGTAATACATATTTTATTGTTTTAAGCCACCCAGGTTTGGAATAACTTGTTACACAGAAACATAATCGGTACAGTCGTGTTTTCAAAGCACAATTTTGTGGGTCCCTGCTGAAGACAGGAGAGATTGAGAGGGCAAGATACAGTCTCTATCCTCCAGGAACTCCTGGGCTAGTAGGATGAAAAGAGAATGATTTAAAATGGAAGTGTGTGCAAGGCACAGAGCTGGTAGAGGGGATCCAGTGTTAATGAAGAGTTCTGGGGCATTGACATATGCGTAGGTGTTCACTAAGTAGATGCTAGAAACAGTCTTTTTTTTTTTTTTTTTTTGAACAAATAAAGAGGCCTGAGTGTTAAAAGGTGGGAAGCAAGACCATTTAGGATACTGGAAGTAGGATTATCATGATTTGGTGACCAATTTGTAGGAATTGTGGAATAGACACATGGTGGAGTCAAGGATGACCTGGGGTTTTTTGTTTGGTTGAATGGATGGATGATTGTGCCACCAGTTAAGATGGAGACACAGGAAAGTGACTATGGGGAGCAGTGAGCCTTTGGAACAGGTCCCAGATAAGTTCTGGGTTGTTGTTCTTTAGCTGTCTTTGTCACTCTTCGATGACATACACACACACTAGTATTAGTTATTAGAAACTGCTCACGGTTTCTCACAAAATTGCAGTCGAGGTGTTAGCCGTGGCCATCGTCATCTGAAGACTTGCATGGGGCGGGAAGATCCACTTCCAAGATAGCCCTTGCACATGGCTGTTGGCTCGAGACCCCATTTTCTCCCCACACGAGCTTCTCCGTGGAGATGCTTCACATGTAAACTTCCTCAGAGCAAAGCAAGTCAAGACGGAGAGAATAATCGGGAGGTTGGAGGACTTTTTATAGTTCAGTCTCACACTGAACTCACACTTTATAGTTAAGTCACACACTGTCGCTTCTGCTTTATTCTCATTAGAAATGAGGAAAATCAAGGAATATATGGACCTGTCTTAAGCCTATACACACACATACTCATGTGTGTATACAAATACGTGTGTGTCTTTATGCCAGTGCCCAGAGCATAGCAGGTACTCCAATATTTACGAATGAAACAATTACACTTCATCCAGAGGTGTCATTCTGTCTCCTTTAACACATTATAAACACGGTTCCATGTTGTGCCAGGTCCATAGTCACTTTCATCATCGTTAGCTTGAAAAGATAAAACTGCCAGTTGTTTTATCCGCAAATATGGGTTTATCCCGGAATAGCAGAAAATTGCAAGGTATGGCAAGCAAGCTGCCCAAAGCATGGCGAATAAAGGAGAACACCACTCTTTTATAGGAGAGAGGGTGTGCGGAGGGGTGGGTTTGGAATAAAGTGGGAGTTCCAAGTATACCGGCTTCTCATTAGCTGAGTTGTGACAGTCTCTCATTGGCTGGGCTGTTGCTGAGGCAGAAGAAAAGCCTTTCTTCCTCCTGCTGGGGTAGGAAAGTAGGAGCTTAAATAGTATCCTATGCAAGGCGCTTCTCTTTCTGTGGGGTTTGGGTCTGGGACTGAGGAGTGCTAGGGCGTGAGAGCTCCCCCTGCTGGCCTCCCGACTCCATTCTGAATGAGGGTTCCCTCTACTCCTTGCCACCTCGGAAACAGATTGGCTTGCGTCTGAGTCCCGGCACCATCTGTGCAAACTTGAACAAGTAATTTAACGGCTCTGAAGTTCAGTTTCATCGTTTAAGTGAGAACAATAGCACCTTTATGCCAAAGTTGCTGGAAGGAGTAAATGATCGAATACAGGCACAGAACTTCGTCCACTGCTTGGCACCTTGTAATCACGTTCGGAAATGCCATTTATCGTGAATATCACACATTCCTGAGTGGCGTGGCCCTTTGTGTGCTCTCCCGGTACTTTCTGCCTTCGTTTTCCCGTGGCTAGAAGTTGAGGCTTTGCGGATTCCGACATCTGGGGCTATCACAAGAGCCTCACAGGGCAGAAAGGGGATGTGCCTTCTGTTCTACTAAAAGCACAGGAGAGCGGCGGGTTTTCTATTTGCTGTACAGGAGTCTAAAAAGCATGGAGCCTGATGCCAGCCATTATGCTGACTGTAGACATGATTAATTGACCGTCTCTTCCAAGCATTAACACTTATTCCCACAGATACCTGATTACAATGACTAATTAGACAAACGTTCTTTTCCAAAGCCTGTTTGAATTATAGTTCTAATGTAATAACCCCCTAAGTTTTTTTATTCAATCTGTACTTGATCTTTTTTCTTGCCCTTTCTCTTTAAGGGCACCGATAAGTTGTTTAGACACCTTTAATAGGGAGGGAATGAACAGAAAGCAGGTTTTGCCACTTTATAAAAGGGACTTTGAAATGTTTTACCTTTCAAAAAAAAAAAAAAAAGACCCTCCTTTTCATGCACTCAATGAGTTGGGATTTTCCGGGGTAATTTAGATGCGCTTATTTCTGTGATTAGGTGAGGACAATTAATGGTCTTGCCAGCAATTAAAGTTGGACTTCCTCGTACATAAAATGAACTTGCTTTCAGGAAGCTCACTGTGTTTATTCTGGGGGCCATACATCATAGGCCGGGGGCCATTTGTTTTCTGTTCTTGCTGGGGGCTGCACCTAATGCTTGTTTTCTCTGCTCTTAAGTGACGTTCGGAGTGCATGTGGGATGCTAAGATCCTTTCAGAAAATAATTATTTTGAGGCACTACATGAATAATAGGATAGTGAAGAAAGGGAATAGGATGTTCTAGGACTTTTTAACCCCAAAGCAGCAGATTGTATGAACTATTCTATTTGACCAAGGAGTCTTTGTTCCAGAGGCCCATCCTCTTGGGGAAAAAAAAATCTTGTTCTGGTGCTTACAAGTGGGGGAGTAGAGGAAAAGTCCGTGTCAATTTCAGGTGTCAGTGTTTGTTGCGTTAGAATGGAAGGACAGGAGACTGGTAGCCATGCTAATGACTTCTGGTCTTTCTTCATCCCTTATAACCATCACACTGAGGGTCCTGAGGTGACATTATTTAAGGGACATCATTTGGGCAGGAGAATTGGTGGAGAGGAGGTCAGCCAGTGTCTCCCTAAGCATGGGTCTCAGGCAGACATCCCGGATCAAAGACATTCCAAGCATCCCAAAGACACATCTCCTTAACATTTCCTCCTGCCCCATCCAGCCCATGAGCTAGCGTAACTCAGAGTGTGTCCAGCTCCCATCCATCATAGCAGGAAATCAACAGATCTTTGTCGAAGTAGAGGAATCTAGAGATCACATACTATTTAGCCACATGGAAATTACAGTAGAAAAACTTCAAAGGTAAATGGTTAAAACTGGTTTCCAGGGGGATCTCTGTAGGTGTGTGTATGTGGGCAGAAAGTAGGAATAGGGCAGGGGACTACTGCATTTCATTACTGAAAAGAAAAAAAAAATGTTTATGGAGAGTCCCTAATAACATGGAAAAATATTTATAATGTAAGTGGGAAGGCTGGTAACAAATTGTATACACAGTGCATTCACAAGTATATAAAAACAAAAACCAAAACAAACAAAAAGCTATGCAAAGGGAAGGCCTAGAAGGAAACATGCCAAGTTATCTACAGCTCCCTGGGTGGTGGGAAACAGGATTGTTTTATTTTTGTCACAACTTTCTTCATTTCTGTATTTTCCCAACTTTCTATGGCAAATATGCACAGCTTTTGTAATGCCAAAATAAACGAAATATTATCGGTGCAGCTTGCTGTCCTCTCTTCGTGTTGAGTGGCTAGCAAAAAGGATCGTTTGGCTGGCAGTCAGAAGCCACAGGGTTCTGCTCCAGCTCTGCTAACGAGCTGTATCCCTTGGGCAGGAATCCAGCTTCCCTTCTACTGTGAAGACAAGGCTGGAACTGAATGATCACCGAGCTCCCTTCTTGCTCTGACATCTTAGGATCAGTGCTAGAGCGGTTTGCTCTGAGCTGGGAACAGCTCCTTATTCTTTGATCCCAACGGTCCCCTACCCCCCCTCCCAGACTTGCTTGGTCCCCTTGAGGTGATGCTTTGCGTCCTTGGCACATGCAGATTGGAGCCAGGGGTCTCATAGAGAGAGGAGGGTCTTAGAGTCAGAGAGCCCTGCCTTCTAGATGGTTGTGTGCCCTGGGGCAAACCACCTCTAGCACAATGCCTATATTGTGCCAGGTCCGTAGTCACTTGTAATGAAGAAACTTCCCTGAACTTAGCTCCTTGTCTTCAAAAGGAAGGTAATAATTATTCCTGTGTCCTATGAGGATGAGAGAGATTGCATGTTTGGGGACATAGCACAGTATGCTGTGAGGACTGTTTGATAAATGGGAGCTGTCCCAGCAGAAGCCAACTGTTACTATAGACCTAAAGCTTAGTACTGAGCTATGTGCTTCACGTTCATTGTCTCGTGTAATCAGACCACACTCTTTGCCCTCAGGGAGGTGTTTCTAATAGGTTTGGGAGAAAACAGAACTGTGGTTAGGAGCACAGGCTCTGGAGACACTCTGCTACAGTCTCGCTGTGTAATTGGGCAAGTTAGGGAACGTCTGGAAGCGTCCTTTCAGTCACCTGTAATATGGGGATGTTAATAGGGCTCCCGCCTCACAGAGGGCTGCTGGGATTAAATATTTTATGCTCAGTGCATGGAATAGTGCCGGCAACATGCTACAGATGAGGTCACTGAAGCCGGCAGGCGTTGGATGGCTTTCCTATGGAGGGAGGTCGCATGTTTAGGAGTGGAGACGCGAGCTCACGTGGTTTAGTCTTTGCGCTCTATCTCCCCTCTCCCCGGTCAACTATTTAACAGGGGTGAATACTGATTAAAATGCCCAGATGAACTACAGGCATACTTGCAATCAAATCTATAGAGTGAATAAAGTCCGGTAAAGAGCGTTGAAATGTGAACAGTTACAATAAGGACAATCCAGAGAGTTCCGAGGGCCCCATGGCATGGCCAAGCTGAAGCTGAGTGATGGCATTGGGAAGGAGCTTATTATTGGTCGGGCAGAGCCTGGGTACAAAGCGATCACTTGCTCACTGGTGAGCGGGGCCCACGCGCCCTCCACCGCCCGCAGTCTGAATGGTTCGCTGGTGGGCAGGAAGCAGAGGTGGAGGGGGGATGGTTTTGTATTGTAAATTGTGGAACAAAGAAGACACATGACTGCAAAAGTGCCCTGAAATCACAGGCAGCCTGTCCAGAGTGATTTCTTACAACCAGAGTTTCACTGTTTCTTCCTGTCTAGGGGATTCTGTCTGTAGGTTTGTGATGACCTCTCTCCCCAGGAAGGGAACGGGATGACCTCTTTGATTTTTTTACTGGGTTCAAGCATTCAAATACACATTCGGGGTCAGGCTCGAACTCACGAGGGATCTTCTTTAAGCCCACAGTTACTGAGTACTGGGAGCTGGTGGTGTTAACAGAAATCATAATTCCTAGTATCTGAAGCTGATACGACAGTCCAGCCATCCTACGTCACTGAATCTAAGGTGACACCCATGGCTCACACTTGTATTTTATGCCAAGGGGAAAAAAAAATACCCACTCCATCCAATAATTGATGATACACCATCAATTGTGAGCCACGCTGCAATGACAGAGATGATATGTGCACTGTAGAAGCGATGAAATACACCATTAACTCATCTGGGCTCCCATCAGCTCCACAAAGCAGATACTAAGATACACCCCCTTCAAGAAGGGGAAACTTGGCCAGAGACATTAAATAACGTGTTTCACGTTCTACACCTAGCAAGACAGAGCCAAGGTTAAAACCCCAGCAGCCTGATGGGCGCCCATGGACTTCCAACAGCCTGAAAGTCATCGGTTCTCCTTGAACTGAAGGCAGGAAGCCTGCTGCCTCCTTCCCCTCCTCCTCCTCCTCCCCCTCATTGAGCCGCAGGCCTGTCCTCACACCTTCCAGCCTTCCCTGCTCCACAGACTGACTCCCTCTGGACCTCCAGAGGCCAGCAGAACCCAGGAGGTCCAGAGTCCCCTTCCTGGATCTTTTCCACCCGGTCCACGAATTCTGTGGTTGCAAACAACAGAAACTACCAATGACCTATAAACAAAAGGGGGAGTTTACTGATGAGAAAGGGGCCGCTTGCAGAAGACACAGGGAAGTGGGGCTTGGGGCTACACTACAGGTCTAGATACCAGGGAAGCTTCAAGCATCTGTTGGAAGGGATCTGTATCAACACCTTCAATTTATTTTTCTTGAGTCTGTTGTCACAAAATTCAAGAGTCAGTGTCCCAGGACAATCTCCTTGTTGGCCTGATGTGGGTGAGGGCAGGGGATGCTAGTTAGTATAGTGTTTTCTCAATACCATGCACAGGAGAGAGTTCCCGAAGAGGAGATCTGGGTCAAGAATACAGGTTCTGGGGCCAAGCTGCTCTCTCTCCCAAGCTGGCTCTGCCTACTAGCTGGGTGACCCCGGGCCAGTTACTTACCCTCTCTGGACTTCCGTTCCTTTATCTGTAGAATGGAGATCCCAACAGACTTACGACCCTGGGTTGTTGGGGGGGGGGTGCATGAGATGACCCATTGTATCTTGCATGGATTCAGTGTTTAATAACGGTGGTTGCTGCTTGTTCCCCACACGGCTAATTTCAAAGACTATGGCTGTCTGTCCCAGAATCTTCCTGACCCCTAGAGCTTCACAAATCATCGCTTTCCCAGAAGGAGCTTGTGTCACTAAAACTGGAAATGCCTCACATTTGATTTTCTGGAGCTCTCACTTAGGGGAAAAAAAATTTTTTTTTTTTTTGCTCAAATTTTCTGTCTGAAATACCTATTATCTCACATTGGTATATAAATGGATAATTTCTAAAGCCATCCCACTTGCGCCTTTTTAAATTTGATCTATTATTTACACACTCTCTGCCCAGCACTGTGGCAGTGTCTGTGTGCAGGGGGAAGACTTCTGTTTGTCGTATCATTGATGAATTTATTGCTTAGCAGGTCAGGGATTCCCAGCCTCTGTACCATTGACAGTTTTGCTGATTCTTTGTTGCGGGGGGCTGTCTTGTACATTGTAGGGTATTAACCACATCCTTGGCACCTATTTCTAGAAGCCAGTAGCTAATACCACTCCCCCCTAATGATGAAATCTAAGAACACCTCCAGACATTTCCAAATGTCCCGGGAGGGTGCAGTATGGTCCCCGGCTGAGAACACTTAATCTGGATGTACGTAAGTCCCTTCACAACCTGATCTGCCACTGTCTGTCTGGTTGGTCCTCAAATTCCCAGGGCCAAGAAGAATAGATGGCACCTAGTAGGTGCCTCCTGTTTGCAAAATGATCAGATAAACCGGGACCATGAGAATTTTCTGCTAAAAATAAAACAAACAACCTGCTTCCACCATCCTCTATCACTTCCTGAATCAAGTTCACATTCCTCAGCTGGCATTCAGAGCCCTCCATGATGGAAGTCCGGTCTACATCCCCAGCCTCGGGCTCTCATTAGGACTCAGGAGGTCCCTGTGGTCTCATTTCACTGTGTTTATTTTCGCAGAACAAACTCTCCAGCAGGCTGCATTTCCCCTGCCCTTAAGAGACCAAAGCGACACCAAGAGGTAAACTCCGCATGAATAAGAGACGTAACACTTTACCGCACAGGAGTAACACGGAGTCTTCTCCTTGTCTGACACAGATCTGAAATGGCACAGCTGAAGCTGTGGTTGGAAAGGGCCCAACTTCAAGTGCGCCTTCTGCCTTTTGTTTCTCTACTCCTGACACCAGGGCTGAGGATGGGCCCCTGTGCCATTGATGGGGAGGGTACCCGGATGGGATTTTTAACTCTTTCACATCCATGCCAGAGGGCAGCCCTGAGTTTACAGCAGGAGACGGGTAGCTCAGCCATGGCGCCTCCCAGCTACGCTCTTTCTGGGTCCTTCTGGGACCTACGGACAGTCTTTCCAGGTTCTGAGTGCAGAGATGGGTACAAGAGCTGATACAAAGAAAAGGGGGGGTGGCAAGGAATCCAACACGTGTGGCTTTTCCAGGAGGGCTGGTTCTTGTTTAAACTTTGGTTTTACATTTGTTTTGGTATTTGAATTTGAAGCAAGGCCAAGAAAGAGGGAGCTTTGCAATTATAATCACTTCTTATCCTGTGAAAGCAAAGCTTTAAAATGCAGTGGTAGGTTCGAATGGAAGCAAATAGCCTTGAGCTCTGGGTTCCAAAGATCTGAGTTCCAATTCAGATTTCTCTCTTTGTAGCTGGGGACCTCAGGTTGTTCACCTTTCTGGGCTTTGGTTTCCTGATCTGTAATAAGGATACCAACTCTTTAGGTTGCTGGAGAGGCTTAAAAGAGAGAATGCATGCCAAGTTCATCACTTGACAGAAAGGGAAGCTTCACTGGGGTGTTGTTTTGTAGTTATTGGGACACACAACCTCCTGGAGAGAGATCAAGGTCACCCCTAGAGAAGGGCTTCTTCTGAAGGTCAACCCTTGGGGTAGTCTGGGGTAGGTACAACCTGGGGTAGGTACAACCATGTCAAATATGAAGTCAGTGAGTCCTTACCCTTGGTTTGTGGGGGACGACTGGGTGGGCAGGACACAGGGTAGAGATATTATCCAGCAAAGGTGCTGGAAGATTTGATTTGTAACTAGACTATGGACTCATTCTCTGGCCATCCCTCCCTGGGCCTCAGTTTCACCATTTGTACAACGAGGAGGATAGAATTTAAATATCTCTAAACTGTTGTCATTCTTTGGTGTTCTAGCCTGGTACCCTTCAAAAATCTCTGCAATGATGGCAGTAGTCTCTATTCATCCCCTCCAAGATGGTAAGCATTAGCCATTAGCCAGTTGGAAGTACTGAACACCTAAAATGAGACTAGCATAAACCAGAACTGAACTTTTAACTTACTTCATTTTAATAAATTTATATTAAAACATAATTAACCCATGCAGCTAGTGGCTACCATATTGGGCAACACAGCTCCAGGATTCTGGGCATCCACGATGAGGATTCTAAATGGAATAACAATCCCCAGATTGCGATGATCTCTGTCCATCCATAGGTGGCATTAGGAGGACATGGTTAAGATCGGTTGTCACTGTAATGGATTCTGATATGCGGGAGGTCAAGGACCATGCCCCTGTCATTGTGGTGTTTTCTCTGGAACCTTGCACAGGAGGTGGTCATGGCTGGTGATCACTAACACTGCCTTGAATGAATTAATGATCTTTCCTCAGGAGTCTCTCTTTTGTCTTCCTACTATAGGCCTGACATTTCCCTGAAGGACACATTTAGGCAGCTTCTGCACTATGGTGTCCACCATTCATCTGTTAAAATTCAGCTACCTGGGGAAAGTACTGTAATAAACCCGTACTGTTACAGAACCCGGACTGGAACCCCCAACTGAAGAACCAAGAGGCAGGTGGAGAGCTTGGAGGACAGGAGGTTTATTTGACACCGATGGACTCAGCAAAGAATGATCTCCAAAGGTCTGAGCACATCCGAGCACAAGCAAGGTGGGTCACTTAGACACTTCTACTTCTGTATCCGTGGCACTTTTTAGCGTGCACCATAAGTGGGGCAGGAAGAAGAGCCTGGAAGGGCCCCAGGGCAGGGACTGGGATTCCCTGCTGGCTTAGTGAGCCATCTTAGAACACAGATTTTCCTTATCATTCCCCCCTTGGATTCCCCCTTTCAATACGTAGTTGGGAGGGCACCATTTTCATCTACTATGGGTCTGTAGCCCTGCTGAGCTAATACACGAGCAGTGGCTCGCTGGTGACAGTCTTTGCTCTGAACTTTGAGGGTATTTAGTACACAGGGGCCCACAGTGATGAGGAGGACGATGGAGATAAGAGGCCCAGCCAAAGGGAGTAGCCAGAGGGTCCATTGGCCAAATCCTCCCACTCCCCATGTTTCTAGCTCTTTCCTTTTAATATTTTTTCCTTTAAATCTGTAATTTTTGTGGTTACTATTCCTGATTGATGTACCTAGTAGCAACACTCTTCACTTAAGAAGTCACATGCCCCTCCCTTCTTGGCTGTGAGTAGGTCTAGGGCCCATGGGTGCTGGAGGGTGACTGCCGCTAGGGGATTTATCTGGCTTTGTAACGAAAGGAGGGAGTCTGCAACTCTTCCCATGTCCTCATTTAGCCCCTGGGAGAGTTTGTGGAAGAACTGGAATGAGGTGCCTAAGCCTGCTGCTCTGAGACCCGAGAGTGTCCCTGCACCGAGCAGAACCATAGCTAGCTACTGCTGCTCATTTCTGCCTGCTCGGGTGGGGGCTGAGAGCCCCTTCAACTTCCTGATCAGATCGGACAGAGATGTCAGGGGTGAGGAAGATGGGCACGCACAAGCCTGCCCGGTTTCCTTGGAGGCACTGGAAAGCTGTATTTCCCCACAGGAGGAAGCCCGCAGAGGGGGCACAGTAAGTCTTGGGGTGGTTGGTGGTATGATTACTGGAGCAAAGCTGGGCTGGGATTTACTGTAGCTAAGGTTCCCAGTTTCAAGACTGGTCAGGCAAGGGGATGTTGTCTTTGGTGGGGCGGAGCTGAATGTGGAATGCTACAGGGCCAGTCAGTTCAGTTGGGTTCTGGGTCATGCTAGTCCCAGTCTCCTGGTCCAGGTCTCAGTATGCAGGCACTGGGGTTCCGATATAGGCTTTAAGAACTGAGGGTAAGCAAAGCCAGCATGGCTGCTAGTCTCCCTGATCAATGCATAGGCTGCCTCAAGGAACCAGCCAACGTGGGGAGCGGGGGCTAGGACTTGGGTTAACTGCTGAAGCCCCAAAAGGTCAATGCCATTTATAGGCTGTCCCCTTAGTTAGGGCCTTGAAGTCCTGTTTAACCTTTTTGTCATCTTCTCTTCATGCCCGATCCTGAACTCCTCCCCCATCTGACATCCCACAGTGGGTTAGATAGGTCCAGCCAACTGTAGTGGCCTTGTTACCTCTAATTCTACAGCCCCACTGGGTGTTAGTTATTTGCCTGGTCCAATTATCTTTTCCCATTATTCATGCAGAGGGTGGCCTTATGTTGGCAGGCATGTAGATGTGAGCACTGAACCCAGTGCCCCATCTGTCTGACTTTATGCAGGAACACGGAGGTCCCCCGGGGGTACCAGGGAGGAAGGCGAGGGTGAGGAAGCCTTGTAAGTAGGGAGATATAACAATACATTGTAAGACAACCCAATAAGCAACAGTAATAGCAAGTCTTGGAGGGAAGTCCAGTCAGAAGGGGCAACAGTGTACAGTCCGACTCCTAAAATAAGGGATATTATGCCGACGAGAGCTAGGGGCCACAGCCAGAAGATGTTCATTAGTCGGTGGGGTTCCATCGAAGGTGAAGCCAGAGCGGGTCCCTGGGGTCTGGCTGGACTTCCCGTTGGCGTAACTCCTCGTCTGAATGATGAGCTTTCTTCACTCTGGAGGGGTGGACCCATGGGGTGACACCTGAGACCTTGAGGGCAGTAGGGGTGATTAGAACAACAGTGTGGGGCCCTGTCCACTGCGGTTTGAGGGGGTCTTTCTTCCAATCTTTGACCCAGACTGAGTCCCCTGTCTGGAAGGACTATACCTGAGACCCAAGGAGATCGGGGCCCTCTCAGTGGTGGATCTCTGTAATTTATTTAGGGTGGCTCCCAGGGTCTGGATCTGCTCTTTTATTTATCTCCAACCTGATGTCAGTCCCCTGGAAGGCTCCCCAGGCACGGGGGAGGCCGTCCGTATCCTAATTCTCAAGGGGAGAAACCTAGCGTCCCAGGCATGCAGCGAGGACACAGGGGAGCTAGGGGTAGCAGATCTGGCCACGGGAGGCTGATCTCCTGACAAAACTTTGCTACGGTTGCCTAGAGGGTGCGATTCGTTGGCTCAACTTTCCCTGAACCTTGGGGCCGGTAAGTGGTGTGGAGTCTCCAGGTGATATGAAGAGCCTGGTCAAGACTGTGCAGTGTCTGCTACAAACGCGGGCCCTCGTCACTATGGACTGGTAATGGGCGGCCGAACCGGGCCAAGATCTCTCGCAATAGGACTTTGGCTACTTCCCAGCCTCATTCCGTCCTGCTCAGGAAGGCTTTGACCCACACAGAGAACATGCGTGCTATTACTAGGAGAGTCCCTAGTAATAGACACTTGGGGGCACATGTCTATTTCTAGATCGTCGAGAGGGGTTGATCCCATCCTCTGGGCCCCTGGCGGGGGCTGTGGGACACACCAGGCATTATATTTTTAGCACACGTTTGCATCGCTCACTGGTGGCCCGGCGCAGTGCTGGCAGGTGGCTGATGTAGCTGTGCTTCCAGAGGAGGCCGCTAAGGCAGGGTTTCCTAGATGGGTGAGTCGGTGGTATTCCTTGACTAGATGCCCTCCTGTTGTGGGAAGGAAGACGTGCCCGTCTGGCCTCACCCACCATCCCCTTTCAGCCAGGGTGGCCCCCCAGCCATGGCCCATTTTCTTTTTCAGTGTCACTGGGCAGAGGGACTTCTTCCAGGGGTGTCAGGGCCATGGTGAGGGAAGGGACTCTGTCCATGTCCTCACTCGCTGTGGTCTAGGCAGCCTCAACTACCAGACAATTTCCTGTGCTGTGGCGTCATCTCCTTTCTGGGGTTCTTTATTCTACAGGATTGCTACTTCCTCTGGAAGTCAGACAGCTTCGAGGAGTTTCAATATCTCTTCTTTGTTTTTGACAGCTTTTCCTGCGGCGGTCAGGAGGCTCCTCTCTTCATAGATGGAGCCCCCTGGACAGGCCCAGGAGCAAAGGCGTTCCAGGTGTCAGTGTGGATGCTGACCCGCTGGCCTTCATTGAGGGTGTGGGCTCGGACCAAGGCGTACAGTTCAGCCCGTTGTGCTGACCGTCCAGCTGGTAAAGCCTCTAGGATGGCAGTGGTTGTGGTCACTGCATAGCCCGCCTTCCAGCACCCTCTTGTAGGTCACTGCTGTGGTCACCAAACAGCGTGAGCTCTGGATTCTTTACGGCTTGATCCTGTAGGTCTGGATGGCTCATGTAGACTTCACCAGTTACCTCGGAGCAATCAGGGTCTGGTTCCCTCCCTTCTGTGGGGAGAAACATTGCAGGGTTTAACGTCCTTAACGTCTCAAGGGGGGGACCAGTGGGTTTTTACAGAGGTACTTGGTACTGTGCAGGCCAAGAGTTAGAAAGGAAGCCATGCCCATGTGTTTTCATGAAGGACACAAAAGCATGAGGGACCCTGATGTTAAGTTCTTGTCCCGGGGTGAGCTTCTCTGCCTTCTTGATGAGAGGGACTGTGGCCGCTGGTGCCCTGAGGCACGCGGGCCATCCTACTGCCACGGACTCCAGCTTCTCCGACAGATGCGCAACTGGCCGTTGCCAGGGCCCAACAGTCGGGGTGAGTGCCCCGCGCAATCTTTTCTTTTTCACGTTCAAAGAGGTTGAAGGGTTTTTCTGTATCTGGCAGGCCCAGAGCTGGAGCTGGCGCCAGGGCAGCCTTTATCTCTGTGAAGGCGGCTTCTGCTTCCTCAGTCCAGGCAGGGGGGGGTCTCAATCTGGCCCCCATAAGGGATCATAGAGGGGTCTTGTTATTGCTGAGAACCCAGGGATCCAGAGGCAGCAGAATTCTGCAGCCCCCAGGATTCTCATAGGCCCCTTTTTGTCTGGGGCTGTGGCAAGGACGTGGTGACTTTCTTTCTCTCCGGCCCTAGTTCTCTCTTTCCTTGGGTGATGAGGAAACCAAGGTATTGGACCGGTTGTTGGCAGATTGGTGCCTTCTTCCAGGAGCCTGGGTATCCTACCCGAGTCTGACCGGAGCTGCAGAAGGGCCTTTGTGCCTTTTGTACACTGGCTTCTTGTGTGTCTTCTTGTGTGTCACTGGTGAGGAGGAGGTCATCCACATCCTGGAGGAGGGGGCATTGTGCGGCGTCTCTGGGGAAGCCGGCAAGGTCAAGGTTGGCAGCCAGCGCTTCCCCAAAGAAGGCTGATGAGTTTTTACACCTCTGCGGGAGGCATGTCCAAGTCAGTTGCATCTGGTGTCCAGTATCCAGTTCAGTCCATTCAAAGGCAAACAGTGGCTGGTTCTGGGGAGCCGAGCAGAGGCAGAAGGCGGCATCCTTAAATCTAGGCAAGGGAATTGTCTGGCTGAGTCTGGGATTTGGCCGAGTCTGTGGATTTGGGATGACTGGGCGCAGGGAGATGGCTGCCTTGTTGATGGCCCGCAGGTCTTGGGCTGGTCGCTATCCCCTCCTGGCCTCATAACTGGCAGGAATGGGGTGTTCTAGACCAACCGGCACTCGACTAGGATACCTGGTTCCTTGAGGTTGGCCAGATGTTCTTGGATGCCAATCTTAGCTTCTTGTGGAAGGGGCTATTGCCTTCGCCTCTGGGGTTGGGCTCCCGGGATCAGTTCAGCAATGATGGGGCCCGATTTTGGGCTAGTCCGGGTGGGTTATCTTCAGCCCACAGTGAAGGGAAGGCGAGCCTAAACTCTGGCGGGCTGCTCAGTTGGGCCTGGGCGCAGAATAGCCTCCATTCTTCTTCCCTTGGCATGGTAATTGCTAGTACCAGAGCCCCCGTCTCTTGCCTTGGGTTCACTTGGAGGCTGGTGTGCCCAGGGGGGCTCAAAAGTTCTTTGAGCCCCAAGCTTGGAGAGTATGTCTCAACTCAGGAGGGGAATGCGGTAATCAGGTAGATAAAGGAATGCATGTCGGACCTTGTGCCCCCCGAGTTCACACTGACGAACCTGGCAAAGGGGCTGTGGTATGGCCCACATCCCAGTGGCCCCAAGGATGGTCACAGTCCTTTTACTGAAAGGGGCCACTGGGGAGGTGACAACAGAGTGCTCGGCCCCAGTATGAACCATAAAAGCCACTGGTTGGCCCCCTACTTTCATTCTGAACATGAGCTCATTTCATGGGCTCATGGGGGCCGAGGAGGAGACAGCCCAGCTAGGATCTTGGAGGGCCAGGTGCAGATGGCTTTGGGGGTGCATATGGAGGGGGCAGGATCTGTTCATCCTCGGGATCTCCAGCTAGGATCTGCGGAGGCTGGGGCTTCTGGCGGTCTTCTTTGGGCCGCTTGGATGAGGCAACTAAGACCCTGGCCTGTCCCCGCCTATTGCAAGCAAATCGCACCCAAGAGGGAAGGGTCTGGACAATTTCTAGCCAGGAGTCGATGTACGGGAACTGGTCAGGGTGTCCTGGTTCTCCTGTTACGACTCCTCGTACTCAACGAACTATTGGGACATGCCCCTTCTGAAGGCCACCTGACATTAAAGGTGGGCCATTCCAGTTCCCATGGGGTTCTCAGTTTGCCCGGGTGCATCCTGACTCCACAGTGTCCCCAAAACCCCTTCTTGACATTTTTTGATCGTGGTTCTCTAGAACCGTAGGTTCACTCTGCCCTGACCCCATGGTGATGTCCCCAGGTGCTGCGACACAGAGACAGACAAGGGGGGGTCTCCTGTGGTGAGGAGACCATTCAGATGCCGGTCTGGCCACAGTCTGGAAGGAGCTTAGGAGAGGCTTAGCCATAGTGGGCTCAGCGTTGTGACTTACGATCGGAATCTATTCTGATGCTGCCCTAGACTGTGTGCCATTTACCACAGAATCACAGATGGGCCCACGCAGACTCTGCAGGCTTCTGGGACCTTAAGGGTGCCCACCCGTGGAGTCAGAGTCAGTCTGCCTGCAGGTAGCCAGGTCGGACTGCACATTTACTCACACATCACTTCAGAACTTAATACCTTCCCTCCCTGAGAATCCCTACCTGTGTGACCTCTAACAGGTCTCGTGGAGGTAATCAGGCTCCCCTTCTACCCCGATGGGTGGGTCTGTCTGGGTCTGGGGCCCCAGGCCTTACCGTAATCCGACGTCCGGACCAGGTCCTCACCTGCCAAGTCTCCTGGAGTCTGGCGGGCGCAGTGGAGTGGGGCCGGTCTGAGATGACTAGGCGGGAGACTGCTGAAAATTAGGTAGGGCGCACCTTCTCTGTCACCATCCCTCGTTCCGTCGCTGTCCCCAAACTGGTGCCAACAAGGGGCCAGCGCAGTTGAGTTTCCTGGTCAGGGAACCAAATGTTATGGAACCTGGACTGGATCTCCCTGTGGGAGAACCACGCCACACTCAGATCTTGGAGGAATAGGATGGCTCAGAGAAGAATGATCTCCAAAGGTCTGAGCCCCGAGCATAAGGGGGGGTCATGTATACACTTCTACTTCTGTATATGGGGCACTTTTCGGCACGCATGACAAGCAGGGCAGGAAGGAGAACCTGGAAGGGCCCTGGGGCAGGGACTGGGATACCCTACTGGCTTGGTGGGCCCTCTTAGAACACAAATTTTCCTTACCAGTACTAGCGTCCACCCAGCATTAATCTCTCAGATCATGAGTAGAATGCTGGAAGAAGTAGGACAGGAGACGACACAGTGTTTGGAGAAGGGGATTCTATAATGCAAAGAGCCTACTTACTGTGTAATGTCTGTGTTTCCTTGTGTATTCAGCTGTGTCTGTCTAACCACCTCTGGCTGTGTTTGTGGATGGATGTGTGCAACGTCTAGATGGGATTTATGCATTGTTAGAGAACTGTTCTCCATATGGCAAAAATAATAGCCACCAATTAACAGCTAATGTGACCCCAAGGAAGTACTTAACCTTTTGAGATTCTTTAGCTGTGAAATGGGGATAATAATAAGAATTACATCTTTGCAATTTGTGATGATTCGGTAAGATATTTTTTAAAGTACCTAATATAATACATGGCATGTAATGCTTGCTAAATAACCGAAAAGAGCTGTGACTATATATTGTACTCTACATGCGAAATTTTTTCAGTCATCACGCTAAGTGCATCACGAATATTCATGCCATTAATTCTCATGACCATGCTGCTAGCTAGGGATTGTATTACCTGAGTTTTACAGATGGGAAGGGCCTCAAAGAAGCGGAGCATCTTCAATGCTGGTTCTCATCATTCCATTTGTACCCAACACCCTTTTAGAAATGAAATGTGGTCAGTCTCACGTCCAGGAACCAGGCTGGCAACGTCCTGTCACAGACTCAGCACCCGAAATGGGGTTAACACATACACTTTGTCCCCCATGTCCCTCAGGAGGCAGAACCCCCAGCACTTCAGTAGCAGATCTGCAATGTGGCAACTTGACTCTGAATCAGAATTGATATCACTCGGTCTATGAGAGCTTTGACCCCCTGGCATCCTCCTAGACCCAGACTGAGGTAGGTTAGCAGCCTCTGAGAGTTTCTGTAGCTCAAGAGCCACCAAGAGGGCCCCAACCTGGTTTCCAGCCATCTTCTGACCGCAACCCCAAAGAAAAAAATTCAAGAGTCCAAGTTCTCAATTTAGGCAGACGGTGGGTTCAAATCCCAGCTCTACAGCTCACTAGCTGTGTGACATAATTCCACGTCTATGACTTATAGTCATCATTTGCTTTCTGTTTTTTTATTTACTTATTTTTACCTTTAAAGAGGAACAGTATTTGCCCAACTAGGATTACATTATCAGCCATGGTTCTTCGGTCATACACAACAGTATCTGGTTCCAGATTGCTTAAGCAGAAAGGAATTAGTTAGGAAAATAGGAAGTAGCTTCCAGGATGTAGGAAGTAGACAGTCCAAAGTGTCTGGGTAATACCCAGCACACAATACATGTTCCCTATCTGAGCAGCTGTTATTAAAATTTCTATCTCTCTCCTCTCTGTGCCTTATTATCAGGAGCTCAGTGAGTCATCCCACAATGTCTCTACAACTTGGGTATCCTGAAAACAACTTCCTCAACACCCACCAGCCAAATCTGCTTCTTCCCCAGCAACAATACACACTACAAATAAACAATACACAATGCAAAGTATGAAGGCCTTGGTGGCACAAGCCTCTTGGGTATATTAGGGTTCTCCAGAGAACCTACTGGATGGATGGATGGATCTGTCTACTATATCATCTGTTATCCATTATCTATTCTCTATCAATAAGAGATTTATGGGTGACCCTTGAACAACATGGGTTTGAACTCTGCTGGTCCACTTTACATGATTTTCCCCCCCAATAAATACAGCACATTGCTGTAAATGTATTTTTCTCTTTCTCAGGATTTTCTTAACATTTTCTTTTCTCTAGCTTATGTGACTATACACATAATACAGCATATAATATATATAACATATAAAATAGGTGTTAGTTAACTGTTAATGTTACCGAGAAGGTCAACCGCAGACCCTTAGTAGTTAATTTTGTGGGGAGTCAGACGTTATATGTGGATTTTTGACTGTGGGGTCGGTGCCCCCTGACTCCTGAGTTGTTCAAGGATCAACTCTTTGATAAGGAATTGCCTCACACAGTGTTAGAGGCTGGTAAGTCCCACATTCTGCTATCTAGAAGCTGGAGACCCAAGAAAGCTGGTCATGTAATTCCAATCTGAGTGTGAAGGCCTGAAAACCAATGCAGAAGACCAGTGTCAGAAACAGAGAGCAAATTCTCCCTTACCCTGTCTTTATTTTTTTCCATGCAGGCCTCCAGTGGATTGACTGAGGCCCACCCACATCAGGAAGGACAATCTGCTCTACAGAGTCTATCCACTCAAATGTTAATCTCATCCAGAAACAACCTCACAGACAAAACCGGAGTGATGTCTGATCAGGTATGTCAGCAGCCAGTGGTCCAGTCAAGTCAACACCTAAAATTACGCCGCACAGTGGTGTCACTCAGGTGCCATAAAGAAACCTCAGTAGTTCCAAGAGCTTGCATCACTATGCTTAAGAGTCAAAGTCCCAGGGAAGAGTGTGCTTCATTGATATCAGGTCATGTGACTGTCCCTGTCCTATAGAGGTAGTAAGAAGAATAATCTGGTAGCAATACCCAGCACATAATACACATTCCATATCTGAGCAGCTATTGTTATAATTTTTATCTCTCTCCTCTCTGTGCCTTATTGTCAGGAGCTCAGTGAGTCATCCCACAATGTCCTTACAACCTGGGTATCCTGAAAACAACCTCCTCAACACCCACTAGCCAAATTTGCTTCTTCCCCAGCCACAATATATACAATTTAGGTGTTAAACAGTGATGACAGTTATTTCAGTTCTTGCCATAGTGTTTACCAAGCTTTCAAAGTCTTGCCTCCAGGAGACACCAGGCATTATCACTCCATGAAAGTGACACTCCAGGTTACTCTTCCGGACACATCAAGAGAGAGTCCCACCAGCCCCCCTCCCTGCTTCCCCCACTTGAGATGCTTTCAGGTCCTAACCAGGGAGAAAGGGAGCCTGGGGGTAGGACCTGCTGGGGGCAGAGCCTGAGCCTATACCTTTCGGTTGGCAGATCAGCAATCTTATAAAAAGGCACTGGGCTCTTGCCTTTCTTTGGCCTCAAGGTTGCACTTTGACACTCGTATCCTCTAAAAACACCTCATTCCACTTGTAGTAATGTTTTATTCATATACTAGCTTTGAACAAATGACTGAAAAGATTCCACTTTGAAAGCAATGATCTCTTTGGCTCCCCTAAATACACTTCCTTCCCCTTCCTCTAATTCCTAGTGGGGCCTGGAGCAGGTGCCCCAGCCTCCATCCCCTCTGGACCTTGCATACCTCTACAGAATTCTCAGTAGACTGGAATAGCTTTGAAAGAGAAGAAAAGATCAACTCCTAGATGCCAGGTTTCTAGGAAGGGTCTGTTTTCCCCCTTGACAACACCAGTATCCCTACACATGCACAGTCAACAGCACCCTCTCCCACCACCCATCAAAGTGTTCAGGCTTATCCACATTAGGAACTTTTTCTTTTCCCCAAGACACAGCCTACTGCACTGGGCTTGTGAGCCACAAACGAGTATGCAAATCCATGGGGTAGATCGTACTGCCAACCCTAATTCTTCATCCCCTCTGCCCCCTCCTATCTATACCTTTTGCCTAGGAACTTTTATTTTCTTCGCTAAAGGAGTGAACAAATAATTTCCCACTCACCTCACTCAGGTTCAGCCAGTGACTTTCTTGAGTCAACAGAATGAGGCAGATCGTGCTGTTCTGAGATTATACCTCTTGCGATACGTGTGCCTCCCTTTGCTTTCTTGCACCTCTGCCATGCCAGAAGAACATGCCTAGGACAGCCCACTAGATGGAGGCCCCATGGAACAGGTCAGAACCACTGCAGCTAATCCCTGGCCTGCCCCCAGCCAACCCACAGAACTTGAGCTAAATAGATGCTTCGTGCTGCATACCGTTGAGACGCTGGAATTCTTTATGCAGCAAAATTGAAAATTCATATTTGGTTTCTACATCCCATCCTGCCACTTTATCCTCATACGGCCCTACTCAGAGCTGCTGCCTCAACTTTTGCAACCAGGGACTGACCTGGATGATTCTTAAGGGTCGTTTTGGCTCTGAAGTTATTCAGTTTCTTCTCCAGACCCCCAGTAATCCCATTCATGGACCATCCCCTAGTATCCCCGGGTTGAGCATTTGGTACATTGTATGCTGTGATGTACAGAGGTAGCTGGCTCTCCCATTTGCTGCGAGATGCAGACGGGGCAACTGTGTCTTATTTATCACAGTGATATTAGCCTCTGTCTCCATGTAGGCACGTATTAACTTCTCCGTTACTGTCTGTTGTGGAAACGATAAAAGGGCAGAGGGGACCAGCCAGAGCTACATCCAGATGTCACAGGCATCCACCTTCCTTCCTCAAGGGCAAACGAGTGTTTCCAGACTAACTAGACTATCTGCAGGCTAGACTTTGCTTGGGGGTGACTTGATCAATCAGCAATTGCTTCACTTAATTCGTCTCCAGCCTACACATTAAATGCACACGATGTGTCAAACTACCTTTATATTTTCATTTAGTTATTTGTAATCGTCTGCTATCTCCTCGACAAACTACGAAAAGGCAATACGTGAAAACGATAAAAGCGTTATAGAAGGAGATCTTGTCCAAATTAAGTCTCTCTAGCTCTTTCTCTTTAATGCCCTAAGTCACCTCCCTGTCAGAGTGTCTTGGGCATTGCCAACATCATAAAGCTATTTCTTTTTTTTTTTTTTTTTTTTTTTTAGATTTTATTTATTTGTTAGAGAGGGAGAGAGAGCGAGCGAGCACAGGCAGACAGAATAGCAGGCAGAGGCAGAGGGAGAAGCAGGCTCCCCGCCGAGCAAGGAGCCCGATGTGGGACTCGATCCCAGGACGCTAGGATCATGACCTGAGCCGAAGGCAGCTGCTTAACCAACTGAGCCACCCAGGCGTCCCCATAAAGCTATTTCTTGAACATACAAGCAAATATGCACCTGTCATCCCATTCTACTGTCTTTTTAAGGTAAATGCAGCATGTTTTCTCATTATTCTGGATTTTACCATTTCTTTTTTTAAAAGATTTTATTTATCTTACAGAGAGAATGAGCAAGGGAGACATGAGCAGGGGCAGAGGGAGAGGGAGAAGCCAACTCTACTGCTGAGCAGGACCCTGGGATCATGACCCGAGCTGAAGGCAGATGCTTAATCAACTGACCCACCTTGGTGCCCCTTAATTTTACCATTTTCACTTACATTTCCTTAAAGGTAGTACCATATTTGGTAGACATAGCTCTATCTTGATACCTTCGTTGCTGTATGGAATTCCATTTTATGGTTTACCTCATACTTTAAGCAGTCCCTATTGGGAGCATTAAGGTCATTTCTAGTCTTTGGACCAAACTCATTTGAAAACTCTGGCTCACCTGGGAACAGCAAGTGGGCACTTGGCCGAAAGGCCAACTGGGAGTGACATTCACACTTGTACTCCACTCATCAAACCTGGAACCCGAGAGGTGGGGCTGTATTCATCAGTTGAACAAGTGTGGTAAGAGGGTAAGACTTCACTCTTCTAAAAGGCTTAAAGAGTCCTCTGAATCTAGCACCCAGACCATCCCAGAGATCAGCTAAGTGAGATGACCAGAAGCCACCAAGAACTACCACAGATACCAACTACTCATAAGGAGTAGTTAATTACAAAGAGGCAGACCAAGTTAGAGTAGGGAGCTAGAAGAAAGGCTGCAACTGGAGAAGGGACCAGGAAGAATGAAGGGAGCCCAAGCCATGAAGGACCACCACTAGAGAGGAGAGGATGCCGAGGTGGAGGGGACAGTGATGCAGAGCATTAGCCTCTGGGCAGGTGGGGGAACCATAGAGGGTCAGTTCGAGGGTTTCCAAAGTTTAACAGAGAAAGGGAAAAGTGAACAGCTGCAAATATGATTGTGCACATCTGGGGCAAAAATGGAAAACTTAATATTTTTTTTCCA
Organism: Enhydra lutris kenyoni; assembly: GCF_002288905.1. Classification (NCBI taxonomy): domain Eukaryota; kingdom Metazoa; phylum Chordata; class Mammalia; order Carnivora; family Mustelidae; genus Enhydra; species Enhydra lutris. The sequence goes on along the minus strand of NW_019154129.1, from coordinate 5,044,661 downwards.
AAATGTTTTAACTTTTCTCAAATAGAAGAGAAAAGCTATTTTCCCCAAACTCTTCTCCTTCTTCCTATATTCCTATGTCTTTAAATACCCCAAACACGATAATTTTATGAGCAAACCACATTATACATAATACATTTTTATGTTTCAAAGCTTACAAAGTGACTTAAGTTCCATAAAGAGTGTTAAAATTTAAAAAAAAAAGAAATGCATATATTTAAGTTTTCCCACATTGCTGCTTCATCTGCTCTCCTCTATCACACTAGATTTTTTTTCCCTTTGGCTTCAACATTTTGGGAAATTTTCTAACTGTAACCTCGAACTTCCTTCCCAGAATGACCTCTACTTTTCCCAAGCCAAGACCTGGAATCAGATTCCATTTGCATTTCTTGTTTGCAGAGTGACTTCCAGGGAGTCACTTTATCTCTCTAACCCTTGGTTTGCTATTTGGAAAATAGAATCAAAGATACTACTTATGCCATGTTGTGATGATTACTTGCTGGGTGTTAATAGCTGGTACAGCTCTTGGTGTGCATGAGGTTGGATTCATGTTGTTTCCTCTTCATGATACCAATCAGAAAATGCTCCCTATTATCTCGAGTCGGTTAACCTAACAAGAACCTTGTTCTTGTTAACCTGGGTGGAGTAGAAATTAGGGAAGATAATAAGGAGCCAGAAGTCAGGAGAAGGGACTGAAAGTGGATCTCAAGCAAAAGAGGTGACACCAGGAAAAAAATAATTATAATCCTTCTGTCATTATATGGGAGAAGACAGGTCTTTTGGAAGAGGCAGGGACATAGCTCTAGGATGACCAAATTTGCCTGGTTTTCCTGGGACTAAGAAGAGTCCTGGATAAGGACTTTCAGTGCTAGACCCAAGAAAGACCCAGGCTGATGAGGACAACTTGGTTCATCCTAGGTCTTGAGCTGGTGGAAGTTAGTAAGGACCATGAAGGACTGGGTGGGCTTACTGCAAATGAGATGGCTGAGTAACATCCACTTCTTTCTGAAGAAATACTTAAAAAGTGCAGAGATAGGGAGGTAATAACCAGGGAAAGACTCAACTACTCTAACTGGCTGGGAAAGCCCCCATCTTCCCTCTCAAATCCACCTGGGTTCCTAAAGAAGATTCAAATTCAATTAAATAGGACATCCTTAACACCAAACAAAGGCAAAAAACCCTCCATCAGAGCAGCCAAGAAGCCATACCGTCCAAATGTCCTCAGAAGCCCCAGAGTAAGCTAGAGTTCCCCATGGAGAAAGAAGTAGAAGAGAATGAAAATATCCAATAGGGTGTGACTCCAGGAGGGTTCCCAGAAACTCCATGTAGGAAGATCGTTATTGATACGGTAAAATAATTGGGCATTTGCCTTTGACCACTCATGAGTTCTGTCCTGGTGTTATTCAAGCCTCTCTTACCCACTCTGGGGGCAGAGGTGCTGAATGGCCTCATGTCTGGGATATGAACAACTCCTAGGGGTGCCCAGCATGTGCAGAGCTGCCTCAAGAGTGGTTCTGCCCTCCCCAAATTGATTCTTCTTTTTTTTTTTTTTTTTAAAGATTTATTTATTTATTTATTAGACAGAGATCACAAGTAGGCAGAGAGGCAGGTAGAGAGAGAGAGAGAAGCAGGCTCCCTGCTGAGCAGAGAGTCCGATGCGGGGCTCGATCCCAGGACTCTGGGATCATGACCTGAGCCGAAGGCAGAGGCTTTAACCCCTGAGCCACCCAGGTGCCCCCCCCAAATTGATTCTTCTTTTGAGTTCTGTTTCTTTTAAAAACATCCAGCCCTTCATCCTACTGCTTCTCTCCACAAGAAGTCCTCTGCAGTGACTGTCTTTGTAAGTTGGAAGCCTAGAAGAACCACCCTTCACTGGGGAAGGGAGAATGGGATGATATTCTCTGGTATAGCTCTTGGACCCTGAAGACTAGGGTCATCAGCACATGAGTGATTAGAACATCCATCCAAACACCAAAAACCCCGTCTTCTCTCTTTCAAGGGAATGGAAATAAAGCCACAGCTAGGGGCAGGCAGGACCATCTTGGTTCTTCAGCCCTTGGAGCTGCAGTCAAATGTCGATCTGGTTCTCCAAGTAATTTGGGAAGGAAGAAGCTGGTTTGGTATGTATGAAATGTTATCACCCTGATGGAGTCATTGTTATGTCTCAAGCATGTCCCCAGAAGTACATTTGACCGAGACGCATGCAGATCACAAATACCACCCTCCTGAAATCCAGGAGGGAGGGAGGATTTCCAGTCTGCCTATTTGATGGCATGCATATTTCATGACATTCAGAGTGAATGGAACTTCTGGACACCTTCCAAGAATCTCAGACTCTCTGGAGCCAAGAGTCCCATCATGCATTTGAAGGGACGAGCTGTGTAACTTTGAGGTGAAAATAACTCTGGTTTCTCTTTACCCATTAAAAGGTTTGGGAGATATGGATGGGGGAGATCAGCAGGGACGTCCTCAAACAGGAATGGAAGGAAAATCATTATGTATCTGGTACCTAAACTACTTGGCCTTAAGGTAACCGTCCACTGCTTTGCAGCAAAAAGAGACATTCTCAATTGCCCCTGCCTGCTGACATAATTAATGCTTTATGCTTCCTTGTGAAAACTCCATAACCTTGTTAAAAAGGATAACAAGGGGCCTTTTCTCTCAGGAAACGTCCACCTAATCTAGCTCCAAATTATCTCTGTGCTAACGACAACCACAGAAACTAAGAAGATCAACATTTTCATCATGTTTTCCTACAAATCTCATTCCACTTGATTTCCCCAGCCATGTTCATGTCCCCAGTTTTCAAGTGAGGAAACTGAGGTTTGGTAATCTTCAGATTTTGAGGTCAAGTTCCAAAGTTTAATGTCAAAGTTTAACGTGAAGAATCAAAACCCAATTTCTTTACTCATTAGGGAGAGACCATCATCACCAGTCAATGAGCTCTGTGTTTTGTGCCCTCTTTCTTGGGCTTTTTATGCTTCCACCACCAGATTAGCTTCTTGGTGGTCATTGGCCCAATTGTCTGAAGTCTGAGCCAGTGCTAGTCACCAGCCAATCATCATGGACACACACAGCTAACTGTGAGAAGAAGAATCTTATTGCTCCTGATTTGGAATTCTAGTCCTGCTTGCTGAGGCATCTTCCTTCTCCAGAGGTCACTTTCCCTCTGTAAAATGAAGACAGGAAGAGCCCTGCCCCCTGGCTTTGTTGTGAAGGATCAATAACTGATTTAAATACTCATCTGCTCATTACTAATTGAGCTAAAGAGGGCAATAATTGTAAAGTCCTTACAGGGAGCCTGACACATAGTAGGTGCTCAGAAAAATGTTGCCTGACCTCTCCTCCTAGAGTAGGATATTCTACTTCAGTTTTATGGACTAGCATAAAGGTGAATCCCACCTTTGGTTCTGGTAACTTCTCATACTTTCGTTTACTCATCTTTTGATTCTTTGCATGGGAAAAGCGAATTCCTCAATTCTGATTCCCACATAGAGACAACTTCCAATAGTTACCTTGAATGTAAATAGGCTAAATACCCCAACCAAAGGACACAGGATATCAGACTGGATAAAAAAAACCCAAGAGCAATTGATATGCTATCTGCAAGAAACTCATTTTAGACCCAAAGACACCTCCAGATTTAAAGTGAGGGGGTGGAAAACAATTTACCATGCTAGTGGACATCAAAATAAAGATGGGATGGGATCTTTACATCAGATAAATTAGATTTTAAGCCAAATACTATAATAAGAAGAAGGACACTATATCATACTTAAAAGGTCTGTCCAACAAGAAAATCTAACAATTTTCAGTATCTATGCCCCTAACATGGAAGCAGCCAATTATATAAACAAATTAATAACCAAAGTCAAAGAAAGACATTGACAATAATACAATAATAGTAGGGGACTTTAACACCCCCCTCAATGAAATGGACAGATCATCCAAGCAAAAGATCAACAAGGAAATAAAGGCTTTAAATGACACACTGGACCAGATGGACATCACAGATATATTCAGAACATCCCATCCCGAAGCAACAGAATAGACATTCTTCTCTAGTGCATGTGGAACATTCTCCAGAATAGATCACATCCTAGGTCACAAATCAGGTCTCAACCAGTACCAAAAGACTGGGATCATTCCCTGCATATTTTCAGACGACAATGCTCTGAAACTAGAACTCAACCACAAGAGAAAAGTTGGAAACAAATACATAGAGGCTAAAGAGCATCCTACTAAAGAATGAATGGGTCAACCAGGAAATGAAAAAAGAATTAAAATAATTCATGGAAACAAATGAAGATGAAAACATAACTGTTCAGTTCAAAATCTTTGGGACACAGCAGAGGAAGTCCTGATAGGAAAGTATATAGCAATACAAGCCTTTCTCAAGAAACAATAAAAGTTGCAAATATACAACCTAACCCTACACCTAAAGAAGCTAGAGAAAGAACAGCAAAGAAAGCCTAAACTCAGCAGAAGAGAAATAATACAGATCGGAGCAGAAATCAATGAAATAGAAACTAAAAAAAAAAAACAAACAAACAAACAAAAAAAAACACAGTAGAACAGATCAATGAAACTAGGATCTGGTTCTTTGAAAGAATTAAAAAGATTGAGAGATCCCTGGTCAGACTTATCAAAAAGAAAAGAGCAAGGACCCAAATTAATAAAATCATGAATGAAAGAGGAGAGATCACAACCAACACCAAAGAAATACAATTATAAGAATGTATTCTGAGCAACAACTATACACCAGCAAATTTGACAATCTGAAAGAAATGGATGCATTCCTAGAGACCTATAAACCACCAAAACTGAACCAGGAAAAAATAGAAAACCTGAACAGAGCCATAACCAGTAAGGAGATTGAAGTAGTCATCAAAAATCTCCCAACAAACAAGAGCCTAGGGCCAGATGGCCCCCCCAGGGAATTCTACCAAACATTTAAAGAAGAATTAATGCCTATTCTCCTGAAACTGTAACAAAAAATAGAAATGGAAGGAAAACTTCCAAACTCACTTAATGAGGCCAGCATTACTCTGATCCCCAAACCAGACAAAGACCCCATTAAAAAGGAGATTTACAGACCAATGTCCCTGATGAACATGGACGCAAAAATTCTCATCAAAATGCTAGCCAATAGGATCCAACAGTACATTAAAAGGATTATTCACCACGACCAAGAGGGATTTATTTCTGGGCTGCCAGTATGGTTCAACATCCACAAATGAATCAATGTGATACATTAATAAAACAAAGAACAAGAACCATATGATACTCTCAATAGATGCTGAAAAAGCATTTGACAAAGTCCAGCATCCTTTCTTGATCAAAACTCTTCAGTGTTGGCACAGAGGGTACATACCTCAATATCATCAAAGCCATCTATGAAAAACCCATAGTATCATTATCAATGGGGAAAAACGAAGAGCTTTTCCCCTAAGGTCAGGAACATTGCAGAGATGTCCACTATCACCACTGCTATTCAACATAGTACTAGAAGTCCTAGCCTCGGCAATCAGACAACAAAAGGAAATAAAAAGCATCCGAATCGGCAAAGAAGTCAAACTCTCACTCTTTGCAGACGACATGATACATTATTTGGAAAACCCAAAAGACTCCACTACAAAACTGCTAGAACTCATACAGAAATTCAGTAAAGTGTCAGGATATAAAATCAATGCACATAAATCAGTTGCATTTGTGTCCAGCAGCAAGACAGAAGAAAGAGAAATTAAGGAGTCGATCCCATTTACAATTGTACACTAAACCATAAGATACCTAGGAATAAATCTAACCAAAGAGGCAAAGAATCTGTACTCAGAAAACTACAGAATACTTATGAAAGAAATTGAGAAAGACACAAAGAAATGGAAGAATGTTCCATGCTCATGGATTGGAAGAACAAATATTGTGAAAATGTCTATGTTACCAAGAGCAATCTACACATTTAATGTAATCCCTATCAAAATATCATCAGCTTTTTTTCCAAAGAAATGGAACAACGAATCCTAAAAATTAGAATCAAAATTTATATCAGGAAAGACCCTGAGTAGCCAGAGGAATGTTGAAAAAGAAAACCAAAGTTAGTGGCATCACAGTTCCAGACTTCAAGCTCTATTACAAAGCTGTCATCATCAAGACAGTATGGTACTGGCACAAAAATAGACACATAGATCAATGGAACAGAAAAGAGAGCCTAGAAATGGACCCTCAAGTCTATGGTCCACTAATCTTCAACAAAGGAGGAAAGAATGTCCAATGGAAAAAAAGAGTCTCTACAACAAATGGCATTGGGAAAATTGGACAGCCACATGCAGAAAAATGAAACTGGATCATTTCATTACACCACACACACAAATAGACTCAAAATGGATGAAAGACCTCAATGTGAGACAGGAACCCATCCAAATCCTTGAGGAGAACATAGGCAGCAACCTCTATGACCTCAGCCACAGCCACTTCTTCCTAGCAATATTGTCAAAGGCAAGGGAAGCAAGGGCAAAAATGAACTATTGGGACTTCATCAAGATCAAAAGCTTTTGCACAGTAAAGGAAATATTCAACAAAACCAAATGACAACCAACAGAATGAGAGAAGATATTGGCAAATGACATATCAGATAAAGGGCTAGTATCCAAAATCTATAAAGAACTTATCAAACTCAACACCCAAACAACCAAGAACAAATAATCCAATCAAGAAATGGGTAGAAGGAATGCCTGGGTGGCTCAGTGGATTAAGTCTCTGCCTTCAGCTCAGGTCATCATCTCAGAGTCCCGGGATAGAGTCCAGGGATTGAGCCCCGCAACAGGCTCTCTGCTCAGCAGGGAGCCTGCTTCCCCCCCGCCTCTGCCTGCCTCTCTGACTACTTGTGATCTCTGTCAAATAAATAAGTAAAATCTTAAAAAAAAAAAAGAAAAGAAAAAAGAAAAGAAAAGGGCAGAAGACATGAACAGACATTTCTGCAAAGAAGACATCCAAATGGCCAAAAGACACATGAAAAAGTGCTTACCATTGCTCGGCATCAGGGAAATACAAATCAAAACCACAGTGAGATATCACCTCACACCAGTCAGAATGGCTAAAATGAACAAGTCAGGAAATGACAGATGTTGGCAAGATTATGGAGAAAGGGGAACTCTCCTACACTGTTAGTGGGAATGCAAGCTGTAACCACTCTGGAAAACAGTATGGAGGTTCCTCAAAAAGTTGAAAATAGAGCTATGCTACGACCCAGCAATCACATTACTGGGTTTTTGTTTTTGTTTTTGTTTTTGTTTTTTTATTTGACAGACAGAGATCACAAGTAGACAGAGAGGCAGACAGAGAGAGAGAGTGAGGGGGAAGCAGGCTCTCCACTAAGCAGAGAGCCCGATGCGGGGCTCAATCCCAGAACGCCGAGATCATGACCTGAGCCGAAGGCAGAGGCCCTAACCCACCGAGCCACCCAGGCGCCCCACATTACTGGGTATTTATCCTAAAGATACAAATGTAGTGATCGGAAGGGGCAAGTGCATCCGAATGTTTATAGCAGCAGTGTCCACAATAGCCAAACTATGGAAAGAACCTAGGTGTCCATAAACAAATGAATGGATAAAGAGGGTGTGGTATATATATAAAATGGAATACTATGCAACCATCAAAAGAAATGAAATCATGCTATTTGCAATGACTGGATGGAACTAGAGGATATTATGCTAAGCAAAATAAGTCAGAGAAAGATAACTATCATATGATCTCTCTGATATGAGGAATTTGAGAGGCAGGGTGGTGGGCAGGGATGGAATTAATGAAACAAGATGGGATCGGGAGGGAGATAAACCATAAGACTCTTCATCTCACAAAACAAACTGAGGGTTGCTGGGTGGTGGGGGGTTAGGGATAGGGTGGCTGGATGATGGACACTGGGGAGCGTATGTGCTATGGTGAGTGCTGTGAAATGTGTAAGCCTGATGATTCACAGACCTGTACCCCTGGGGCAAATAATACATTATATGTTAATAAAAAAATAAAGAGTGGAAAAAGAGGTAAAAAATACCAAAGACAATTCTCTTTTTTTTTTATTAGTCCATAGTCCCTTAAAATAGGGTAACCACATAATTTCTCAGTTTTGAAAATAAAAATAAGTAGGTAACCATTTGCCTCCTGCAGGTGCAAAATAGGATGTGACTTTCACCTGCCTCCTGCAGGTGAAATCATGTGACTTTCATTCCAGTCCCATCCTTAACTTGCTCTGGACCAGCCACACACCCTCTCCGAGCCTGGGTCTCCTGATCTGTCATATTGCATAAACAAACTCTAAGGCCCCGAATTCTACAGGGCTCCCCACTCCTCTGAGGGTGGCTGAGGCAGAATCAAGTAAGAACCCCAGAGCAGGAGCCATCCTCTTTCCTTTGGCTCTTGGTAGGGTATCTTGGTGCTCGTGCCCCATACCCCCTGATGCCTAGAGAAGAAATAGAGATGTGTTATTAACTAAAGAAATGAAGATAAATATAGCCCTTGTTGGATTAATACCCCTAAGATTACTCATGTCTCCTTCGAAGTGAAGCAAAGATCATGTGCCACCTGACAACCGCCCATCTGGCCTGAGAAAAGTCGCCATATGGATGGTTCTCGCTAATTATAGTTAAATACTGAAGGGAGGGGTTCCAGTGGGGAGTCTCATCAGATCAGAATTCTCTTGGTCTCCCCCTTTCCAGGAGTTGTGGAAAGACTGTGTGGTTGCCCTGCTCGTACTTGCTCAGGTGCATTCAGGCAAGCTACCCAACCTGTCCAGAATCCACTTTCTCCAACTCAGAAGTGCAGGGATAATACTGGTCCTCCCTTATGTTAAAAGGAGTTAGCAACACAGCCTCTCTGCTAAATAAAGAGTCAATGAAGATCCTAGATCATGAAGGAATCCAAGGGAATAGGCAATAATTTAATAAATGCGCATTTGGTGGTTCCTATTACGAATCTGAGCCCTTGTTTGGATGTACCAAGATTTATCAAATATATATATATATATATATATATATATATATTTGGTGGTTTTTTTTTTTTTTTTTTTGCCAATCCCAGGCAAAAAGCACCCACTGAATCATTCTGATCCCAAAAAAGGAAGCTCCCTTGTTGAGAGCATGTGGCAACCTATGGCACTGCTCTCTTAAAATAGTTGATTACTTTCTTTCCCTCCCAAGAGGATGACCAACTTGAGAGATGAGGAATGCATTTCCCACATACGTGCCCTGGGACAGTCACCAAGAGCTGTCAGTTCAGCTGTGGACCAAATGTTGGGGTGGGGATTCAGTTTGGGGTGAGGGGGAGGTGGAATATTCGGATTGTGGATGAACAGTTGTCAGTGCCCTCATTCTGTCTGCATTGCTTTGTCCACCCCTGGCCCCTGGTTGTCTAGGCGCAGCCAGCTCTCCCAAACAGCACACCATCAAGGTTAAGACTACTCTTCCATGGAAGTGGAAGCCACCATGCCCTTGGACACCAGGGAGACAATATACGTAATTACACTACAACAGGTGAGAGAAAATTCACATGGCCCTCTCGGCGTTCCTTAAAAAAAAAAAAAAAAAAAGTGGGTCAATTAAGATTTGTTTATGAGAGAGAGGGAGTGCATACACACATGAGGTACACAGGGAAAAGGAGACAATCCCAAAGAGAGACTCCACGCTGAGTGTGGAGCCCCAGGCAAGGGTCGATCTCACGATCCTGAGATCACGACCTGAGCCAAAACCAAGAGTCAGATGCTTAACTGATGGTACCACCCAAGTACCCCTAACTGACCCACTTTTTAAAAAAAGATGTGGCCATAAAGAGAATTATCTTCTAAAACAAAAACAACAATGAGCGCATGGTGGTAAGTGACAAGTGATGTCTGATTCTAGAGTTTGGAAGACAACAAGGTGTGGAAGGAATGGTAATAAACTGAGGAGTACGTGCCCTGTTTCGAGAATGCCTTGAAGCTGCCAGCCCGTGATTACCATGTGCCAGGGAACCCTTGCTCTTGCCAGATCCCCTGACTTTTCCAGAGGTACTCTTAAGTAGGATATCCATGTGAAATACTCTGATTTTTTCTTGACTCAAATCTTCATTAAAATACTTGAAGCTTTTCTACTATTATTTTTTAAAAACAAGCATGATCTTTGTTCCTGCTTGGATGTGAGCCAAGTACTTTTTGCCGGCTAAGGGAGAGAGCTCATCTAAAATGACACTAACACAGAGGAAAGCAAAGCTGAGAGATGATGAGAATCTGAGTCCTGTGATGTCCTTTGAACCTCTGGATCCAGCCACATCTCCAATTTCCTATCAACGACACAGCTTAACAATTTCTTCCTTTTGATTAAGTCAGTTTGAGTTATGGTTCTTTTCCTTGCAACTGGAAAAAAAAATCCTCATCAATAAAAGGACCTCAGGGTCCTTCAAAATTCACAGCTAGATTGTTCAATGTGAACATGCCAAGGATCTGTTGTCATTTGAAATGGCCAGAAAGGGAGCGCCTGGGTGGCTCAGTAGGTTAAAGCCTCTGCCTTCGGCTCAGGTCGTGATCCCACGGTCCTGGGATCGAGCCTCACATCGGGCTCTCTGCTCAGCGGGGAGCCTGCTTCCTCCTCTCTCTCTGCCTGCCTCTCTGCCTACTTGTGATCTCTCTGTCAAATAAATAAATAAAATCTTTAAAAATTTGAAGTGGTCAGAAAGAGTGTCGGGGCCAGAGTAAGATGCACAGGTGCAAAGAAGGTGTATTACAAAGAGCCCAGGACACACCTTCCTACAAGTTCATTGCTTTACCTACAGGCAATAGTAAGCCAGTGAAAGTCTTGGGAAGCGGCCCCAGCTTTCCCCACTTTGGGATCTTTATTTGGGATTTTGACTTCTCCACTAGATTTTTTTTTTTCCTGCTAGTTGCTCCCAGAGCAGTGGAGGGGTTTCCTATGTGATGGGGTGGAGTGAGGAAGCCTGCATTTTCTGGATTCCTAACCTTCCTGAGCCATGCTGGAGACTCATTTGACTGGTCTGTAATCCCCAGGTGAATCTACACCAAGCAAAAGCTCTTTGAATACATGATGCAATAAAGCCAAAGGCATGATATTACAAGAACAAACGGCACAATATTTTCCTAAGCATTTTTAGAGTTCTGTTAGATTTGGGAACCCAGCAATTTAATAGGTGGGAGAACTTTCATCAGACTTCAGAAAGTACATGTATAATTCATGGCTACTTAGTACATGGAATTGCAGGGGGAGATTGTAACCAGAGAGAGATGTAGTATGACAAAGTACAAAATAGCTTCACCTGTCACCCTGCTGAGACTCCTCTTGCAATTTATGGGGACTGTCAGCCACTAACAATCTAAATAACTCATTTCCATGCCAGAGACTATAGCAGAACCAGAAAACACATGGTAGATCAATTCCATGTTGTGACTTCCTTTTTTTTTTTTTTTTTTAAATGAGGACACAGCCTGGTATGGTATATCACAGAGCAGGAGCTGGCATGACTGAAAACCTAATAGGCACTTTTAACCATACTGAGCTTTTATTTTTTCACAAGTTTATTTTTTCACAAAGTTCACTCAAGAAGTGCTGAGATGGTACCGGTTGAGAAAGAAGGATGGGAAACTGTTATGTCTCATATCCCATAGGGCTTTGGGGTCAACCCGACTTGGATTTGAATCCTGACTCCCCTCCAGTGACCTCCAATAAGGAATACAGGTCTCTGAGCCTCAGTTTCCCTGCCAGTTAAATGGAGTCAGTGGTAGTCATAGCAAGTTGTAATACCAAGTCTATGTTCCTCTGTGTTTCACTTTTAAAATGGATTCAGGCAAAAATGTGTGAGTAGTAATCACAGTGGGTTTTGTTTTTCCCCTTTGGGATGCACGTGTTTTGTGTGTGTGTGTGTGTGTGTGTGTGTGTGTGTGTGTGTGTGTGTGTGTTGAGTGAGACATACATTGAGAATCAGAGACAGCAAGTGAGTGAGTGAGAAATTAGAAATGGGAAGGGCCTGCACTCCGAGACCAGCCTCCTGTGGTTCAAGTTACGGCTCTGCTACTTAGATGACCTGTTCAAATTACTTCATTTCTCCATGTCTCATTTCCTTATCTGCTACGTGGAGAGGATTATACTATTTTATTTTTTAGGTTCTTCCAGGGGTGAAGGCAATACATATATGGAAAGTGTTTAGAACAGTGCCTGGCAAATAGCATACTGTATGTCTTAATGCTCAGCAGTAATTGTATTATTAATTGAACACTGCTATTATTTCTGTGAAGAATGATAGTGATAATAATTACTCATTCAATGCAGAGGGTTATGAGATTTGAGGAGGAAAATGATGAAGGGTAGGGAGACTTGGAGGTTATTCCTGGCTGAAATTATGTTCAACTTTTGTTCAAACTTTTGTTTCTACTTTTACAAAATGGGGATGACAATTTCTACCCCAGGCAGTGAAAATGGCATTAAAATAAGACCCTGGTGTACCAGCCTGGACTACAGAGGCTGTTGTGATGACCTCTCATTTTACAGAAGAGGGAGTAGGGTAGATTAAGACATCTTCCCACAGACACACAAATTGTTTAGCCAGCTGTCTTTCCCGAAATCCTTTGCCCTCTTCATTCTCCAGATACTGTCTCCCTCAAAGCACCCTGGGAACATGTAAGGGACAGAGGCAGTCTTTGGACTCTCATATCATGGGAAGTGCCGTATGAATTGTTGTAATGTGTATTTGGAAGATTCTGTCCAGTTCATCTTTCCCAAAATCTTCCCTCAGGTGGGCCCTCAGCAGCCAGGTTCCTAACATGTGACCCCACCTCCTGTTATATGACTGGGCCTGGGTTGGGCACCTGATCCAAGCAGGGCCAATCAGATCCACTCTCTGAAGAGCTGGGAATTGGAAGAGGAGTTCCTTCTAAATCCTTCACCGCAATTCAGTTGGGATGATCTTTTGGAAAGGCGATCACCCTCTCCAGTTTCCAACACATGTGTGTGGTGCCTTATTGTTCTTGGAATAAGAACGTGTTTAGTCTGGCTTTAGACATGTGGACCTATAGCACCTCATCTCTCATGGTATCACATTTCTTTTTTGTGCTGCAGCCCTGCTGGCCTTCACTGACCCTCAAACTGACCATGCTGCCTTCTGCTAGGAGGTCTTTGCACATGCCCTTCCGTCCACCTGGAACACCAGTCCCCTCTACCCTCCTCTTCATCTTTCCAGGGCCACTTGGAGGGTTACATTCTCAAGGAAATCTTCCCCCGTCTCCTTGGTTGGGTCAAACTTGTCCACTGTGGGCTTTCATTGCACTGGGTGTCTTTCCATCCTAATGCTACCCACAGCTGTGATTATGCATCTGTATGTGATGAGTTGACTATGACCCCATGTCTTAGCAGTCTCCAGGCTCTATCAGCATGGGGATCATCTTTACTTTTGTTCAATTTTGTATCCCCCGCACCTGGCACATGCCTGGCTCGTAACAGATACTCAGTTAAAACCCACCAAGCAAATAAACAGGCACCAAAGATAGGCAGAGCCACAGAGTGCAGATACGTACAGCCCTGGTGCTAGGATTCAAAAGCTGTCCTGGTCCCCACCACCCGCCCTTCTGGAAGGCTGCTTTTTCTTATATTTTTCTCCAGATTCAAAGACATTCACCATGATTCCACTGAATTCTTGTGTTTTGTTTTCTGTCCTAAGAGTGGGGCTCTCTTATCTGTAACCCAGTGAGCCCTTTCATGCAGTTTTAAGGAGATGAAGATTGAGAAAATCCTGAGGGTTTTCTTCTTCCACGGTGACCCAGCATGAGGACACACAGCACAGGCAACAAAGATGGCCACAGCTCAGAGAAACATGAAGGATGTTTGTAGTTTTTCCTGCTCTCATTCATGCTGTTGCTGGGCAGACTACCCAGCCTTGCCTGGGAGCACCACTTCACTTACTCCTAGTTCTGCTGGGTCTCACCTTCTGTCCTTGTAATGCCTTCCTAGACTTCTGTATTCACCTCTCCATTTCTAATACTCTCTCCTCCCACAGAGCCAGTTTGACTTAGCCACATGCAAACCTTTTCTTCTAGGAGATACAGCATTGAAAGCCACATCTGAGGATCCTGTCTACAGAGAAGAGAAATCTTGGTTTATCTTAAACCTTTTAAAGTACTCCCAGCTCTTCCTGTCTACTCTGGATTCATTGTTTTTCTCCTTTCCTGTGTGTGTGTGTGTGTGTGTGTGTGTGTGTGTGTGTGTGTGTGTGTGACTGACTGAACCCAATCAACTTTCACCCAGTTGTCCAAACCAGGACTTAGAATCCGGGCACCACTCTGCTTCATCCCTTTCCCTGGCTCCCTACTCTGTCCAATCCACTGAGTTCATCAACCCTTCCACCTGCTAGGTATGTCCCCAGTCCACCTGCTTCCTCATCTGCACCCTTGCTGCCACCATCCTAGCCAGGCTTCCATGATCTCTCTCTCTGTCCAGGATAACAAGAAGGTTTCCAGTCCCCTCGTTGCCCCCAGACTTGGCCCTTGCTTACTGCTCTTCTTCCCAAACACACTCACCTTCCCAAACATCATTTCCCCTCCTCTTTACTCAATGTCTCAATTCCGCTGAATACTGTGTCCCACCTACAAACCTCACAAATGCCAGCTTCTGATTCCGTGACCACAAACTCCTATTCTTTCAGCTCGAAGGCAACTACGTCCGATACCATAATCCTTCAACTTCGCCATGACTCCAGGCCATTCACACCACCACCTTCTCCAGATTTGTTTGCCATCCCCAACTACTCTTCCCTCCTGTTTGTATCCTGATCTCATGGCGCATCACTTGCAACTGTCTGCTTCCAAATGCCGACTTACACAATATCCCTGACTCCTTTTCTCTCCATACCATATTTGCTTGGCAACCCAAACCCAAACCCAGATGCAGTGAGCCATCTGCCTTCTGTGTTACACCTGAGCTGCTAAAAACACCAGAGAGAAAATAAATCCAGGATACTAGTTTCACATCTTACAGTGTTTTTCACCTAAGCTTACTTGCCTGCTTTCCAGTCTAGCTTCATAAGGTTGTTGTGAAGATTAAGAGTGAATATATTAAAAATTGATTAAAGTAATACTTGGCACATGAGAAGAACTCAGTGAATGTTGTCTGTTGATAATATGATTATTATTGTTATTCTTATCATTGTCATTAACCCATTCTTCTCCCCTCTGATGACCTTACCTTATACTTAATTGAGGAACTGGAAAATTTTAGATGAGAACTCCCTAATCTTGCTATCGTCAACTCTTGAGACCTCCTAATAGCCCTACTGATCTCATTCTTCTCTCCACAAAGCTAGTTCCTTAACAAGTGGTCCTGATCTTATATACTTTTGCTTTTTCATGACCTGTCCATTTCCCCAGGTACCCCTTTTATCTCTTGTACCATAAAATAAAATGCTAGATATCATCTGAACTAAGCTATTAAGCCACACACCTGTGCTCTAGACAGTTCATTCAGTCAAGAATTTAAAGCATGATCCACAAAAATGGCACTGGGTGTCTGGCCTCTAGATGAAAAAAGGCTAGGATGAAAATAAGCATCAATTGCTTGGGGGGAAAAAAAAGAAAATCCTATAATTAATGTCCTAGTTGATGCACATATTTGTACCCTGAAAGCCATTTTCTTCAGAATTGCAGTTCATTATCCCAGAGCAATTTAGCTGTGGTGCTTACATGTCTAAAAGTGTAAGAACCATCCAGACAGAAAAAGCCAACTGAACTAATTATATTAGGCATCATGATCTTTAATTAGATCAATAGGAGAAGAGCATCGGTACACATCTTGGGAGGTTTTTGCTACATTGCTTGCTCTCTCCAAGGAACCCCGAGCATCAATACTAATCCATAGGAAAATGTTCAGAAAAACACAGCAGATTAACAGTGAGAGAAAGAATAATTTGGATGAAATTAATCCTTGTTGTCATTGTACAAAAACGATAGTTGGCTTGTGAATCCAGGGAATTGAAGACCATGACCTTTTCTGCCACAGCCTTAGGGTCATTATTAGTCTTGGAGCCCATGGCTTTCAACCCATTACCACTGGTGGAGACAAATGACATTCCATCACTCGTAAGTACTCTTCCGTTCTCAGGAAAACCCTACAATTATTATACTTCTAATGATATCACCCAAGAAATTCACCAAGTATGAATCACAGAGCAGAATCAGAGCTTTCCTAACTCACTAAGTTCAGGAAAGACCACAGAAGGGAATGATGGAATTGGAGACTTGGCCAATAGGTCTGTATTTGGTTATTATTTAGATCTTCATTTTATAGTAATTGATATTTATCCTACATGTCTATTCACATATATATGGATATAGAATATAAATATATAGAGAGGAAATGGAATACCCTCCCATTCATGGCGTGTTATAATTATCATCCAATGGTAGGAGCTCTTTTCATTTGTATTTCCTATTTTTCTCTACCAGGTACCCACACTAGTGCACAAAATATATATTCTTCAAGTCACCTTTCATATCTTATACACATTTAAAATATACCTGTACCCTTGAAAAAATATGGCCTTTGTGTGTGCATGTTTTACATTTACATAAATGGTATTATGCTATAAATCCCATCTTGTTTCTTACCTTCTTCCATTTCATTAGGCTTTTGAAATTTAGTCACACTGCTCTATAAAAATATGGCATTCAGATCTCTGGTTTTCTTCTACTCCCTGCCTTCACTCATTGACTCAAGAAGAACCAAAGGATCACCAAAAAGCAACCAATTCAGCTAGCTTTATATATGAACAAGGAATTAAAGGTTTACTTTTCTTCAAAAAATAAAAATAAAATAACCAAAGGGAAATCATGTATTTTACTTCTTGAACTTCTTTTTAGTTCTTTTTTTGGTGGTATGATAAAAGGTACTACCAGAGATGTGTTTTTGATTCCTGGTTCAACCAAATGAAATGAGTGAAAGCTTCCACTTTCAAGCATTTGCTGTGCATCAGACACTAGGTCAGGCACAAAATTCTTATTTAATTCCCATAACAATCCTTTGAGTTGGGAAACATTCCTTTGAGTTGGGAAACATTATGTCCATTTTATACAAAGAGGGTACTGAGGCTAAGAGATGCTCAGTAGTTCGCTTGGGCTCCCAGAGCTTATAGGAGGCACAATTAGGGTTCAAATGCACATGTCCTTGTCTGTCCACAACCCAACTCCAAGTGTAGTCACACACTGCAAGGCCAATAGTCCAGATATCTGTACCTAAATGTCTTTGTCTTTCACATAATAGTTCATAGACAATGGCAATTTAGAGGAGGTGGAAGAGGAAGCCTGAGAACACCTTTCAAGGGGGCACTGCACTTCTGGACAAAGAAAAGATACAAACGTGGACTTGGCTAAAATCCTGTAGTAGCTTATCAAAGAGTGGTATAATTTTATGCATCTAGATGCCATTGACTAATCTAAAAAGCCTAGATCATCTCTAGATGAGCATTTTGTACCTAAAAAAGGAAATAAACTCATCACCCAAGGACCAAATCCCAAGATGTCCCAACTGTGGCATGTACCTCAATGACATGTTATACACAGAGACTGAAGAGGAGATGGACACTGCTGAGTAATGTCTTTCTATCAGTGGCTGCTGTGATAGGATTCATTGCTGAGTAGTTGTGGGAGAGAAGACTATTACTGGGAACATTTCCATCTTATCAATATCCCAATTATTGAGGATTTTTATAAGATTTTATTTACTTGGGAGAGAGAATTGCACACACACATGAGTTGGGAAGGGGCAGAAGGAGAGGGAAAGGGAGAATCTCAAGCAGACTCCCCACTGAACAGAGCCCCACCCCCACCCCAAGTGGGATTGACCTCGCCACTCTGGGATCATGACCAAAATCAAGAGTTAGATGCCTAACTGACTGAGCCACCCTGGTACTCTTTATTAAGTATTAGCAACCCACTTAAACTTGCTTGAGCCAGCCAAAAACTAATAATAATAAAATAAAACATATATATATATTTTTAATGAAGGGAGAGAACTTGCTGTAATGATCATGTTTCTGGAAGCCATGTGAAGGAATGAAGATGGGCCTCCATGAGGGCTGGGACGGGGAACTGGGAAGCCCCCAGAACTCTACATTTCTGATCTGTCTTCACCTCCTTCAGAGTTGCTTCCTTTTCATTATCTCTACTTTGTCCTACTGCTGCCCCAGAGCTCCCACTTTTTTTTTTTTTATAATTGTGGTAGGCAGAAATATGCCTACCCAGAGATGTCCATATCTTAATCTCCAGAACCCACGAATGTGCTACATGTTTGTGGCAAAGGAGTATGAAGTATACTAACTGAATTTGGGTTGCCAATCAGCTGACCTCAGAGTAGGGAGATTCGCCTGGATTATCCAGGTGGGCTCAGCGTCATCACACAATCACAGGGTGAGATCTGTGTGGGATTTCTAACCTACTGAATGGCAAAATAAATCTGTGTTGTGTTCATCCTCTAAGTTTGCGATAACTTGTTATGGCATTCCTAGGAAACTAAAACAATGACATTAGTATTTATTGAGCACTTTCAACATGCGGAGAACTGAGTGCTAAGCATCTTAGAGGGTTTGGGTGCTGCCGCTGCCCTTACTAGTTTTCAAAGGAGGGAACGGCGGGGGTTCCCCGGTTAAGCAACCCGCCTAAAGACAGCGAGGAAGTGGTAGAGCACTCCTCAGGTGTCTGACTTCATACCTGGTGCTCTTAGCCAACCACAGATAGAGATTGAAAGACTGATACCTAATTGGATTCTGAATTCTATTACAGAGAATCTGATTGGCCCTAAAGGAACCATGTGATCAGCTCCAGTCCAATCAGATGATGCTCAGGGCAGATTATGTACAACCAACATGGAGGTCCCATGTACCTCTGTAGGTTTGATGGGTTAGATAAGAGAAAGATGCATGGGACAACTTTCATCCTTCCAACTCTTACATGGTTCCCTTGCTTGTATGCTTTGTGACCTGTGCAGCTCTTCTCCCCTCCCACTATTGATCTGATGTGGACTAACACCCAGCTTTTGCCAATGGACACCCGCAGTAGTCGCTCTCAAACCCTCCCCACTCACATGCAGGCATGGCCTTGGCATTTATTCTTTGGAATTACCAAACTGGAGAGAAGGTCTTTCTAACCAAGGAAATAATTCTGATTTTGAACCAAAGAGATAAGTAAGAGGCATATAATTCTCATGGAGAATTTCATATGGTAAATAGCAACCCCCTTTGTTCTTCTGGTTCTCTTCAGCTAAATGCCAATGGGACTTGCAAAGCAGTCCTCAATTCAGACTTTCCTGTTGCCTGATATTGTGCCTTAATCACCCACCACATTAACAGATGATGAGTTATAAGAGCAGGAGTCTATGATAGCAGTCTGATTTTTCTGCAGAAAATAAAAAACTTGCCTAGCTGCAGAGAGAGGCTGGAGTCACAGGGGACAGATACTATGCATGTGTGTGACATCACCAGTTAAGCTCCAGTTTTTTCTGGAGGGCAGGCACAGGGTTAGTGAGGAGCACGGAAAAGAGATAGACAAAGGATGGGGGGCTGGGAACTCTCCTACTACACGGCCATGGCTGGGCTTCCTAATCTACTGACAGCTCTAGCATTTCTGTTGCAACAAGTGCCCATTAAGTTAGCATGACTAATTTTTTCTTCTATTCCAAGTTGTACATCTTTCCACATTTGAACATTTCTCAAAGCACAACTGACAACTGATGTGCACATTTATTTTCGTGTTTTTCTTCCAGAAAGGTGCTAGGAAATCAGTGATGTGTCTTACAAATGGAGTGTCTTAGAATCGTGAAAATGTGGTAATAAATCTCATGTACGAGGGTTACTTTGGTTTAGATGAGCAGATGAAGGGGTCTGGTCTTCAACTCATCTGGAAAGGAGGGGACCAGGTCGCATATAAAAACAGACTGAGTTCCTTAGAAGATTTGCAGAATTAAGGGTCCCATTAGTTTTACTAGAGCTCTCTGGAAGACCCATAAACTGATGTCCATTTAGCTGAGCCTACAATCCACCCAGCCTCAGGGCTCAGTCCTCTCAGAGCCATCCCCTTGGGAGCTTTGGTTCTGTGCCTCTGCATCCTAAAGACACAAACACATTTGCAGAAGTGGGCCCTTTTCAGATGTGACTTCAGGCCTCAGGAGGCGCCAGTCATTCTAAGGCACACTTAACTGCCATACTCATTTTTGCAGAGAGAGGGAAGGAGGTGATGAGGTCAAGGGCAAGCACTGGGATATTAACCTGGAATGACTCCTTGAATGTCTGGTTTTCAGATGTGGCTCCTTATTACACAGAATCCCTTCCATTCTCCAAAAGAGACTTGGGCAAAGTCAGATCGAGGAAGACTTCATTTTGCACAGAACCCAGCTGTTCCAGAGAACATTATGTCCTCATACCATCTATCAACAGTGTTTCTTGGACCTATAAAAGGCTTGCAGATCTTCCCAAACAGTAATGATGATGATCACTTACTGAGCACTCATGTACAGGTACTATGTTAAATTCTTTATAGGAATGCATGTTTTTTTTTTTGTTTGTTTTTTTTTTTTTTTTTTTTTTGCAAACAGAGATCACAAGTGGGCAGAGAGGCAGGCAGAGAGAGAGAGAGAGAGAGAGGAGGAAGCAGGCTCCCCACTGAGCAGAGAGCCCGATGCAGGACTCAATCCCAGAACCCTGAGATCACGACCTGAGCAGAAGGCAGAGGCTTAACCCACTGAGCCACCCAGGCGCCCCGGAATGAAGGCTTTTGTACGGATTTGTATGACGTAATTTTCCTAACAATCCCCATTGTATCGATGAAAAAACTGGGATTCAGAGAGATTAACTAGCATTTTCAAGGTCACACAGCAAAAGCAGCAGAGCCAAGACCCAAACCCTGATTTCCATCATTCCAAAGCCTGATCTCTAAATCATTTACCCACACTGCCTGCCTCTAGCCACTTGTTTTTTCCATCCCAAAGTAGGCGTCCAGCAGGTGGACAAAAACAGGTTCTAACCAGACAACGTTAAAGCTACCAAGGAAAGCAAATGCTAGGTGCTTCTATAGAAGCACACCATGTAAGTGTATGTTGGTTTCCTGCCCTCCAGGAAACCATGGACGGCGGGGGGGGGGGCAGGCAGAGAAGTGAAAAGAAGTGAAATGAGTACAATGCACTGTGATGAGCCAAAGTACGGACGGACTGGGGCAGGGCCAAGCCTGTTGAAAGTGCAAAGGAAGGAAGCCACGACAGTGTTAAGGTCAGCCCCCGAGCTGATTGTCCCCTGGCCACCCTCCTCCTCCTCCCAAGATCTGATAGCTCTGGGGAGGAGAAGTCAACAGACACTTGCCCCAGTTGCTGTTCATTTCCTCAAGTTCATAGCCAGGAGAGAAAACTGCCTCTCCCCCTCTTGCACTTAGAAAAATGGATGTGTTGGGATAATTAGGATTCATCCTTTGATCTGTGTCTGTATCTGCAAAGCATACATAGTGTCAGCTGGTGAAGTCTGATCGCTTCAATACGTCAGGTTTATATTTTGAATAACACAAGACTTGGTTGTTACACCAGTAAATAATTTACTCGAGTCTGAAATACAAGCTCCAGGCAAGAAACAGGAGATCAAACACGGGGAACTGCAGTGCTCTAGCAAACACACGGCTACCCTGTGAAGAGTTTTTCTAAATTCACTGCTGGAGGAAGGAGGGAAAGTGACAACAGGTGGTGAATCAGCCACGGTCCTTCTGGCTACTGCTCAAATAAAATGGTTTTACTGACATCAAAGGAGTCTGGAGAGATTGATATCAATCATGAGCATGGAGGGAGGGATGTGACAGCGAAGGAGAACTCCTCCAGGTTCTAACACCCAAGCAAACCCACTGCAAACCCTCAGCCTTGCCCAAGCTGAGCCCAAATGTCCATTTCTTAAGCCTCCTTTGAAAAAGCCTTCTACGCCACAGGGTACAGAAAAGCGGAAGGCAACGCACAGTCTGATTTCTTTGACTTCCTATATCTGACGCAGAAAATTAACAAATGGATAGTGTATTATGGTATGGGAGATTAGGATTTGAAATACAGCTGCAGGATGATCGCGGTTAAATTCAAGGGAACAGCAACATTTCTGGAAGGAGAAAATGTATTTATAGGTTATCAGTGGTTGCCCTTTGGGGGATGGGAGGATAGCTGTATGCAGCACTCCTTGTTACTATCAAAGGGAGATCCTGGTGGGAATGCAGGGGCCACTGTATTGTCTTGAGAGGACCTTTCAGATTGGTCTGGACAGTAACGGTAATGTCTCTGTGATGGGCATGGCTTCCCAGGAAGAAAGACCATCTTTCTTCTGCCAGCAAATCTTTGGTAAATGGGAAGGATTTCAGCTGGCTCTTACTACTCTGATTGGTAATGACAATGTGGGTGGGACAGTGAGATGAAAATGATTCTAAAAATCAGTGGAATAAAAGGCCTGATTGACCAGCAATGTCTACCTGAGGGCAGGAGAGGACGTGGCAGCATGAGTGCTAATATTTACTGTCTGGGCTTAAAGTCAGCCACCCACCTTCAAATCTTGGCTTTCAGCATGGGTTTTTGAACCTTAAAAATTCACCCTAATTTTCTTGGAACGGTTACAAACTTGTGGGACTCAGATGTAATAATCTTTGAGAATATAGCTGGCATCGGTATATGGTCAACAAATCCCCTCCCCACACACACCCATCCTCTCCTCTTTCATTTTTCATCCTACAGGACACAGAGATCATAAGAGAACGTTATTCTGTTTTTCAGAATGCTCACAGATTCATCACAATTCTAAGTGCTTCAACCAGCCAAAGGAAGGTCTCATGTTAGAGAAGGAGTGGAACCCTCTTCTGCACCCTATGCCTGGCCTAAGTCACCACTGTTGAGGGTTATGAGTTCCAGCTGTCAACAGCAACTCTAACACCCGCTTTCTGTGCTGTTTTCTGCACAGTTATCGGAAAACACTATACAGCTGACAGGTCTAGAAGACAAGGTGTTTCAAGGCCAAATAGTGTTAGAAAGATCCGTCAGAAGGAGGGAAACAGAAAAATACCTAATTTCACTGGGCATATGCTGAACTAAGCAGATTATAGATGGAACTTTTGGAATTCCTCCTGAGGCTGGAAGCCGGGAACTTTAATAGCTACATATTCCTGGAGGTAAAGAATTTCTTGATTGGTTTGAGAAATGCAATTCCCATGCATTGGACTTCAACTGGAGAAGGGTATCCAATTTTGGATTCTCTGCGGCTCTCATTTTCCTCTTTAGAGTCTGCATATCCAGTCTCTTAAGAAATGGGTATTTTTAGGTCCTGGTCTAGAGAACAATAAGTCAGCAAAATTCCAATAATGATTACTGGGGAGAGTTAGACCATTAGTGCTGTTGCCATCTCCATTTTAATAGATTTTTTTTTTTTGGGGGGCTGAAGGCTGGCAGCACAGTAGGTGGGAAAAGGGTTCCAACCCTCATTTACTAACTCACTTTCACTTTCTGAGCCGCAGGTCTTCGTATATTAAATGATACTAAAGGCACTTACACATTTCAGGATTTTTGTAAGATCTGAAGTTTATCACTCATGACTTTCTCTAGCAGTTGCTATTGGTGCCCAGTGTCATTTTCCCTCAGCCCAATTCTGACTTTAGCTGCAGAGAATGGTCACTGACCATGTCCTGTCTCAAGTCCCCACTGCGTCTCTCCACTTTTCGGTCTCAGGTCTTTTTTCAAAATGGTGGCAGCTCACTCGGAGCACACATAGGCAGATCCTAGAAACTCAGGGGAGTTAACATCAATATGGCAACCCTCAGCCAATGGGAGATGGGAGTCAGTCGATAATGCCCCCAAGAA
Source organism: Enhydra lutris kenyoni (assembly GCF_002288905.1). NCBI lineage: Eukaryota > Metazoa > Chordata > Mammalia > Carnivora > Mustelidae > Enhydra > Enhydra lutris. The sequence continues at coordinate 5,020,794 of NW_019154129.1, read as the reverse complement.
GGGATATTCTGAGATACGTCCTTCACAGTTTCTCAGAGGATCCCCAGCAAGATACTTTCTGGTTGTCCATATCAATAATCAGCTCAAAATAACATCCCCTTTTATCAACTTTCCTTCCTTTCTCATCTTATTTGCCCTATTCTCCCTTCCTACTTCTGGAGCTGAGTTGTCACATAAATGACCTGCACCCAAGTCCTTGTCTCAAGTTTTGTTTGGGGCAGATTCATACTAACATCATAGCTGCATTAACTATTCTTACTGTTGTTCAACACTCTGTTCATCCTTCCTTTCCCACACTAATGGATGATTCCATTTCTCCCTTAAAGATTGAGAAAATCTACCATGTTCATTTCTTTTATATCTCTTTGCCCATCTTCCTTCCTTCCTTCCCTTACTTCTTTCCTTTCCTCCTTTCTTTCTTTCTTCCTTCCTTTCTTCCTTTCCTTCTGGCTTTTTTTCCTTCCTTCCTTCTTAGGGAAATAGGACTATTCTCTCTAGAGCTAACACTTTTATGTTGTCTTGAAAAAGTCTGATTCTCCAACATGGCCATCAATTTCATTTAAGGGTACCACCACCTCTCAGTTACTTGACCCAGAAACCTTCAGGTCATAGTCTTCTCATCCTATAATCAACCACCAAATTCTGAATATTTCTCAATTTTATCTACTTCTCTTTGAATTAATAACAGCTAACTTTTTGAAAGTATTCACTATGTGCTAAGCATCTTTTTTTAAAAAAGAGTAATTTGAAAGAGAGAGAGAGAAAGCGCGCAAGTGTGGGTAGGGGCAGAGGGAGAGAATCCGGAAGCAGACCCCCGCTGAGCACAGAGCCAGATGCAGGGCTCAGTCTTGAGACCCATGAGATCATGACTTGAGCAGAAACCAAGAGTCGGATGCCCAATGACTGAGCCACCCAGGTGCCCCTATGGAAGTATCCTACGAGCTCTTTGTGCTTTATCTCATTTACATCACAATAGAGACAGTACTATTGCTTTTACTCCCATTTACAGATGACAAAAAAATCAAGGCACAGGGAGGTCAAGGAACTGGCGTATGTTTGTCTGAGTAAGTGGGGACCTGGAGAGTTGACGTGGTTCTTCATTATAGAGCTCATGTTCTTAACCACTGTTTTCCACCTGTACACCTCCACAGACATCATCCCCCCACGCAGTTCCTCCCCACTCCATCACCTCTATGTGCTCCCTCTCTTCCCTCTGCCTTCACTCATGCTGATGTCTCCTCTGTTTCATAGGGTTGTCTCAAACAAATGACTTACTGAATGAATGAGGCTTTATGCAGCTGATTATTCCCCCTATACATATTGTTTGCATTCACACTCAATCGTTCTCTCTTTGTCCTTACTGAATAGAGGTAAAGAATTAAAAGGTTTGGTCCCTAAGGTCAAGCCCCAATGCCATCACCTAATAGTCATGTAACCTTGGGCGATTCACTGAACATGTCCCAGCATTAGTTTCCTCATCTGTAAAGTAGGGATTAAAAATAGTTCCTATCCCATAGGGTGGCTTAGAGAAGAGAATGAGATCGTTAATATATGCAAATCACTCTTCAACCTTTCTGCTACATAATGAATGTTTATTACTCTCTAGTACTAGCAGCAGCAATACCAGCAGTAATAGTAATGGTAGTAATATCATTACTATCAGTAGTAGTAGTAATAGTAAATAATAGTAGAAGTAGCAGTAGTACTAAATCGGAATGTCAGGAGTATCTCCTAACCACATGAAATCTATAGAAAATGAACATAAACCTCAATTTCATGGCTAGGGGAAGTTCAATTCCATGGCTTTCCTCAATCTCCATTAACTGTCCTTCCCCACGCCTTACCACTTATGGTCTACTCCCCACAGAGCTGCCAGAAAAAAAGCCTTCAAATTCAAATCATATTAAAAAAAAAAACCCAAAATCAAATCAGATCATGTTACTTAGCTGTTCCAAACCCTCCAATGGTTCCCCATCCCACACCTCCCCCATTCACAGTGAAATCCAGATTTTCTTTCCATTCAACAGCCCATGTGATATGCCTTCTGCTGTCTGGCCAACCCTCCTCTCCTTCCACTCTTCCCTGCACTCACTCTGCTCCAGATCTGCTCCGCACTTCTCTCAGTGTGGCCAACCATTCTCCATCTCGAGGCTTTCTTCACTGGTTCCCACTGCCCCAAGCTTCCTTACAGCCTATGACTCCTCCCCTTACTTCATTCAGGTCTCTGCTCCAATGTCTCCTCCTCAAAGAGGCTTTATGACCACCATGTACCACCATCACACCATCATCTTTCCCTCCATAATTTTCCTTCTTAGCACTCAGCACCCCAGTCATATTAAATATCTCCTCCCAGCACATGAACTCCATGGGATCAAGGACTTCTCCATTGGGTTCACTGCAGTATCCCTAGTTCTCTAAGAATGTCCAGCCCTTGGTCATGCTTAGTGAATATTTCTTGACTGAGTGGCATCCTGATTCAACAGAATCACTTCATGTTACATTATCTTGCCATTATTCCATGAACCATGGCTGCAGTCCTCATGGTGCTGACCCAGACCTGAAACTTGGCCTCTTCCTTTATTTACCAAAAGTAAATACTAACAAAAGCACCTGTAGAAGGTATTTGTGAGTGGTGAAGTCTACTGAAAATTACAGGGTGCACAGGGCAGACAACAGAAAAGTTCCCAAAGTAGTGAAAAAGCCCTTCAACTATTACTGAAATGCTTTGGTCATCCTGGGACTAGAGAATTTTGAAGGGCCACTTCATTCCATCTCATGCCTCAGCCTCATCCCACTTCCTGATGACAGGTTCCCCTCTTTCTCAATCTCTTCAACACTTCACTCTCCCTCTTCTATTTCCCTTTTTTCTGTGTTCCTTCTCTTGTTCTACTTGAAGAGCAAAGCCACCTTTCTTTCCTCTCACACAGAACCACGGAGCTTTTTCTTTCATTGCCCTGAATTTTTTTTCATAAAGTCCAGGCACTCTGAGCTTTCCTTAAAGCTGCAAGTGCCTTCTCAGGGGACTTCCCTCAACAAAAATAGTCCCAATATTTAAAAGGAATTCCGATGCCAACTAATAATATAATTAAGGTTCTCACATCTGCTGCACTAGTGTTTGCATAAGATTGTTTTCCCTTTGGGAAGAAGAGCTATGTTATATTGAACTCAGAAAACATTTAGAAAACACTCGAGCATGGGACTAACTCTCTGTAAGTTCCTACAGAGAGTTCCTGGGTATGCAGAGATGAAAGGACGTGGGCTCCAAGGAGCCACCGTCTAAAGGGAGAAGAAGGCATAAGAAAACAACCATTTCAGTGTTAGGTAATAAGCCCAACATTGAAATATGTGTAAGGTCCAGCAAAATACAGAGGCAGTATCATAATTTGGAGTTGTTCATTGATGACCCCCACTCCAAACTTTAATTTCCTTGAGGGAAAGAGTTTCCTTGAAGAAGGACAAAGTCTCCTTAGGGGAAAGTGATACTGAGGAATCCAGCATTGGAACATTATTTTGAAGGAGGATGCAACCGGGAAATAGGGAAGAGCATCCTGGGCAGGTGAAATACCATGGGCAAAGATGCGAAGGCATAGGCCAGCTTTGAATTTGGACAACTCTAAATGGCTTATTGGAGCTGGGACATGAAGCAAGGTTGGGGGATCATGGAGTATAGGGCGCCAATGGCAAGTGGGATCAGCCTTTACTGTACCCTCTCTGCTGAATCTAACAGAGTGCTGGCTTCAGAATGAGCATGCGTTGCATTGTTGGTCTTGAACTTTTGGGTACATAGTTCCGTAAGATTCATGGTAGATGTGCATATTCTCAAGTCTCAGAATATGTGGACTCAGAACTTCTAGAGCAGAAGTACTCAAAGGACAAGCCACAGACCAGCAACATCAGCATAAGCCGGGATCCTGTTAGAAATGCACATTCTCTGGCCCTCCCAGACCTTCTGGTTCAGAAACCCAGGGTGCAGGGCCCAGTCACCTTATTTCAACTAACATTCCATGTGAGTTCTAATGCATGTTCAAGTTTGAGGACCGCTGATGGGAGGAGAGACGTTAATAATCTACACTAAAAAACAAACCAAATGCACACCTATCTTTGATGATCTACCCAGTTTGAGAACCTCAACTGTAGACATGTCCCTTATCTGTACTGCTGCTGGCTTACCACCACACTGACAGGTGTACTCTGCCTTACTCTGCCTTTTATAACAAGCTTGGGCTTCCTCTGAAAGACCTGTGTCCACTAGGTCCTTAACAAAAATAGGAGATAGACTAGAATCTGGGGAGGAACAACAGGCTAGTTCTCTGATGTTCACATGCTCCAAGGAAGAGGGAAAAGCAATTGTCTCTTTACTGAAGACATTGAATCATACAAAGACAAGAGACACCCTGAGAAAATAAAGAGAAGCAAATTTAGAACAAGCAACAAGAGATACTTCCCCATTCAGCATTCACTCAACTTGCAGAATTCAGGTGATTTATGTCTTTCAATGAATATGCAAGATGATTCTTTTCACCCAAATATAATTAACACCATTCAGTATTTTTACTCAACAGACAATATACCATATAGACAGTATCAAACAGACAATACCCAATTATAATGAACACCAGGGAATATTTTTATTAAGTAGACAATGTAATGATAAAAGGCTCACGAAAGATTATTTCATATTTCATTTATGCTCTGATCAACCTCTAGAGAGGTTTGATTCTCTATGTTTAAGGAACTGTGCTCTCTGAATAGGTTTCTCCCCTGGACATTAACCACTTCACCATTCTGAATAATGTATATGTCAGTTACAATGAGATCATCTGTATCTGGTTAATTTCTTTGGTTGGAGCATCACGCTCATTTGCTGACAGTGTCAGGATTAAGGGTTTAGTCCTTGTGTAGTAAGAATGAGGAAATGAACAGTTTAGGGTAAGAACAATGAAGCAGACAGAAGCGGATGGTAACACATAATGACGCTGGTACTTCATAACTATGTGCCAGAAAAAAAAAAAAAATGAAGATGGTAATGAGTCAAGAATGACTCCTAGGGGTACAACCACTCTGGAAAACAGCATGGAGGTTCCTCAAAAAGTTGAAAATAGAGCTACCTTATGACCCAGCAATTGCACTACTGGGTATTTACCCTAAAGATACAAATGTAGTGATCCGAAGGGGCACGTACACCCGAATGTTTATAGCAGCAATGTCCACAATAGCCAAACTATAGGAAGAACCTAGATTGCAGTTCCATCAACTAGATTCCATCAACGGATGAATGGATAAAGAAGATGTGATATATATATATATATATATATATATATATATACACACACCACACACACACACACACACACACACACACACACATACATACATACAATGGAATACTACGCAGCCATCAAAAGAAACGAAATCTTGCTATTTGCAACAACGTGGATGGAACTAGAGGGTATTATGCTAAGCAAAATAAAGCCAAGAAAGACAATTATCATATGATCTCCCTGATATGAGGAAGTTGAGTGGCAACATGGGGGGTTTGGGGAGCTGGGAAGGAAAAAATGAAACACGATGGGATCATGAGGGAGACAAACCATAAGAGAGTCTTAATCTCACAAAACAAACTGAGAGTTGCTGGAAGGAGGGGGTAGGGAGACGGTGGTTGGGTTATGGACATTGGGGAAGTTATGTGCTATGGTGAGTGCTGTGAAGTGTGTAAGCCTGATGATTTACAGACCTGTACCCCTAGGGCTAATAATATATTATATGTCAATAAAAAATTTAAAAATAAATGACTCCTAGGTTTGAGTCTGTTTGTGGGACCTCATGGATAGCCTGCAGATTTGAACCTCTGAAAAAAAATCAAGGGCCACAGTGAAATGACATCATAACTGCAAGAAATTTCCCCCAAGGAAACTTTTATCCCATAGAAACAAATGCTCCACTCAAGTCTTGTAAATTGCCTTAAATTGAAATGCATGGAGACCCTACTTTGGTGTTATCATCACATGGTGTAATATTGGTAATTTTGTCTGGCAGTGGGCCCAGAAAATTATGGATCATTCAAGGGCCACGTGAAAAATGTGTGAAGAAAACCGCCATCAGTTACTCACCTATTGACAAAATAGCCCGTAACTTGTTTAAGTGGTTCATGTCATTTGAACACATCTTGCAGATCACTGAACAGGCAGTGCTTTAATGTAACATTGAGTCTGGTCCACTCATTTTCCTATACTGCCTGCTGGAGACAGAGTCAGCATGCACACACACAGGACACATCTAGCTAAGGACAGTGGAGGTACGTTTTCATGGGTAGTACAGATATTTAGGTAAATCTGTTTCAAGCTTTACTGAACACACAAATCACTGAAGGATCTTGTTGAAAAACTGGTTCTGATTCCATAGGTTCTCAGGGTGCTAGGATTCAGCATTTTTTTTTTTTAAGATTTTACCTATTTATTTGACAGAGAGAGAGAAAGATCACAAGTAGGCAGAGCAGCAGGCAGAGAGAGAGAAGGAAGCAGGCTCCCCGCTGAGCAGAGAGCCCGATGCGGGGCTCGATCCCAGGACCCTGAGATCATGACCTCAGCCGAAGGCAGAGGCTTTAACCCACTGAGCCACCCAGGCACCCCGGGATCCTGTATTTGTAACAAGCTCCCAGGTGCTGCCAATGTTGCTGGTCTCCAGACCACATTTTGAGGAGCAAAGATCGAGGCTGTAAAAATCTGAGTTAAGGGACTCCTGGGTGGCTCAGTTGGTTAAGCGGCTGCCTTCGGCTCAGGTCATGATCCTAGCGTCCTGGGATCGAGTCCCACATCGGACTCCGTGCTCGGCGGGGAACCTGCTTCTCCCTCTGCCTCTGCCTGCCTTTCTGTCTGCCTGTGCTCGCTCTCTCTCCCTCTCTCTCTGACAAATAAATAAAATCTTAAAAAAAAAAATCTGAGTTAACACGTGTAAACCGTTCCTCTCCTCTCTCAAAGATCTTAATAACCTCAAAAATCATCTGTCAAAGCAGTACAACAAGGAGTTCCAATCGACAAGATTTAAACTCGAAGAATTAAACAAACTATCAAAAAAACTATTTTATCTAAATAAAATGTCCAGTAGTCAGTGCCAACAGCCACTCTGAGATCATACTTTTTTGCAACCGCCATGTGTTGAGCGCTTACTGGATGCCAGGCACCATGGTGAGTTCACTCTGTGGCATCCAGTCATGCGGAGTTCTGAATTCAACCGAACTGGGTACATAAAACAGATGAAGGGAAGAGGCCACCCCTGGGTACCATTTATTAAGTTCTTATGCTGTGCAGGGCACGTTACATTCTCCCACTTAATCCTCCCAATGATAAGAGGAAAATATTACCCGTGTCCCCATTTCTCAGAACAGGAAGCCAAGATACAGCGAAATTAAGCCATTTGTTCAAATTCTCATTGTTCTTAAGTGGGTCACCGAGGATTTGAACCTATTATTGAGCTTCTATCGGATTTTATATCATTTGGAATGGAAATGTGGCTCCCAATCCTAAAATAAGATGAACAGATAGCAGAATGGGCTGAGAAAGTGAAGAACCCTCCCGAAAAAGGTATGTGTGTATGTGTGTGTGTGTGTGTGTGTGTGTGTGTGCACGCACACACACACACTGACCTGCTAATGAGCCCTTACTTATCCCCAGGCAATCCACAGTCTTCCAGACCATTAGCCCTCCAGTTACAATCCAAATCCATATTGCCAAGGCTGAAATCATCTATAATTCAGAGAAGCGTTCTCCAAAAAGACCCACAGACTGGCAATTCCCTACCGCGCTTCAAGTGATTAATCAACCAAGTCAATCAACCCGTTCTTAAAACTCGACTGACATCACCTGCAAAGGCATTTCTAATCAGCCATCTGAGCAGCAGGCTCCAGTAGGTGGAATCCCAGGAATGATTTTTTACACCCACTTTTCCAGCCAGAGGTAGTTTCTGACATAGTGAGATGCAAAGAGGGGCATTTCAAGGAATTTTAGTAGTGCAAGTAGGTTCTTTTTCGCAACGGTGATCCAAGGAGTGACAACAGACCAACCTCACGCTATGCTAGATATACATATAACACACTCTATACAGACACATGCTAATTGGAAGGAACATGACTTTTAGCTATCAGGAGAAATTAATGCGAACTTGGAACCTGACGGGATTGCACAGGTTTTAAAACCTGATGGGAGAGGGGAGGCGGTGTAGATGAGAGAAAGAATGTGTGGAATGCAGTGTGGGCTTGTTTTAACAGTGAGAGAACACTTTTAAAAGACACACAGCTGGTGAGATAATGAGTTATATTGATCAGAAGTGAATCCTCTCATGTTGGAGGATGGGAAAACGTTAAGTAATAAATATATAAAATGCATCTGATGTGCACAGTGGCCTCAAAGCAAGACGTGCACACAAAAAAATATTCCACTGAGATATGGGAAGAGATGTTAGAACTTCTGATGGTTCTTTTTACTTAAAATTAAGAAAGAAATTAAACTATAGGGATATTTAACGCAGGACTGCAGTGAGATAAGCATGCGATGTGTAAATGAGCACACACACATTTGGGTGTGTAACTACACGTTTTTCCTGGGAGAGAGGAGATCAGCAAGATCATTTACACATGGATATGTGTTTAGACATATCCTAAATGTGATGTTGGTGGAAACAAAACAGACTAGAATGGATAAAGAGATATTAACATAATGGATCATTAGACAGCTGTTAAAACGAATAAACTGAATTTAGATAAATCGCAAACAAAATGCCAAGCGAAAAAAGTTAAGCTGCAGAATAGGGTTCAGTATGATTTCATTCATGTGTCGTTTTAAGAACATACAAAACAGGGGCGCCTGGGTGGGTGAGTGGGTTAAAGCCTCTGCCTTAGGCTCACATCATGATCTCAGGGTCCTGGGATCGAGCCCCACATCGGGCTCTCTGCTCAGCAGGGGGCCTGCTTCCTCCTCTCACTCTGTCTGCCTACTAGTGATCTCTGTCTGTCAAAAAACAAGAAACAAAAAAAAAACCATAAAAAACAATATCCTAAGTTGCTTATTAATGCTTGCTTGCACAGAAAGGCTCAATCATGGAGGAGAGCAGGGCTCACAAGTTTTATAGGAGTGGCAACACCTGGGAGAAAAGAAGGGCACAAGATTAGGAAAGGCCACAAGGAAAGTCGGAACGAGGCGTCCAACGCATTCACTCTGGGAGACAGTAGTGGCTGCTCACTGGTTTATGAAATTAAAATCCTCTTCGTATGTTCAAACTATTTCATAGGCATCAAAGACGTGAAATGGGCTTACCTGGTTGGTTGAGGAGCACGTATCCTGGATGGTGAGACTGTAAGTCTCAGAGATTTCAGAGACTTTAATTTCTTGTGACCTCTAGAGTGAGATGAGCAAAAACAGGGTGTTCGGCCAAGAGAAGCAGAGGGTACAGCCAAAAGTAAACCATGCCACTGCCACTTCTCAGCTGACCCTGTATGGGGCTCTCTCTTCAAGCTAATTGCATCGTAATTAGCAGAGCTACATGCAGATGGGAATCAAACGATGCGGGGTGATGTACCATGCCGTCCTGCGAACCCCATCTTGGAGGACTCGGGGTGAATCTGAGAGGAGCATGAGAGGACAAAAGCTGAGCTCTTAAGGGCCAGGTAGGCCCGTGGCTCCCAGCCTCAGCTGCAAACTAGCACATGGAGGCAGCTTAAGTACGCCTGGTTCCTCCCCAGACCAACGTGCTCAGCATCTCTGGCAAGGGAGACCTGCATAAACATTTAATTGAAAGTTCCCCAGTTGATTCCAATGGACAGCCTAAGCTGAAAACCTTGGGCTATAATGCATGCTCTGGGGGCTCCAAAACCACGGATTCTGTCTGGTTTTAGGCTCGTAATAACCTATCCAACTTGTATTTGCAAATACACATTGCTTTGCTTGCCCTGCTGGAAGCCTTCTCTGCTCAGACATGGATGCCAGTAGGAAACTGAGGGTAGAGTCAACAGCCTTTAAAGGAATCTGAGCCCAAATGATATGGTGACCCTGTCTCCAAATAAGGAAGCAGTTTCTGTTAACAAAAAATACCTTGGGCCCTAAAACACACAGCTAATTAGTAGAAGATACAAGATTCAAATGTTGATTTCTGATACCACCTTGAAAATAAAACCGAGGGAAGTTCTGTTAACAAGGGTTTATTTCCCAGAAGCGATCCTGGTAACCTGAACTGGCTTGAGAAGGCACTACCGAGTGGACCTTCTTTGTAGCACAAAATAATTTACAATTACCCTAATTTCATGGAAACGAGAGCTTCTCAAACATGTGAAATTTCACAAACAGATCTCATTCAGTTCAACATTTGAAGTATTCCCACTATGATCTTGTTTTTAACCTGAAATTGTTTTATTTTTTGAGGGAGTGTTTGCTTAGAAATGAAAAGGTCTAATCTACCCTCCATTTGAATGGGACTGCATTAACATCACTGGAAGCCAAATTAATAAGGGACTAAAGGGCTCTTTACTCTGAGAGGCTTGGAATGGAGTGGGGTCAATAATAAAAATCAAAAAATAATAATAGCCAACACTTATTAGTACTCACTGGGCATACTTCTAGGTCTCTAAGTGAGAGAGGGTTGCCAGATGGAGCAAATAAACACACTGGACACCCAGTTAAACTTGAACTCCAGACAAACAATAGGTAAAAGCCAAGTTCTCTCTATTTCTTTGCTGATTCTATCAACCATGAATCGAATGAACTCCATTTAATCCTTACAACCCTACGAGGTAGGTTCTATTATAATTCCCATGACACAGATGAAAAAAATGGGGACAGGAATGTTAGGTAATTTGTGCCCAAAGTGACAGAGCTATTACGTAGCAGACTTGGGATTTGAACCAAGGTAGTCTGGCTCCAGAGCTTCCTAATTTAACCACAAGGACATGATGCCTCTCTTAAGAAATAAGATAAAAGCCATTCAACAACTATTAGGTCAATAACCATTTATTCTCTGTCTTCTGTGGTCAAGCGCTGTGTTTAGGGCAAGGAACAGAAGGAAGCCCCAGAGAGACAGACTTGGAAAAGTCATTTTCTTCTGTGGGCTACTGTTTCCTACCATGTAGAATGGAAAGAAAAAGCCAGATCATTGGTTCTCAACTTGGTCAGGCAACTTGGGGACTTGCAAATGGCTCTGCTCATCCCCACAGATGCCAATGGGTTTAGGGATGGATTTTTGGAATATGGATTTTTTGTTTTTAATTTTTTAATTTATTTTCATTTTTATTTATTTATTTATTTTTAAAAAGAGTTTATTTATTTGACAGACAGAGATCACAAGCAGGCAGAGAGGCAGGCAGAGAGAGAGAGGAGGAACCAGGCTCCCCGCTGAGCAGAGAGCTGGATGAGGGGCTCGATCCCATGACCCTGAGACTAGGACCCTGGGACCAGGACCCAAGCCGAAGGCAGAGGCTTTAACCCACTGAGCCACCCAGGCGCCCCTGTTTTTTATTTTTTAAGAGAAGAGAGCAGGTGGGGATGGGGTGGGGAGAAGCAGAGGGAGAGAAAGAAAGAGAATCTTAAACGGCTCCACGCTCAGCACAGGGCCCAACGTGGGGCTGGATCTCTCAACCCCAAGATCATGGCCTGAAGCCAAAATCAAGAGTCAGATGCTCAACAGACTGAGCATCTAGCTGCCCTGGATTCTGGATTTTTTAAAAGAAAGCTCTCTCATTTAAGTCAATGAACTTCAGGTTGAAATGAGATACTCTCTTGCTTAATGATACTCAACCCTGGCTGCACATTAGAATCACCTGGGAGGTGGTCACTCCTTGGGTCTGGGATGGAGCTCACTGAGGGATTACACTGTGGGAGCCAAGGCTGAGGACCACTGCTATGGCACCCCCAGCTCTAACTTGATTCAGTGGCAAGTGAACACCCATGGTTGAAACACTCCTGATGAGGTGAGCTTAGAGATAAAAGGGATTAAGAGCATCAATATTCCTTCGTGGTCTAAGACCTGCTCCTTATCGGACATCTGAACATTCATTTTGCATCAGTGAATTCAGCATCTATATACCGAGACCCGACTGTAAGCTTGGTGGCACGATATATAGAATTAAAGACTATATAATAAGGATAAAAGGTACAGCAAAGGGAATATCGTCAATGGTACTGTAATAGCCTTGTGTGGTGAACGACAGTAGCTACACTTGTGAATGTGTATCCACCTGAAACTAATGGAATGCTGTGTATCAACTATACTTCCATTTTTTAAGAAAATAGCGTGGTTTACTATATTGCCATTGCTGGTAAGTTTGTCCTCAGGGAGCACAAGTAGGGCATGGGCAGTGGGTATCATGGTCCCACCTTCTTTTCATGGACTCCTGGGGTTTTGCATCCTTCAGGCAGCTTTTGAAAGTCTCCAGGTGGGTAGGACACTCTAGGCTGGAGATGGGTTATGGAAACCTTAGAGTTCTCAAAGCCTAATATATTTCATTCATTCAACAAATATCAGCTGAGTACGGACCACTGGGCTAGATCATGGGGCAGTAACGTTAGTCAAGACAGACAAGACCCCGTGGGATTTATATTCACTCTAAGGTAGGGTTAGGTGACAGCTTCCTCCTAGCAAATATGGTGCAGGTACAGAATCTTTGGCCTAATTGCAACCCATTCTAAGGCAAAGGAGCTGTGGCATATCCCAACATAATTCCTACGCTGTTACCCTGGTACAAGCAGCACCATCTCAATGGCAGGAATGAGGGCCACATTGCTGAGATTTGGGAGAATGGAGTCTGAAAAAGCTCTCTTCTGAAGGCTCTGGTCATTCATTTACCCCAGTTCTTAGTATTCACTAAGTACCACCTCAGATGGCTAAGCTTTTCTGACTCCAAAGCTTGAATGCCTGTACTTCTTCTGCAGATTCCTGGCTAAAGACGCCATGTTTGGAATCAGACCTTGGTTAACATCAGATTCTGCTTCATGCTGGTACTGTGATCTTGGGAAGATTGCTGCAGACCTCTGAGCCTTGTTTTCCTTTTCTACAGCACAGGGAGTTTCGATGAGAAAACAGCTATTTTGAGTTGCTTCCCAGGCATTTTTCAGTATGACAACCCTGCTCATACCCAGAGTTTGGACATTTAGATGAGAACCTGAACTTAGGATTCCTGCCACATGTTCCCACCTTGCTTTTCCTGGGGCATCTTTTAAAATAACCACTTTGAATTGAGCCCTCTAAAAGTGAGTGACCTCTGCCCCCAATAACCTTATAACTAGTAGGTGCTTGCTACCCTGCTCTCTATCTCGTGCTCACATTCATGACCTGGGTTGGAGGACTGCCCTTTGCCCAGTTCATTGTGCCCCTGGTCTAAGATCTCTAAGTAATAGATCTTGTGACTTTAATTCCTTTGTGTGAGTGTACTGACACTGCCTTCAATCAAAATGGACTGGAGTTTTTGATTCCCCAAAGTGGGAGCTCAGATGCCTAAGTAGCTACCCGCCGACCCCATGTGTGTTCCTTCTCATTCAGCAGGTCATAATCTGCATATTTTTAACTTAATGTACTAGCTCTGGGTTTTCCAACACAGGAGTACTGCCACATTTCCAAATCTAAGGCACACACTGTTTTCACATTTTTAAAACATTCCTCAAATTAGAATGTGACATACAATTGAGTTAGACATTTAAAATGTTAATTTTCTCCGCCTTAGTTTCTGAACCGATAGTGCATTTAACAATTTATGGCAGTTTGGAATAGAGAAAATACGGCAGTAAGATCTGAGTAAGATAACTGATTAGTTTGAAATTTTCATGGGGTTTAACTCTTGGTTGGTTATGGAAAACACTCACTGACTCCTCGACTCATCAAATATATAATGTGGGTCTGCTACACCGCATTGTACTAGATAGAGTGATATGATGGTAAATAAGAAAAATTAAATTGCTGCTCTTGTGGAACCCTCAATTTAATGACAGAGACATTTAAAAAAATTATTATAAAAGCAAAACATTTAGACTCAGATTCAACTTCCAACAGAGGGACATTAGTGGAAGTGGGCATTGTAAAGCCTCCCAGAATCTGTTCTTCCATTTAATCAACACTTGTAAAAATTGTCAAAAACCAACTTTTTCAGTTGATTTGGAAATTAACCAAAGCTTTGCAAAACTCTAAGGAGCATTTATTCAAGAAAAACAGCTAAATATTGGTAACAGCAGAGAACTTGGTGGCATTTTAACTTGCTTCCTTCAAACCCCCATCTTTAGCTCCATGATACTGTTGAAATTAGTCTGCAACCATAATAAAAGCCAGCAGTCCAAAAGCCATTGTAAGGGAAGAATGATTAGGAACTCTCCAAAAGCACCATTCTCAGATAATTATCATTACTGACTCATCTAACACTTCCCAGGAAACACACACTAACAAGGCTCGTATGTACTTAATCGGACTCAGAGCCATCTCTGTATGAAAAACCTCTTCCCTGGAGGCATTTGTTAAAAACAATCACTGACAACTGTTTAACATAGCACTTGACTGAGGCAGGAATAAAAATTTGAGCAAACAGAAAGCTCACCAAAAAAACTTAAAAGGAAAAGGTGAAAAATGAGGTGTCCATTGAGGATACTAAAAAATCTCTGACATGTTTCTGAAAATCTAAAGGGCTACACACATGTACAAGTTTGGGTTGTGCACACCTTAGGAAAGGACCGAGAAGACCCTAAGCTCTCAATGATGGCTGACTTTGAGGTTCTGCACAAGCAGGAGGTGAAAGCTAAGGAAGAGTTGTAAATTGCCTGCCTGAGCATTGAAGGCTGTCCCTAACATACACACAGAGACCCAGGGCAAAAGCTGGATGACATACTGGCCCAAGAATTTAAGGAAGTATCTGTTCAACTTTGAGCTACGAAAGCAGATGCTTTAATGACCATTATAATAAGAAATACAGATTTTAAAAAATATTTCAGGAAAGTCATTTAATGGGGTCATTACTATCAGTCTCATAGAAATGAAAAGAACTGGGGTGCCTGGGGTGGCTCAGCTGGTTAAGCATCCAACTCCTGATTTCAGCTCAGGTCATGATCTCCTGGGATCAAACCCCACATTGGGTTCCATGCTCAGCTGGGAGTCTGCCTGAGGAGTCTCTCCCTTTGCCCCTCTCTCTCCTCTCTCACAAAATAAATAAATAAATCTTTAAAAAAAGAAATGAAAGAACTATGAGAAAATAATATGAACAATCGTATGCTAACAAATTAGAAAATCTAGATGAAGCGGACACGTTCTTAGAAAGACACAGATTATCAATACTGATATTCAAGTTAAGAAAATGCCACACAGGGCGCCTGGGTGGCTCAGTGGGTTAAGCCTCTGCCTTCAGCTCAGGTCGTGATCTTCAGGGTCCTGGGATCAAGTCCTGCATCGGGCTCCCTGCTCAGCGGGGAGCCTGCTTCCCCCCACCCTCTGCCTACTTGTGATCTCTCTGACAAGTAAATAAATAAATAAATCTTAAAAAAAGAAAAGAAAATGCCACACAAAAGAAATCCCAGACCCAGATGGCTTTACTGACAAATTCTACCAAACATTTAAAGAAGATATAACAACCTTTTGCAAAATCTTTAAAAAGAGAAGGGGAGGAAATACTTCCCAACTCATTATAGTAAGCCAATATTAGGCCCTGATACCAAAACCAGGTAAAGACATAAGCAAAGAAAATAACAAGCCAATATCCTTTGTAAATATTGGTAAAAAGAATCTTAAGCAAAATACTAAGAAGACATATCCAGCAAGATATAAAAAGAATTCTACACCATGACCAAGTAGGACTTATTTCAGGAATATAAGGTTGGTTGAATATATGAAAAATCAATCAATGGAATATATCTGATTAATATAATTAAGGACAAAACCACATGATCACTTCACTAGATGCAGAGAAAGAATTAAAAAAAAATCCAACTGTTTATCCTGATAAAAATAATCAATAAACTAGAACAAAAAGGAACAACTTCAACTTGATAAAGACCATCTATGAAAAATCTGCAGCTAACATGATGCTTAATGGTGAAAGATTGAAAGCTTTCTTCTTAAGATCAGGAACAAGACAAGCATGTCCACTTTTGGCAGTTTTATTTAACATTGTTCTAGTGTTTCTAACCAGGGCAATTAGGCAAGAAAATTGAAAGAAAACATATCCATTTTGAAAAGAAAGAAGTAAAACTGACATCCTCATATCTCTTTACAGATGACATAATCATGTATACAGTAAAGCCAAAGGAAAAAAAAGACTGCTAAAGCTAATCAATTATTTCAGCAAAGTAACAGATTATAATATTAATATGCAAACATCAGTTGTTTTTCTATATACTAGCAATGAAGAATCCAATACAAGTATCTGGGCTGACAGAAGATGTCCATCTGGGACATTGCTGACAGTACTGCAGAGAAAAGAAAGAAGACAGAGTAACTCCCAATGACTCCTTGAACTTCTGCTCATAACTGGCTCACATCATTTTGATTCACTGCCTACTTGCTAAAACAAGTCATATGGCCAAGCCTGATATCAATGAGCTCAAGTGTGTAATTCTTCCTGAGGAAGGGGCAGTGACTGTTCCGAGCAGTCATAGAACAGACCAGAGGCAATATTTCAGATAGGCTGATGTCATAATAATATGGGATCTAGTCATAACGGAAGGGTATATGGGGACAATCCTCCTTGCCCTCCCTACCTTGCAAGTTTATGAGGCATCAAAATTAAGAACAAATGTGTTGTTTGAAATATAAATGAATGATTGGTATTTGGCAACACCAGTGTAAAAGAACTGATGGGTGACCCACACCTGGGTAGCTCATCCTCCTAACTAGCTTTTGTTCTCAAGACGCAGCTTGCTCCATAAAGAGGTCAGCCCAGAGCTGTCTGTCCCTGGGCAGTCTGCGCAACAGGGTTGCCCATAGGCTGCTAGTGTCATCCATACTAGTAAAAGAGCTCTTCACTCCTTAACCATTCAAGGCTCTACCCAGTTTTTGGCCTCCCACTGTGCTCTGTACCAATGGTACTCATTGGGTGATAAGATGCTGGAACCCTTTCCTCGCCCCTGACTCCTGGGATGATGGAGGTGGCCTTAAAGCTTTCTTCTGATTTATTTCCCCTTTGGTTATCTACCTTCTTGATACAAAGACCTCATCAGTTACAGAGTAAGAAATATTCTCTCGGCTCTACTCTTGGAAACAGAGATTTTGTTTTTGATCAGCCTACGATAAATGTATCTGCTTATTCACAGGTACAGTCCAGCTTCTGACTTTCTGCAACTTTTAATCTCTCCTGGATTTTCTAGAAAAACAACCTCTGTTCATAGAGATAAGGACCGGGATGGTCTCAGATATCTTAGGGAGTGGGTGCGCTGGCCCAGGATTTCCCACCCGATTGTAATATACGGGCTTCTGAGAAGCATATAGTCATAAGTGTGTTGACATCATCTTCACACTTACTGAGGGCTCCGCCAGAGAATTAGTCAGGATCTAGGAGCGGGGGAAAGAGGTGTTTAAAAAAAAAAAGGCTCCTTCTGAAAGGGCATGTCTCCTGCTCCTCCTGTAGCAACAAGCGACCATTTCTAGGAACTTCAGACAACTTAGGCTCATCATGATGTTCAGCCATGTTCATGATTAATACAGTGTTATTTTAAATAGAGATGAGATCTACTTATGTATCTATCAAATGGACAAAAATTAAAATGTATGGTAAAGCCCACTATGGGTGAGAGTGTGAGGAAATCAGGCACTCTCATTCACTGGTGTGGGTGTGTAAGCCAGTGCAGCTTCTCTGAAGAACATGTTGGAAATACTTGCCAAAGTAAAGAAAAAAAATTTGCTTTCCCTTTGGCTCAGTCAACGTATCTTAATTCATGTGCATTAATTTGTGTGCAAAGACATATTTTGATCACTTTTCTCTTTGCTGCATGGTCTGCGACAGCCCCATGCTGTGAATAATCTAGATATTTATCAATAACAGACTAAGTAAATGAATTATGGCCTATCTGTTGGATAGAATACCATGCAACTATTTAAAACGCTAAAAATTATCAGTGTAAACTGGCATGGAACGATGTCCAATATGTGTTGATAGGTGTTAAAAGCAAATCAGAAAGAGATTTTTCTAGATGAGGGTTTCTCCACGTCAGTGCTATTGATATTGGGGCCCACTGATTCTTTGTTGTGGGGGCCATCCTGGGCATGGTAAGATACTTACTAGCATCTCCAGCCTCTACCCACTAGATGTCAGTAGCAATCCCCACCACTCCCAAGTGGTGACAATAAAAAGATGTCTCCAGACATTGCCCTGTGTCCCCCTGGGGGTGTGTGATGCATGCAACCTATGCTCTATGCGTCTTTTTGTGGGTGTGGATCATTTTTGGAATAACCATGGGAATCAGGTGGTGAGAGCTGCCTCTGTAGAGTGGGGCTGGGCTTGTAGGTAGAGAAAGACCTAGGCTTCGCTGTAAATACTCTTGTATTTTTTGAGATTTACTGTGCATCCAGTATTGTTAAAATCAGATTAAAAGTAAGCTAAATAATGATATCTCCATGACTGCTGAAGATAGAAAAAGCGTTTTTTAAAGATTTTGACCCGAAGAACTGAGCACCTTTCTTTTCCCTGCATTCAGAATGTACACAGAACAAAGGGTTATGGAACTGTACATTTTTGGAGACAGAAACAGATCTCTTGTCAATACTGCTGAATTAAATAACACACACACACACACACACACACACACACACACACAATTTCTGCATAAAACTCCCAGTGACTATAATACCTTTTCTGAACGAAAGGTAAATGGGGCCTCCCCCATGAGGATGAAGAGCTTTTTCTTTGGAACCAGACAAACCCGATTCCAAATTCTGTGCTACCTCATGGTTCTTTTGTGACTTTGGAAAATCAATTAAGTTCTCTGAGTCTCAGTTTTCTATTTTTTCTGTATGAAGGGAAAAAAAAAATCCCCATTTTGGCATCTGACACATGACCCTTCCTGACTGCAAAGCCTACAAAATTGGGATAGATGATGTCTTGGGTCTCATAGTATTTATAGAGACAGAACTCAAACTGGTTCAGGTCAGGGGAGTGATTTAATAACCCAGGAATTGGACTGGTGACTGATTCCAGACACTCAAATAATGTCATGAGGATTTGGTCTCTTTCCATGTCTTTGGTGGACTTTATTCTGCATTGGTTGTATTCTCACACAGGCTCTCTTCATGTCATAGGGGGGTTGACTGTATACACTGAGAAACTCAAAGCATAAATGGGAATTCCTGCTACCAAAGGGTCCAAGCAAGGTTTCTGGACTGTGTTATTAATCCTTCTTGAGCCCTGTACCCACCTCAGAAATAATCATTGTGTCCAGGAAGATGCAATGCTTTCTTTGGCTAGCCTCTATTCGTATGCCCATCCCTGAGAGTAAAGTGGGGTCAGGGCCTCTAAATGACATGGAGGAGTTTCGAGATGGGTCTGTTATCTATGCCATTTACCATTATAGATAATGTGTTTTATTGATTTCTTTTATTTTATTAACTTTCTCCTCTTCCAGACTCTGCACAGCACAAGGGCTTGGACTCTCTGTTTCTGTAAGGCCAAAGTCTAGTACAGTGCCTGAAACACAAGGGTGATCAATAACTGTTCTTACAGCACAATAAACAGAAGAGTCATTTGGATTCTAATGATTTTGTCTGGGGTCTGTGCCACAACTCAAAAATATTTGTTGAATGAATGGACAGTTCTTCTGGGGATAGACATCATATCTGACTCACTGTCTCTATTCTCAGCAGAGTACACATTAAGTGACCAATCACTACTTGTTAAATAAGCAATTAGTTGAATGAATGGAATCTAAGTTCTACCACAGCAGGAGTCCCATCTCCTTCATCTCTCAAATCCCAGTGGCAGATCCACTGAGCTCTACCCTAGGACCCATGCAACTTCAGCCACACCCTCCCTTCCCCCCTTCTCCCCACATGGACACCTATTCCCCAGAAGATGTTCAGAGGATGGGGCCATGGGGAAAAGGTAGTAGGTTTGAATATGAAGAAGAGGTAAGAAGGAGACAAATGAGGAGTTCATTCCAAGTTCACGTCTATCTTATTTTGGAAGGAAGTGGGAAAAGAGAACAAAGTTTTCATGAATAATGCTGCTTATTAAAATGCCTGCTCTCTCTGATGGTGATTAAGATGGATGCAACATCACACTGACTTTCAGAGAGAGTGGGAGTACAGCTGACAATTTTCCCATCAGACTTTTTCACAAAGAAGGAGCAACTCTTAGGTCCCCTCCCTCCCATCCTGCTATAGCCTGCCTTCCCTGCAGAGCTTCTGGCTGCTTCAAGGCACTGGGGGAGGAATTCATCAGGGGCTGACAAGTGGCAAATGACATTAGCTTCCAACTGTATTAAAGAATGTGAACACAGCAGGATGGTGCCTTATTTCCCTCTCCATGTTCCCAGCTCCTGTGCCTATAATAGTGCCTGGGTCCTGGTAGGCATATAATACTCTGAATCATTCTATCATGGATACCATTTCCTTTCTTCTGTAATCAATGCCTTTGTTTTCTTTTGGAGACCACTCCCTTACTTCAAACCATGTGGTTCTGGGAATTAAAGGAGCTAGTTTTGTAAAGTTCTCAAAGTACTCCCTGGCTCAATTAATATTAGCTATCATTATACCTAATATTACATTATATGATAATTCATGAAACACCCATGAAACAGGATGCCATAAATAAAGGAACTATCAGAATGTATGAAAGAGCTCTTTTAAATTAAGACCTCATAACCAACCCTTTTGCGTAAGAGTTGGAAGATAAAAAACAAGGACATCCTAGAGGAAGTAGAATCAAAAGACAAAGACAAAAATGCACACACACACACACACACACACACACATATTTTTAATTTGAGCATCAATCCAAGATGTCCAATATTTCACTAAGAAGAGTTCTCAAAAAATAGAACAGGGATTACAGAGGAAGTGAAATTATCAAAGAAAAAATACAAGAAAATTTTCCAGGCTTGGAAAATACTCTCTTTCTAACCCAGTGCCCAGAATAGACAACAGCCAATATTGGGGGAGGAGGGAGGGAGAAGCCAAGCTAAAGTATTAAGTTTTAAAACAATGACAGTAAAGAAAAAAAATTAAATTGCTTTAAAAGAGGGGGAAAAAAGCAGATAATGTACAAAGCATTAGAAAACAGCGGGGCGCCTGGGTGGCTCAGTGGTTAAGGCCTCTGCCTTTGGCTCAGGTCATGATCCCAGGGTCCTGGGATCAGGCCTCACATCGGGCTCTCTGCTCAGCAGGGAGCCTGCCTCCTCCTCCTCCTCCTCCTCCTCCTCTCTCTCTGCCTGCCTCTCTGCCTACTTGTGATCTGTCTGTCAAATAAATAAAAATCTTAAAAAAAAAAAAAGAAAAAGAAAACAGTATGGTATGGGTTTCATAACAATGGCATTGGAAACTAAGAGGCAATAAAGCAATGATCTCCAAATTTTGATTAATAATGACTTTAAGATAAGAATTCTATATCCTTCAAACTATAGATCAAGTATAAGGAAGAACCTCTTTTTTCCCCCAAATTTGCAAGTCCTCAGAAAGTCACTGAACAATGTGTTCCACCAAAAAGAAGGAAACAAAGATAAAAAAATAAGATGCCAAAGGAAGGGATCCAGCAGAAACAGAGGCAAATGTAATTTCAAGAATTATTTTGAAAGGAATGATGACTGCTGGATCCCTAGATGACATCTGGGAGTTAGGCCTAGAAAGCAACTAAAACAAATTGGACCAGGAAAATAGAGGAATTTGAGAGATATGAATTATCTCCAGGAAAACGGTGGAACAAACAGAATAACTGAATCATGACTATGAGGAAAATAGTGTTAAAAGGATTTCTAGAATAGTGTGGAGATTATGAAGTAATTTATACATAGAAAATGAAGCAAATGAAAAAAAAACAAGCAATTACCAACTTAAGGAAAACATAAAGTGACATAATGAGAAAAGATCATTGAAGTACACTGCTTGACCCAGCAGTGAACTTGTATGTACTAACTGGGTCATGACCTACCAATAAGTAAGTAGTTATATTGTAAACATTGGATGTTTAATTATATTCGAGATATGACTTTACTGGAAGGGTTGGGAAAGGAACAACAAAACAATCAGAAAATAACTAACAAGATGGCAATAGGAAGTCCTTGGCTATCAATAATTACCTTAAATGTAAATGGATTAAATATCCCAATCAAAATACATGAAATGCCTAAAAGGATAAAAAATTCAGACCCATCTATATCTTTCATAAAAAAGACTCAGTTCAGATTTAAGGACACACATAGCCTGAAAGTCAAAGGATGGAAAAAAGATATTCCATGCAAACAGTAACCAAAAGAGTGCAGGGGTGGCCATTCTCACATCAGACTTTAAAATAGGCTTTAAATCAAAAACTGTCCCAAAAGACAAGCAAAGTCATTAATATGATAAAGGGATAATTTACCGGAGGATATAACAATTGTCAATATATATGCCCCCAACACAAGAGCACCTAAGTATATTTAGTAAACACTGAATATGTTAAGCAAATTTCTAGGCAAATACAGACAGAAATGCAGTAATTGTAAGGGATTCAATACCCCCTTTCAACAATATGTAGATCATCTAGACAGACAATCAATAAAGACATACTGGACTTAAACTATACTTTAGAGTAAATAGACTCAAGAGGCATACATGTAACATTCCATTCAACAGCAGCAGAACACACATTCTTCTCAAGCACACATGGAATATTCTCCAGGATAGATCATATAAATAAAATAAGGCTTAATAAAGTAAGTCTTAACATACATAAGAAGATTGAAATCATAACTAGGGTGCCGGGGTGGCTCAGTTGGTTAAGCGTCTGACTTTTGGTCAGGTCATGATCTCAGGGTGCTGGGATCGAGGCCTGTGTCAGGCTCCCTGTTCAGTGGGGAGTCTCCTTCTTCCTCTGCCCACCCCCTCCCCCGCTTGCGCACTCTCTCTCGATATCTCTCTCAAATAAATAAAAAAATAAGATCTTTTTTTAAAAAGAAATCATGGGGTGCCTCAGTGGCTTAGTGGGTTAAGCCTCTGCCTTAGGTTCAGGTCATGATCTCAGGGTCCTGGGATCGAGCCGCGCATCAGGCTCTCTGTTCAGTGGGGAGCCTGCTTCCCCCTCTCTCTCTCTGCCTGCTGCCCTGCCTACTTGTGATTTCTCTCTCTGTCAAATAAATAAATAAAATCTTAAAAACAAAATAAATCATAACAAGCATCTGTCCCAATAACAATGGTATGAAACTAGAAATCAGTAACAGGAGGAAAACTGGAAAATTCACAAATATGTGGATATTAAACAGTATACTTCTGAACAATCTATGGGTCAAAGAAGAAACCAAAAGGGAAAAAAATATGCTCAGACAAACAAAAATGGAAATACCACATATAAAACTTATGGCAGATAGCCAAGGCAGTTCTAAGAAGGGAAAATTATGCCTGCGGTTCTAAGAAGGAATGAATGCATTAAGAAAAATCTCCAACAGCCTAACTTTACACCTCAAGAAGTAGAAAAAGAAGGACAAACTAAGTAAGGTTAGCATAAGGAAGTAATAAATATCAAAGCAAAAATAAATGAAATAGAAAATAAAAAACGAAGATAAATGAAACTAAGAGTTGTTTCTTTTTGTAAAGATAAAATTAACAAACAATTAACTAGAGTAAGAAGAAAAGGGAAAAGACTCAAAATAAAAAAGGAACGAGGAGGTATTAAAACTGATACCACAGAAATACAACAGATCACAAGAGACTACAATTAAAAATTTATATTAAAAAATTGGACAACCTAAAAGAAATAGATAAATCCCTAGAAAAATATGACTTCCCAAGTCTTAACCAGGAAGAAATAGAGAATTGAACAGATCAATTACTAATAAGGAGCTTGAACTGGTTATCAAAAACCTTCCAACAAAGAAAAGGGCCAAATGGCTTTATGGGTAAATTCTATGAGAAATTTAAAGAAAAATTAACATCAATCCTTCTCAAACTCTTCCAAAAAAATTGAAGAGAAGGGAACATGCCCAAACTCTTTTTATGAGGCCAGATAAGGATCTACAAGGAAAGAAAATTACAGCCAATATCCCTGATAAATGTAGATTCAAAATTCCTAGCAAGCCAAATTTAACAGCACATTAAAAGAATCATATATCATGATCAAGTAGGATTTATCCCTCAGACGCACAAATGGCTTAACATATGCAAATTAATAAATGTGACACACTGCTCTGAGAGCATGAAGGATAAAAACTGTATGATCACCTCAGTAGATAAGGAAAAAGTACCTGACAGAATTCAACATCTGTTAATGGTTAAAAAAATATCTAATGATTAGGCATAGAAGGAATATACCTCAACAAAATAAAGGCCATGTATGATAAGCCAACACTGAATCCTACTTAATGGTGAAAAACTAAAAGTTTTTCCTCTAAGATCAGGAACAAGACAAAGATACCACTCTCTCTACTTCTATTCAACATAGCACCCGAAGTCCTAGCCAGACTAATTAGGCAACAGAAAGAAATAAATGGCATCCAAATAGGTAAGGAAGTAGGAAAATTGTCTATTTGCAGATGACATGATCTTGTATATAGAAAAACCTAAAGATACCACCAAAAACCTGTTAGAACTAATAAAGGAATTCATTAGTTTCAGGATATAAAGTCAACATACAAAAACCAGTTACAGAGACACTGGGTGGCT
This sequence comes from Enhydra lutris kenyoni, assembly GCF_002288905.1. NCBI lineage: Eukaryota > Metazoa > Chordata > Mammalia > Carnivora > Mustelidae > Enhydra > Enhydra lutris. The sequence continues at coordinate 4,996,005 of NW_019154129.1, read as the reverse complement.
CAGTGTGTTAAGCCTCTGTCTTCAGCCCAGAGTCCTAGGATGGAGCCCCTCATCGGGCTCTCTGCTCAGCAGGGAGCCTGCTTCCCCCTCTCTCTCTGCCTGCCTCTCTGCCTACTTGTGATCTCTGCCTGTCAAATAAATAAATAAAATCTTTAAAAAAAATCAGTTACATTGCTATACACGAACAGTAAATTATCTGAAAAATTATGAAATCAATCCCATTTATAATGGCATGAAAATGAATAAACTATTTATGAATATATTTAACCAATGAAGTGAAAGACCTGATATTGAAACTATAAACACCAATGAAAGAAACTGAAGATGACACAAATGAATGAAAAGAAATCCTATGTTCATGGACTGGGATATTTTAAAAACATTCATACTACTCCAAAAGAGCTACAAATTCAATGCATATCTTATCAAAATTCCAGGGGCACTTTTCATAGAAATAGTAAAAGCAATTCTAAAACTCACATGGAACACAAAAGACCCCAACTATTCAAACAAATCTTAAGGAACAACATAGTGGAGGTATCACACTACGTGAGTTCAAATTACTTGATAGAACTATAGTAATCAAAACAGTATAGTACCGGCTTTAAAACAGATACGTAGACCAGTGGAACAGAGAGTCCGGAAATAAATCCATGCATTTATGGTGAACTGATCTTTGACAAAGGTGCCAAGAACACAAAATAGGAAAAAAACAGTGTTATCTATAAATAATGTTAGGAAAATTGGATAGCCATATCCAGAAGAATATAACGGGACCCTTATTTCAAATGATGTGTAAAAATCAACTCAAATGGATTAAAGTTTTAAATGAAAACCTGAAATGGTGAGACCCTCAAAGAAAACAATAGGACATTTGGGAAAAGGACATTTTCCCTATGAAAAGAATAAAAAGATCAGTGGGTAGCAGGTATGTGAGGGGAAAGAGGGGAGATGAAGAGGCAGAGTACAGAGGATTTGTAGGAAAGTGGAGATACTCTGTATAATACTATGAAACTTGACACACGTGTCCAAACCCACAGAATCTACAACACCACAATGAACTGTAATGTAAACTATGGGCTTTGGATGATAGTAATTTGTCAATGTTGGTTCATTATTTATAACAAATATACCACTCCAGGGTGATACTAATAATGGGGAAGGCTATGCATGTGTTGGGGCAGAGGGTCTATGAGAAAACCTGCACCTTCTTCTCAATTCTGCTGTGAATCTAAGATTGCTCAAAGAAACAGTCTTTAAAAAGGTGCATAGAGCCAACTGCAGACTTGCAAATGATTACAAGTAAAAGTAGGTCCAGATGAACAAGATCAGTGGATTCTATCAATGTCAGTAGACGGACTGTGATATTTCACTACAATTTTGTAAGATATTATCATAATTGCTGGAAACTGAGTAAGTGGTACACGGGTCTCTCTGCATTTTTTCCTGTAATAGTCAACAATTTAGAGGTTAACATTTCATTCACTACTGTTTGGGAGTCCTGGACTCCCCTATACTTCACTCTTGGAGGTTACTACTCATTATTATTATCTATATTCTTCCAGAATACATAAAACAGCAGAACAAATAGTCCTTTTAGTTCAGACTTGCCTAGGTTTCAGATTCCAATTTTCATCACCAAGCAGCTTTGGAGGAGGAACTTACCCTCTTTCTGCCCTAGCTTCCTCTTCATTAAATGGGGTATAATAATATCAGCGACCTCATTCTGAGAATGTAATAAGTTAATTAGTGTCAGTCTGTTATAAAAGTGCCTTGCACGTAGTAAATGCTCAATTATTATTCGTATTACACAAAGTTTAATCCGTATAACTTTGGAAATTATGTAGCATAATTTTCTTTGATGTTGATTTTTGTGTTTTCTATAAATGGTATCATGCTCTCCATGTTGGTCGTTATTTGCCTTTTTCTCCCCACAACGACATGCCTTAGATTCCTTTCTATGTCACTAAGTATCAAACTATCTCATTTATCATTGTTGCATAGTATCCCATGGTTGGCTCCACTTATCTACCATTCCTATTGATGGAAATTTATTTATTTATTGATGGAAATTTAGGTTATTTCTAGTTCTTTGCTATCTAAATCCACGTACATGTTCCTCTAAGCTATTCTTGAGAAATCAAATGGTTGGTTCACTAACCATGGCTTTAAAACTTTCAGATGACATGTTCAGATTCAGTGCTATTTATATAATTTCAGGACACCCCCCCCCCAGTGATGGCTTGAAAAATCTCCTTGCCATTTTTATTTATTTATTTACTCATTTTTTTAAAAAAGATTTATTTATTTATTTATTTGACAGACAGAGATCACAAGTAAGCACAGAAGAAGGCAGAAAGAAAGGGGGGGGGAAGCAGGCTCCCTGCTGAGCAGAAAGCAGGATGCAGGGCTCGATCCCAGGACCCCGAGATCATGACCTGAACTAAAGGCAGAGGCTTATCCCACTGAGCCACCCAGGCGCCCCGGTCTCAACAGTTCTTAATCATGAGTTCAATTTTGAAAACCTGGCGAAAATACTCTTCAAGAAAAATTACATACATATCTGTATCTCCACACTCAGAATGTGGCAATTTCAGACTCTCTAGAGCCCACATGTGAACCCCAGTTTAAGAATCCCTGGTCTTCCTGTCTGTCCATTGTCTGCTTGAGTATCTGGGGTGACGGGGTGGTCAGTACTGCTGAGGCAGCCCACTCCGCCCTGGGGAACTCTGGGCTTTGCAAAGCAATTCCTTTTACTTGATACCTGGGTCCTGGTGGCTTCCACTTCCTGGCCCTGGAACAGTCCTTGTGAATGACAATATGGAGCAGGGGAATGAGGAGTGTTCAGTCCTAGGGGTCAAATGGGAGCCTATAGAAACATGAATGGGAATGACTGCCAACCCCCTAGCAAACTCTCGGGAGGGGGAGGTGGTAGGAAAGCCTAGAATTTGGAAAATCTTGTATTTGAAAATCCTGGCTCTATCATGTGTAAAAGGGAAAGCCTTTCTGAGCCTAAGTCTATTTGTCTATTTGTCTACAAACAGGAAAACTTGGCCCATAGTAGGTGTTCTTTTTTTTTTTTCAAAGATACTATTTATTTATTTGGCAGAGAGAGGGATCACAAGCAGGCAGAGAGAGGGAGAAGCAGGTTTCCCGCTGAGCAGAGAGCCTGATGCAGGGCTCGATCCCAGGACCCTGAGACCATGACCTGAGCCCAAAGCAGAGGCTTCAACCCACTGAGCCACCCAGGCATCCCCACAGTAGGTGTTCTATCATGAATGAATTTAGATTGAAGAGATAAACCCTTATGAACAAAAGATAGGACCTAATCCAGAGGAGATGGAAAAGAAGAGGAGGAAAGAAAATTTTTGTATCTAATTGCATCCTAGGTCCAAATGAGATTATCATCAAGTCTTTAATACATAGACCCCTTAAAAAAAAAAAAAATATATATATATATATGCCTTTTTAAGGGCAGTTTTAGACTCACAGCAAAATTTAAAGAATGTCATATATTTGGAATCATACCGTACGTAGCTTTTTCATTGGCTTCTTTAATTTAGTCCTAAGCATTTAAGGTTCCTCCACGTCTTTCCATGGTTTAGTAGCTCATTTCTTTATAACGCTGACTAATACTCCACTGTCTGGATGTACCACAGTGCACGTATTGGTTCACCTACCGAAGGACACAGACTATTTACTGAATTAAATTGTCTCCGTCTTCCAGCCGAGTGACTACAGTACAGAATGAGCAGATGGCAGCCTTCCAGCATCACTTGGAAGGGAAACAGGTCCTTCCAAGGGATGCCGAGTCCCACCAACGCACCACAAAGGACAGCTCCTAGGTCTCTAACATCACAGCACCTACTGCATTAAGAAATTAAAGAAGCAAAACAAATTTGCTGGGGAGGCTGGGACTGGCATGCAAATCACAATGCAGCATCCCCACCAGCTGTAACTGCGGATGGGTGCCATCTGTGCCAAAGGGCTGACCCACCTCCCTAGCTGGGGTGCTCCTGGAAGATCAAATATCCCGTATTTTTGAAAAATAAAATCAGAGTGCTCTGCTTTGTTTGCTAAATTAAATTAAATTAAATGAATTAAAGAGAACTTAAATACTATTTTTTTTCTTTTTATTTGCTTTTTTCTGGACTGAGCCTAGAATAAGGGGAATTTTTTCCCCCTCTCCCTTTTTAAAAGACACCAGGCGAAGCAGAAGCAAGCCTGCATTTTCTAAAACCAATGAATCATAACATAAGGACATTCTCTAAACTACACCTGAACCGGACCTACATTTCCCAGAGTTGGGCGTCTCTCGCCTACATTATGCCCCAGACAGGGTTTTCCTACCCAATTCAGAGATGCAGCATGAAGTGTGTTTACTGGGCTTCTCTCCCTCAGTGCTGTTGTGGGGATGGAATTTATGGTTCCATCCTGTCTCTGGTTCTCTGCATCTTGGTGGCTGTCTCCCTCCATCTCTTTGTGTCTCCATCTTTTGTCTCCCCTTGTTTGTTTCTAGCTCTCTGTGGCTGTGATCTTTCTCCCTCTCTACTGCTTCCTTCTGAAATGTTTGCAATATAGAGTCAAGTTTTAAGAGCACAAACTCTGAAGCAGGGGCACCTGGGTGGCTCAGTGGGTTAAAGCCTCTGCCTACGGCTCAGGACATGATCCCAGAGTCCTGGGATCGAGTCCTGCATCAGGCTCTCTGCTCAGCGGGGAGCCTGCTTCCTCCTCTCTCTCTGCCTCCCTCTCTGCCTACTTGTGATCTCCATCTGTCAAATAAATAAATAAAATCTTAAAAAAAAAAAGAAGAAGAGCACAAACTCTGAAGCAGACAGCCTGGGCTTGAAGTCACCTTCTGTCTCTGGGAATGTGTCTCCTTATCTGTCAAACATGCTTAGAAGGGTACCTGACATGTAATATACACGTTATAGTCATGTGCTGTTACTACTGCCCACATTGGTGTAGCCAGTTTCCCCAGGTGGTTTCTGGGACCAGCAAACACCGTGACACAGCAGACTGTAGAGAGAGGACATCGTGTATGAGGGAAACGGGGACAAAGACCTCGCTTAGTTCTCTTGGCTGTATGGTTTCTCCTCACGTCTTCTTATATTGCAAGAGGCAACGTGAGACATCTCAGAAGACTGCGGGCTGTGCTCCTTGGCCATGACAACCTGCGAGAGCCAGAATTTTGAGGAAAGAAGGGGAAAGAGAGAGACAACATGAGATAGAACGTAAGAGAGGACAAAGATGATGAGAAGACAGAAAGAGAGAGAGTGAGAGAGACAGAGGAAGAAAAGGGGAAATGGGAGAGAGGGAGAGGAGGAGAGAGATTGTCTGAGGTTCGCCGAAGCCACCTACAGTGTCCCCTGAGGAACAGAGCAAGCTCGATCAACCTGCATCCTTGGAAAAAAGATGCCAGGGCACACACTGTCGCTCCTTATAATAGATTGCACTAAATGCAAGCCCATTATCCGTTCAATTCAGTTTAGTATAATTCTCTGTGCTGCGACAGGCCTCCGTTTCCGGCTGAGGGGCCGCCTTTGTAAGCCAAAGGAAAACTCCATCCAGCAAAGATGTGGCTCCTTAGCAACTGAATGGAGTTAGGCTCAAGAAAAGAAAACAGAGCACATGGCATGGCAGAGTTAAAGCAGAGAGATACTGAAGCATTTAATTCGGAAGCAACAAACAAAATCCAGCCGCCCTCGAACCCATGCCATGCCATCTGCGATCCGTATGCATCACTACAGCTACGCACATGGCTGGGTTCTGAAGGAGTTCCAAGCCAGCGGTTCTCAACCTTAGCAGCACACTGTGATCACCTGAGAGCTTTAAAAAGCAAAATTCTGGGGCGCCTGGGTGGCTCAGTGGGTTAAAGCCTCTGCCTTCGGCTCAGGTCATGATCTCAGGGTCCTGGGATCGAGCCCCGCATCGGGCTCTGCTCAGCGGGGAGCCTGCTTCCTCCTCTCTTTCTGCCTGCCTCTCTGCCTACTTGTGATCTCTGTCAAATAAATAAATATAATCTTTAAAAAAATTTTAAAAATAAAAAGCAAAAGTCTCTCTGCCCACGGGGCACTCCAGACCAATGAAATGGCGGGACGCAGGCTTCCGTCCTTTCAGAATTTGCCAGGCGACCCCACTGTGTAACCAGGGTGACGACCCCACTGTGTAACCAGGGTGACAACCCCTGGTCTCCAATAACCGAAGGAACCAGGCTGTAACTTTCTGGAGCTCTGTGCTCTGACGGCAGGCAAGGTGGCTCAAGGAATGACTACACCTGTTAGGTAATTAAGGAAACAACACAGGGACTGTCAGAGGACTATGAAAAGTCCATCTGTTTTGAATAAATGATGCCGTTTCATCAAATGATGTTCTTCAAAAGCAACTCTTGTTCCCTGACATTTGGTTTGCCCCAAGTGTTTGATGGTCCTGGTTTTCTGATGTCTGTTTATGGCCATCTGCTGCCTGTGGCTGGGGTGGCGGGGAGGAGCGGTGTGCTGCTAAGTGATGGGTGCAGCCTTGCTACCTGCTAGGCTCCTAGGAGGGAAGGGGTCTACATCAGGGCGCTACCCTGTGCCTCTGGCTTAAGCACCCACAATGCACCTGTTATGGGTTGAGTCGTGTCCCTCTCCAATTCACATGTTGGAGCCCTAACCGCCAGGGCTTTAGAATGTGACCTTATTTGGAAATAGGGTCATTGCAGATATCATTGGTTAAGATGACGTCCTACTGGAGTCGGGTGGGCTCCTAATCCACTGTGAGTTCTGTCTTATAAAAAGTGGAAATTTGGACATGGAGACATGCACACAGGGAGAAGGCCACGCAAAGGTGAAGGCAGAGATCGGGTCATGTCCTACAAGCCAAGGGGCAGAGATGGCCAACAAATTGCCAGAAGCCAGGAGAGAGGCATGAAACAGATTCTCCTTCCCAGCTTCAGAAGGAACCAGCCCCACAAAACAGTCCGTTTCCGTTGCGTTCCTCGCTCTGCTGGTGGTTCATCATTGCAGCAGCCCTTCGCAGAGGAACACAGAACCTCAGCCCGGGAGAACCAATTCTGCCCACTGACTGGTACTGGTGGAAGGTTTCAAGGATGTGAGAGGAGAAGCCCTGAACTGATCAGCTGCCCCAGTTACAAACCTGATTCCAAACCAATCCCCATAATGGTTGCTCCCAGCCCCTTCCTGCTCACTGCATCCGCTGTCAGGGGGATTGAAATGCCCCAAGTGGGACTGGCTTCTTGAGCATGTGACCCGTGGATCCCTCCCTTGGGAGAGTCCTGTGCTAGTCTCTGGTATCACCATCTGGAAATTCTTAGTAACTTTTGCACAAGGCCCAGCTTTTTTTCATTTTGCATGGGTCCCCGCAAATTGTGTAGTTGATCCTGCCCCCAAAGGTCCCACCCACTTTCCTTCCTTCGGTCAGAGTTCATCCAATTCATCACAGGGATTTCTCATAGTTTCTGGTGCCCTGTTACCCCCTTTTCGTGTCTCAATGATGCTACTTTTCCATTTAATAGTACTGTTCAGATCATTTGTAGGGATTTGAAGCAGAAGAGGATAGTGGAAGGGGACGGTGTTGGCCAGCCAAACAAAATATCCTAATTTATATAAGACTCTCTTGTCTCTTAAGCTGTTAGTCCTTTTTTCTGACCATGGCTGATGGAAGGATCAGCAGTTTATGAAACACTGTGTGAATCTCTGGGAACAGACAGTCCGCCTGCTCAGGTGACCAAGTGTGACTGAGAAACATGGATGGTGCCATACCTCCAGGACACTTGTGGGGAGCTGCCTGTGTCTAGTTTGTGTTAACACAGAGTCTTGCTGATCTGGTCACTTTACTTGTAGCTCTCCCTGAAACTCCAACAAACATTTCTGTTATCCTTGGATGCTGTGACAAGTTGGGTTATTGTTCCCACTATATTTCTTGCTCCATGAATTAGAAGTTATACATCCATACTCTTTGCTCTGGGTCTGCAATACATCCCACTGTGGGCTCAGTGACCTTCCCTGCCTCACTGATGTTGGGTTGGCCTTGTGACTTGCCTTGGCCAATGGAACTTGAATGGAACTGTCAGTGTGCCAGTTCCCAGCTGAGATCTTAAGAAACATGATGTGTTCCTTCTCGCCTTCTTGCAAACGTGCCATCTGCCATGAGAAAAACCTGCCCCATGTAGCCATTGGTCCAGAGAATGAGGACACAGGTGGAACGGACCCAACACCCAGCCCAGATCCAAGTCTAGCTGCTCCCCACCAAACCCACTAACAGCAAAGCCTCTAGAGAGACTTCTAAGCAAAACTTAAATGCTTGTTTTTATAGCCCAGTGAGTTTGGGAGGTCTTTGTTACGCAGAACTACTACAGTGAAGCTGGCGGATACAAAAATTATGTAATTTCTTTCACTGGATTTGCATGGCCTTGCCTGGCTTGGTCTTAACTCCCTGCCCCCTCTCCTTCTCTTTCCACTTCATGTTCTGTTCTTTTACTCTGCAAGGGTGCCATTGGGCTTTGAGCCAATAACACATTCCCTCCCCACACTCCCCAGCCCACTGCCCTTTCACCAGGCCAGCTCCTGCTCATTCTTTTAGTCTTAGGCTACATGACCACCTAAATCTTCCTCCAGGCTCAAAGGACCTGCTGATGCCCTCCCGCCATGTGCGCCCATCACAGCCCTTGAAACAGTTTTATTGTCAACACTAGCCTGGTGAGAAAATATATTGAGATGTTTATTTGTGTTTCCTTTTCAGTGCTGTGGGAGGACCACACAGAATAAATGAGAGATAGCCATGGTCTGCTTTCCATGCTCTCTGCCGCACCCCCTGCCCCACCCCTACGTCCACAGGACCCTTTGAGTCCATGCCATTCTAAAGCAAAATCAGAATCTGCTTTTTTATTCCCCCCTGCCTCTTGTGAAATCCTAAGCCATTTCTGGTGTCATCCCAGAAGGGAAATGGTGAGAGAGAAGCACAGTTTTGGGCTCTGGCTGTGAGGGGAGAGATCCTCCCAGAGCAAGGCTGAATTATGGAGGCTTGTGCTCAGCACAAGGACTTGGAGTTCCGATGACCTGAAGAGGGGTTGGACCCACTGTCTGGGCTCCTGCTCAGCAAGAAGGCCTGTTTCTTAGGTGTCATGGAAACAACAGCAGGAGCTGTGAAGGCTTGCATGAAAGGACACTCAGTGGAAACCAGGATAGAACATAGGAAGGTTGGAGACACCTGTGTATTCATTTTCTATTGCTATGCAACAGATCGCCACCAAGTGAGGGACTTAGAACAACACAAATTTCTCATCTCACAGTTTCACAAAACAAAACAAATTGCTTCTCACAAGTCCGGAGTCTGGGTAAGGGATGATTCAGTTCTCTGTTCAGAGTCTCACAAGGCTGAAATAAAGGTCCTTTGCAAAGTCCCACAGTAAGGGAGCAAGTCGTAATAATGCTATAGACAGAATCACCTGCCAGCCAGACATGACAGGGGCTGGGAACAAGACTTAGCTTGATTTGTAAAAAGTAGATATATCTTTGCTATTTCTTGCATCCTTATGCTTTGAGCTTTTAAAAAAGACTTATTTATTTATTTGAGAGAAAGAGCAGAGGGAGAGGGAGAGGAAGAGGGAGAGAGAGAGAGAGAGAATCTCAAGCAGACTCCCCACTGAGCTTGGAGTCCAAAGGACACTGAGATCATGACCAGAGCTGAAATCAAGAGTCAGCTGCCCAACTGAGTGAGCCACTCAGGCGCCCCCTCATACTTTGGTTTAAATTTACATCCACTATACTTTAATCCTCCATCTTTCTTAGTATACCATAAACTCTTAGAAGTAGGAAAGGTTTTGTCTTGCTTACTGTTCCATCTCCTGATCCTAACACAGTGCCTGGAACATACCGAGAGGGAAACAATAAATAGTTATCAAATGAGTGACTGACTGTTAGGTGCTCCATAAATGTTTACTGAATTCAACTGACTCAGTTCTCATAAACATCACTATGACTGTTTTAGAGAAGAAGAAACCAGATGTAGGAAGTTTAGGCAACATGTTCAGGGTCACATAAATAGTAACAGAAGAGCTAGAACTTTTTCATTATATTCAGAAAAAAAATATATTCCTTTCCTTTGGAACTTGGCCCTGAAATGTAACACAATGACACATCTTAAATTGCATGACTCATACATTTCATCTTCTATGATCAAGAGTGGGGGAAAATGTAATGAATTAGAAACATTTATAAGACAGAATGTGTACTACTGGGTATTTACCCCAAAGATACAGAGGTACTGAAAAGAAGGGCCACATGCACCCCAATGTTCTTAGCAGCAATGGCCACAATTGCCAAAATGTGGAAGGAGCTGAGATGCCCTTCAACAGACAAATGGATAAAGAAGATATGGTCCATATACACAATGGAATATTACTCAAACAATGCATACCCACCATTTGCATCAACATGGATGGACTGGAGGGGATTACATTAAGCGAAGTCAGTCAAACAGAGAAAGACAATTGTCATATGGTTTCACTCCTATGTGGAACAGAAGGAATAGCACAGAGGAACATAGGGGAAGGGAGGGAAATCCAAAGGGATTGGACAAATCAGAGAGGGAGATGAATCATGAAAAACTGTGGACCCCGAGAAATAATCTGGGGGTTTCAGAAGGAAAGAGGGGAGGGGGAGGGAGTAACAGCATGATGGGTATTGAGCAGGGCACATACTGTGATGAGCACTGAGTGTTATACTTAACTAAAGAATCAATGAACACTGCATCAAGGACTAATTATGTACTATAGAGTGGCTAACTGAACTTTTAAAGAAAAAAAAAAAAAGACGGGATTTTATGTTGAGGCCCTAGACACTAACGTCTCAAAATCCCAAACTGCAGTCCTAGATTTTCCAAACAGGTGACTCCTCTCTTACTGGGCACACAAGCTAACTCAATCCCAAGGACTCAAGAGGATAACCTGGTTTGTCCCAGACAGACTTGAGTCAACTGCTCTTTGAGATTTTATGTTACCTAAATACTGTCATTGGTTAGCGAGCGGAGATTACAAAGTATAACTTATATTTCTTATAAATCATGTAACTGTTCCATTAATTCTCATCTCAGGGCCTTTGTACATGCTGTGATATCTGGTTAAAATGCGTTTCCACTTTCCCATGGCTCCATACTTCTCAGTCTTCAGTTCTTGGCTCACACGGCTGTCCTAAAAGGGATTTCCCAATACCCTGAGGGCATACCTCTGCCCCATTAATCCCTATTGCTACATACCACAGATAGATCCTAAATGGTCCAGACTCCACCTGGCTTAACCTCAGATGATGCCCATTAAAAGCCAATGGATCTCTGTCCCCAGCATAGAATTATGTGACTTTACCCTCCCTCAAGATCTCCCTTGGTTATTTCTGAGTCCCCAGGGATGGTTTACAAGTGCCCTAAGGCCAGTCACCCACACTCTCATCCCCAACCTCCTGATCAAGTTGCCAAACCACTCCTGGCCCTATGACTTCTGGTTCCTTCCATGGGTGTGTGGCTTTCCTGCTCTACACTGGAGCGTTCTCTTTCTTCAGTGTTGCACAACAGGCCAGCTAGGTGTGGCCATGGTTTCCTAGCACAGAAATGAGGAGGATGCCTGTGTACAATCTGAATCACCCGGCGATCTGATTAAAATTCAGGTTCTGATTCCATAGGTCTGGGATGGGCCATGAAATCCTGCATTTCCAGTAAGCTTCCAAGTGATGTGGACTCTGCCAGTCCATGGGTCATACCTGAGGAGTGAGAATGTAGAGGATATCTGCAGCAGGCACAGATCCAGGAAGGATATTTGCTCAGTGCATGCTGGGTTGTTGTGAATCCATACCTGCGAGGCCCCCAGCACATTGGGCACGGTTGGTAACCTGCCCAGCTGTGTATGCCACAAACTTGCAACTCCGTATAGCCCATGAGAGCAAGATTGGCTTTCATGGGAGGCCAGCCAGACATGCTCGAAAGTAAATGCCCCCTAGATCAATCTCAACAAATGACAGACAAGAAACTGGGAGATAAAGGCTCCATCCCCATGGCCTGTCTAGTAGAATCTTTCTCAGACACCTGTTGATATGGGATCCCAGAGTTCTCTGGAGAATAAAGACACCATCATCCACATTAGGCATTTTCTGGATAATAATGTCTCATTAACTGTTTTCCTTCCCTTCCCCTGCTCACTTCCCTCTGCTCCCCTCCCTAGCCTGCTGTTTCCAGTCACCACCTCCCGAGTGAATTCTTTCCAATCAAACAAATCCTTGCCTGTGGCTCGGTTTCTGGGGGAATCCAACCTGCGACCAAAGGCTTGTTTGCTTTGGGGGCTGCAAAAATTAAATACAAAATGGAGATGAAACCTGAGAATTCTCTAAGCATATAAAACCACGGAAGCCAAACTAAATCTGCTTATTTCATGAACATAACTGAAACTGAACTTAGGTGATTTCTTGTAAATACCTCTGATAATTCAAAGAAACTGAAGTCATCTTCCTGAAAATGCTATAAGATAATCAGTTTTTTGTTTACTTTTTTTTTTTACTGAAATCTATTTGACATATGACACTGTGTATTTAAGGTGTGTGGCATGTTGATTTGATACATTTAAATATTGCAACATGATTGCCATTATATTGGTACCTCCCACCTCTCGCATACTATCATTTCTTTTTCTGGGGTGGGAAACTTAGCCAGTTTGATGTTCACATTACAATATTATTGACAATATCACAATATTGTTACAATAATGGCTATGCTGTGCATTAGAGCTCTAGGACTTATTTATCTACTAGTTGCAACTTTGGACCCTTAAACAATGTCTCTCCTATGGTAGAGGGACCAGATAGCCCCTTTTAACCAATCCCCTGCCATCTGAAAACTCTCATTGTAATAACCAATCATTGTCAATGTTAAACAACTTCCTTATTTTCACTTTATAAGCCATCCTGTAATGTCATGCCCCTGATCTTCATATCATATCAGTTTTAAATCTGAAAGCTCCCCAGTTCATGACCTATTTTTAAATGCACAGTAAACTCTTACTAAATACTTTTTATTGATTTAGTCATTTCAATTTTGCTATGTCTGGATTTTTGACAGGACCAAATCATCGTAATATAAATTCACTGGGTTGTTTTGTTTTTTTTTTTGGAAAGACTAAGTAGGATCAAAGGGACTACATTCAGGCGTCACCTACTGAGGCTAGCAGGAGGGCTAAGACACAGTTTTCTTTGCCCTCCCAATGGCATCATCTCAAATAAGGGTAACAGCCAAGGTCCCCACAATGAGGTCTCAATCCGATGACAAGTGAGAAATTTATTCCCACGATCCTCACTCCATCCTTAACAACACAGTTTGTCTGTTTCGTTCTCATGCAGGCAACCAGCTGTCAGATCACACGGACCCCACTGACCACACTGAAATGTATGAGACAGGGGATGAAGGACACAACCTAGGAGACACTGGTATCACTGCACAGAGCGGCAAGGGGGCACTCTCTTATTGATACCCTCTTTCAAACCCATGGAAGAAAGGGACTTTTTGTATTTGAGAACAAAAGGAGAATACAGGAGAACCAGACAAATTCAACCAACGTCGCTTAGCAGGTAAGCTGGTGATTCTCCAACGTAAGCCTGCATCTAGAGCACTTTGGGAGGATGCTAAAATTTCACATTCCCAGGCACAGAACCAGAGAGTTGGCACTTTGGAAAACACTGCTGTAAACTGTCAGAGTCATGAACTTCCCACTGAATCTGCCAAGGTCTGCAGAGACTTCAGTAAGTGTCTATATGTCAGTTACTCTTCTGAGCTCTTTACCTTTATTCACTTAACTAACTAACCAACTTTGTTAATTGGATTGAATCTAATCTTCTTAATAACCTTGTTAGTTAGATATGGTTATCAGCTTTATTTTACAGATAAGGAAACTAAGGCACAGGTAAGTTAAGGAAGTTGCCAGAGGTCACACAGCTAGACACAGAGGAGCCAACTGTCCATCTGACTCCAGAGCACTGTCCACCCCATCCCACTGGAGCTGAAAGACTGGGCAAGGCCCACACATTTTACCTCCATCCCCTATAAAGTCGGTCCTAGGGACTGAATGTTTATGCACCCCTCCCAAACTCATATGTTGGTGCCCTAACCCCCGATGTGACTACATTTGGAGACAGGGAGTCTAAGGAGGTGAGGAAAATTAAATGAGGTCATAAAGGTAGGGTCTTACACTGCTAGGTCTGGTACCCTCATAAGGAGAGGAAGAGATACCAGTGACATCTCTCTATCATGTGAGGACACAGCAAGAACACTGCCAACGGCAAGCCAAGAAGAGAGCTCTCGCCAGAAACCAACCCAGCCAGCACCTTGATTTTGGACTTTCCAGTTTCCAGATTTACTGTGAGTAAATACATTCCTGTTCTTTAAAGCACCCAGTCTGTAATGTTGTGGTGTCTGCCCAACCAGACAATAAAGACTCTGATCTATAGTATTTCATGAGGTTTTCCTGATTCCTATCAAAACTCATGTGTCCTATGGACATTCTCCCACATCTATGCTGTGTGACCGGAAATAAACTAGAAATAAATCCGAGCTGCCTGTCAGGACTCAGGACCTAATTTTTAAAAATAACTTTTTTCTTTCTGCAATCATAAATTGAGTTCAGAGTACAAATTTGGCATATGGTGTGTCTTTGGGGGAATGAATGAATCACTCTGCAGGACCAGAAATGAGAGGCTATATCCCCTGGAGAACTCACCCTTAGTAGGAATCACATTCATCCAATGTGGAATGTTATCCCCGATCACTACTGGATTTGACACTTTCCAACACTGTGTTGGAAATTAAGACAGTAATTCAAAAGCAGATTTAACCACAGCATTGGATGGTGCAACTAAGAATCATCACACACATGCTTCCACGAGAAGAGGAACATGTTATTAACATTAAATCATCTTCTGAATTGGTTGTACAAGGCACTGAGGACAGAATGATGCCTTTCTAGTTTAGGGTCCAAAATGGCGCTCTTGTGGGGCACCTGGGTGGCTCAGTGGGTTAAGCCTCTGCCTTCGGCTCAGGTCATGATCTCAGGGTCCTGGGATCGAGCCCCGCATCAGGCTCTCTGCTCAGCGGGGAGCCCGCTTCGCCCTCTCCTCCCTGCCTCTCTGCCTACTTGTGATCTCTGTCTCTCTGTCACATAAATAAATAAAATCTTTAAAAAAAATGGTGCTCTTGAAAAGATGACTGACAAATAAATAATCCAATTTTGTAGATGACGGTTTTGGTACTAAGTGAATGGGAATTCTTGGGCAAGTTCCTTTACCTCTAAGGGCCCCAGTTTCTTCCCCTGTAAAGGAAGGGGCATAAAAGCTGGTCATTCCTCTGACTTTTCCTTGACTCATTCAAGCCAGAGCTACTTTTCCAAGTCCCTTCTTTGACAACATGAGATATTATAAGAGCAAATAACTCAGTAGAGAAGCACATCTTGTAAATGGTATATGATTCAAACCCAGTCTTTCCTTACACTCGCCTCACGTGCTTTTCATCATTATTTTATTCATGTCATCCCCCACCACCTGAAATCCCCTTCTTTACTTTGCAAGAAGAAGAAATGTACATTGGGTACCTCTTCTGGTCCCTACTGATATTTGCTCTCCAGACTCAGACCCAGAGTACCCTTTGCCTCTTGATCCTGTGAAACTTTCTGGCTAGCACTCTGCTGCACTATACTCCTCCCCACTCAGGGCTTAGTTATGCTCCCCAAAGTTCTAGAACTTTTTAGTATGCACCAGGGTTATGGCCCTGTGAGCTGGGAAGGCCACAGGACTTGCTATAAAGGATCAGTGGGCTTCAGAGTCAAGCACACATGGGTTTTCTAAATTTACCACTTTCCAGGTGTGTTGCACACATCACTTTACAAAAGGGGACATTTGTCTATGTACAAAAAGGGACAATGGCACCATTGTGACCACTCTTGACTGCCTAAACAGCAATCATTCCATCTTTGTTGACAACAGAGGGCTGGCTCTGTGCAGGTATTCAGGGACACGTGTCCTATTCTAGGGATGAATTTGGATCTCTTGACTGAGCATAATAATCCTATGTACATTTGTCAATGATTGCTTTGGGTTAGGTTATATGACCATTTCTGGACTGGGGGATATAAAGGGAAATCTCTTGAGAATGGTGGGGAAAGACTTCCCTTCCAAACAAGGAGAGAGAAATGAGAAGAAAACAAGCCCATCTTCATTTCTTCATTATTTTATTTTATTTATTTAATTAATTTATTTATTTTTAGAATCTTTTTTCCTTAAAAAGATTTTATTTATTTATTTGACATAGAGAGAGAGAGAGAGATCATAAGTAGACAGAGAGGCAGGCAGAGAGAGCAGGGGAAGCAGGCTCCCTGCTGAGCAGAGAGCCTGATATGGGGCTTGATCCCAGGACCCTGAGATCATGACCTGAGCCGAAGGCAGAGGCTCAACCCACTGAGCCACCCAGGCACCCCCATTTCTTCATAATTTTAGACATGATTTTGTGAGTTACATGACAGTAGGAATGTCATGTAAATTTTTGTGATGGTGCTCACTACATCAGTCAACTTGAAGTTAAGAAGGAAAAGCCAGGAAGATCACAGAAAGGCCAAAGAGCTCTGACAGTGTTTAGATGCTGAATCTACTCTCCCTGAAATGGTCTGTTTCCAGATATTTTATTTATGAGAAATAAAGACCTCCATTGCTTAAGCCATTTTTACGCGTTTGTGGGATTTGAAGGTTATATGAAGGTTATACTATGTTGCATATACTCTGTAAGTAAAAGAATTAAAAAATCTAAAATATAAGAATTAGATGTGAAAATGAATATTTAGATTTTAAAAAATAATTCTAATTGTGATTTTAAATAGTTCTAAAAATTCTTTTTTTTTTTTTTTATTTTATTTATTTGACACAGAGATAGACAGCACAAGCAGGCAGAGTGGCAGGCAGAGGAGGAAGCAGGCTCCCCGTTGAGCAAGGAGCCCAATGTGGAACTCAATCCCAGGACCCTGGGATCAAGACCTGAGCCGAAGGCAGCAGCTTACCCCACTGAGCCACCCAGGCGTCCCTAATTCTAAAAATTCTAAAAAATTCTAAAAACCCTAAAGAATTCTAATTTAAAAATAATTCTTGGGGCGCCTGGGTGGCTCAGTGGGTTAAGCCTCTGCCTTCATCTCAGGTCATGATCCCAGGGTCCTGGGATCAAGCCCCGCATCAGGCTCTCTGCTCAGCAGGGAAACTGCTTCCCCTTCTCTCCACCTGCTGCTCTGCCTGCTTGTAATCTCTCTCTCTCTGTGTCAAATAAATAAATAAAATCTTTTAAAAATAATTCTTTTATTAAATTAAAAATTTTCCTTAGAAAGTAACAGTAGATTTCAAATTTTAAAGGCTGAGAAATGCCCAAACATCATGAGATTCTCAAAAATAATACTTCTCATTAACAACTGACTAATAAACCTCTATAATATTTGTAACCTATATGTTCAGGTTGCATACTCTGTCTTCTTACAACAATAATTTAATATTTTCTATAGAGAATAAGCAATTCCTTTTTTAAAGAATGGTTGATAGAGAACTAATATTATTATTGATGGCTTAGAAAATGCACTTTCAGCTTCATTATTAGTAATACCATGTAAATTTTTAGGGTTGTCATTAAATTTGGGAAAAGCGCCAATGAGTTTGTTCCATATACGAGTTGTATGTTTTATTTTTTTTCAAAGATTTTATTTATTTGACAGACAGAAATCACAAGTAGGCAGAGAGGCAGGTAGAGAGAGAGGAAGGGAAGCAGGCTCCCCGCTGAGCAGAGAGCCCGATGTGGGGCTCGATCCCAGGATCCTGAGATCATGACCTGAGCCGAAGGCAGAGGCTTTAACCCACTGAGCCACCCAGGTGCCCCTACAAGTTGTATGTTTTAGAAGAATTTCCCACAGACTAGCTTCTGGCTCCATACAATTCAAGCTTAATTTCTCCTCTGCTGCCTACATTTCTTTCTGTTCCCATTGCCGTATTGCCTTCCCGCCCTGCTGCTTTGTACCAAGACACCAGGTGAGAAGACAGTGGTGGCAGGAGTGTTCCTGGAAGCCATCCCTGTCCCGGGAGGCTTGGGTTAACTTCACTAGACATGGAAATGACTGAGAACCACATAATATATCCCACCAAATCCCATCCTAATGTATTCCTAGAGCTGAAACCCAATTCCAAATCCCAAAGGCTCTCAACCTTTCTAGCACTAATCAACACAAGGGGATGCCTAACAAAGGAGAAGTTCCAGTGGAAAGATAAGCAGCCTTAAAACACTGCAGTTAAAATGTTTTACTTTTGCAAAATTAAAAAAAAAATGTAATCTTATGGACACATCGCCAGGGCCTCAGAAAATGTCCATGCAAGGGAGGGGGTCCTAAATCTTAGGCTTTGTTTTGCTTCCCATCGAATCCATCCAACTCTGATCGTTGGCATGTTGTGAAAACTGAATGAACGTATAATGTAAATAAAGTGCTGGGCACAGTGTCTGCCACATAACAGACTTTGCAATAGGGCAGCAACTATTACAATTTTCATGATGTTAGTATTATTTAATACTTTCTTTTTTTCCTGAATATGTTTTCACTGTTAGGACCGAAACAAGCTTTTGACCCATAATTTTCTTTCTTTCTTTTTTTTAAAAAAGATTTTATTTATTTATTTTTTATTTACTTGACAGAGAGAGAGGGATCACAAGTAGGCAGAGACAGAGGGGGAAGCAGGTCCTCTGCTGAGCACAGAGCCCACTGTGGGGCTCGGTCCCAGGACCCTGGGCTCATGACCCGAGTGGAAGGCAGAGGCTTAAACCCACTGAGCCACCCAGGCGCCCCTGACCCATACTTTTCTACCTTAGGGTAGACACACGTTTAAAGTTGTTTTTTCAAGGGGTGCCTAGGTGCCTCAGTGGATTAAATGCCAGACTTTTGATTTTAGCTCAGGTCATGATCACATTGGGTGGTGAGACTGAGCCCCGCCTGAGGGTCTCCACTCAGTGGGGAGTCTGCTTGAGGATTCTCTCTCTCTCTCCCTCTTGCACACATGCTCTTTCTCTCTCTAAAATAAAGTAATAAATAAATAAATAATAAAAAATGGTTTTCCAGTATGAAATCTGTTCATGACTGAGCTTTAGTTTTCAGGGGTTAAATATTTCCATGCCCGAAAGGGTGAATCTCTCTATTATCACAGGGACCAGAAAATCAAAGTGACATCCTTCCAATCAATAGTTTCATTATTACTGTTTAAAATGATTATCTTTGCCCTAAAATCGGCATGCTATATTTAGTCACCATCACCAAGAGACATCTGCCCAATGAAGCAACAGTGCTTTTCATAAGTGATACATCATCTATTTATTTCGGCAGCTAAGCACCTTCTGGCACAACAAACAGCCACCTTTGGAAACAAAGATGGAATTTTGGGTGCCTTCAATAGATACGGGTTGTCTAAAATTACAGATGGTGCTAATTAACTAGAACACAGAATTAGAACCTACAGTTCAGAAAATATGCAAGAGAAACAGAGTGTTTGTCAGAAAGTTGAGCATTGGGGAGCTAAGCTCAGTGTTTCAAAGATGCTAAATTGATGATAAGAATTATATACTATGGTTAAATCTCAACAAACAAAGCCCCAGGTTGTGCCTAAATTAGACCATGTGTTTGCTTAAAGATCTGGTGTTTAAAGTAAATTCCCTTTCACTGATTAAAAATTATGAATAAGTCAAGTGAAAAGGGTACTATCTGTGAGAGGGGATACTGAAATGGGCCAGAACTTTATTTATTTTTGACTAATTTTTTTTTTTGGTCAAATGCACCTTCATTCAAAGAAAGCAACTGTCATTAACGTTCTTGAATTCAAAACCTGATTGAGTTGCTTAGCGTTTAACTATCAGGAGAGGCTGGTAGAGTGTGCTAGTGTTCTAGAAGAGCCCTGTTGGTGGAGGCAAGTGAAAAGGGCAAAGTGTCAAGGTCTGGAGACTGGGACTTTCATCCCAGATCCATTGCTAATTCACTAGATGATTCTAGGCAAATTACCTAACTGATCTGGCTACTAAGCCCAATCAATAATAATTCCTGCCTCCTTAACTGGGTAATAGTTATAGAAGACTTTAAAAGCTAGAAACACTCCATAAGAGGAAAAGTGGAAATGGCAGGGCAGCATGGTGATTAGGAGCCCTTATTGTGTGTGAATGGAGTCTGCTAGATGTTCAGCCATTAGCCAGGGGAGCAGTCCAGAGCAGAGTATTTTACTTCTCTCCTTCAGAAACAGCTGTAGCAATGGTCAGATGAGATACTGTGTGTGATTAGATAGTTCACCTGTGTGTATCAGCAGTCCAGAATAATAATGACTTCACCATAACAATCATGAGACTCAAGGCAAGCAATCCAGACTAGTATGGCCTCTCTGCTCCATGAGATCATTCAGGGATCCAGGATCCTCTTTCCTTGTTGCTCTGCCATCCCTAGGCTGTTCTAATCTGCATCATTAAAGATGGTTTGCGGACACATCTGAATTCCAAGTGGCAGGACGAATGAAGGCAAGGTAAGGGGAATAAGGTCACACCCTCTTTCTCTGAGGATACAATCTATAAATTGCACAGGACACTGTTGCTCACATGTCACTGGCTGGAACTTAGAAAGGTGGCTGCCCTTGTTTTCAAGACCGGATCATGAAGACTTTATTCTGGGAGGCTACAGCTCAGCTAAAATGTAGAAGGAAGAAGAAGGAAGGAAGGAAGAAGAAAACTCAACGTGGAGTAGACATCAAGCTGACTCTGTCACAATCTCCAAACTTCTTAGCATATATGAGGAGTCAATAACTTGTAGCACTGAAGTCCCATGTTCTGGGTTCCACTTCCGTACCAGGAAAACTGAGATGGTTGCTCAAAAAGATGCTCTATGGTGGGATTCAAAGAGACCTTTGGAAATGAGACTGCAGGTAGGACCTTCTGGACCTTCAGGACAACCAGGTGAGGCTCCTGGGGTGTCAAAGATAGAAGGGGCCTTGAAAATAGAGGTCAAATACTCATTTTATGGTTAAAATGGCCATATATAAAAAAGGGAAAGGGATTTGCTTACGGTTTTGCCATTCCTAAGCATAAAGGTAGGTAGAGTACTTGCAAAGAGACAAGAAAGAGACCATTGTCCAAACATACCTCTACCATGGGTCTGTCCTGGCATGGCCTTTCCCTCATGCTTAACAGAAAAGTGCATTCAGTAGCTCTGTTGATGTGTTAGATGAGAAATATCCAGTTAATGGAGAGGACCTACCAGTATAACTTGAAGGTGCCCAAAGCTTCTCCTTTTTCTTTCTTCTCTCTCTTATAACTCATATTAATTGGAACTCTGTTAGTTACAGATGAAATAAACCTAACTCAAACTATTTTCAGCAGAAAACTGGAAATACATTGGCTCATGGAACTAGATTCATAAATAGGTCAGTTTTAAGAACAGGGAGATACAGGGGCTCAAAATCACAGCATCGGGAATTGGATCTGTTTCCAGTACTGCTTCTGTCTGAGTAAGTTTCATTCACTGGCAGATTCTTTCCCTCACAGTGACAAAATTGCTGCTGGCAGACCCACTCCCTTGAAACCAGTGGAAAGAGAGTTTCTCTTTTCAGTAGTTCCAATAAAATTCCCAGAGTGTGTTATGCCTGTCTGACTTGCTCATCATTATGGTCAAAGTGTGGAATGTGCTGATCAGACAACCTGACTTGTGTTCATGCCTGGAGTGGAAGACAGTGAGGTCAGCCCCACGTAAAATACAGGGGCTGGGTGGGAGTAGAGAAGCGTGGTTTCCCAGACAAAAATGAGAATGGTAAAGACAGAGGAAGGGATGATGGATGCTCAGTAGGCAAACAACGGATGTCCATAACATCTCCTAAATTCTCTTTCTTTTCTTTACTCCTTCTTCCTTCCCCCTCCGTATATTCTCTTTCTCCCTTCTCTCTTCTCTTTCTCTTTCTCTTTGTCTCTGTCTCCATCTGTATTTCTCTCAGTGAGACTGCCATTAAGTGAGATGCAAAGGTGAACATCTATGGGCCCTGACTTCAGGAAGCTCTCAGATTCAAGGGAAAAAAGGGACAATTAGGTAACAAACCGTAATGAAATTTGATATGCTTGGGGAATGTGTTCATTCACACATATATGAATAAATAAATAAATAATGTACACATGAATGAAATGGCATAGTGGAGAATTATGCAACATTACTCTAGGCACACAGATAAAGGAGGGATTAATTTAATCTGGATCAAGAAAAAGCTCAAATTTTCACAAAGGAGACATTTAATTTGACTCTGAAGGATGAGAAGCACTGTGACATTTTTCAGCAGAAAGAGACCCCTAGGCTATCACAATCAGGGTCCTGTCAGCTCCATGCCACCCCCAAAGCTCCTATGAAATCTGAAGCATATCCAATAATCAAAAATCAGGAAATTTGGACAGACACAGCCTGTCACTAAATTTAACCTTGTGTACGTCATTTATCCTCTCTTATCATCAGTTCTTAATCATTTGTAAAACAAGCAGATGGAATTATTTCTGGGGCTCCTTGCATCTCTAAAAACAAAGAATTTCTCTCTTGAAAATACTGAAGACCCTTGGCTTACAGAATGAACAGAAAGGTCTTTGATGCTGAGATTCTAGTTGAATGTGCACTGCTGCTTTGCAGAGCATACATGTGGGAAGAAATTGGTTTACCAGATGTCTGAATCAGCCAGTTGACGCTATAGGTACCAAAGGGAAGAGGCAACAAGATTTCCCCAAGCTGAATCTGGGTCATTTTATCACACTGTCTGAAGTCATCCTGGAAGTATAGTAACAGCTGGAACTGAAGGCAAATGCAGAGCCCACTGAGGATTTCTGTGACCAGATGCATCTGTTCTGTGAGTCTAACCATTTAAGGAGCATCCTGATAAGTCCTTTCTGTGGCTTTTCCCCCAGTGAGTTGAGTTTTGCATTCTCATGGCTGAGATATCACACTTGGCCAATAAATGAGATAGAGTTAGATGTCCTAAAGTCTGAGTACAGTTTTAAATTATCAGCAGGTTCTGTTTTCACTTCTTAATTTAGTAAATAGGAGGAAAACAAACCCTATACCACCTCTCAATGTTGTAATCTTGTATTCAAATGTCCTGTTGCGAGAGCAGCATGACCCATTAAGTCCTGACTTTCCAACCACAGAAATTACTACCTTGACCTAATGATTACAATTTGTTATTGGTGTACAGCCCCAGCAGATGAGTAAGTTCTAGCATACAGGGAGAAAATGGACTTGAAAGCAGGATGGAGTAGGAGTTCACAAATGCCCACACAGCATTCCTTGAAACAAGGGCTATAAATTCCCTGGGGGACATTATTAGCCTCATTTTAAACAAAGAAATAAGCTCAGAGAAGTAAAATGACTCCTTCGTCACATATCTAGGAAGTGAATATGTAAATTAGAGGTGGGGGCTCAAATCAGACCTTTTTTTTTTTTTTAACTGTAGTGTTCTTTTTATTGCTCTTTGCCAAATGGATCTTCAAAAGTGAGACCAACACACCAACCAAAATAACTCCAATGAAAAAGACAGAAAATATGAGTGGCAGAAAGGAGAACAACCAGACCCCTCATATACAACTTTGGAGCGTTAAGTGGCATAGTGGCTTTGAAAAATTGTTTGGTGTTTTCTACTAAAACCACATACATACATATATCCTCTATGAACCAACCCATCCCACTGCCGGTAATAATGTGTGCCTATGTCCACCCAAAGACATATTCAAGCGTGTCTGCAGCACTATGCATGACATCCCCAAACTGGAAGTTATATGAACTCCCATTACCAGCAGAACAGATAAAACAACGATGGTATAGTCGCGTGGTGAGATATTATCACATAATGGGCCACTATACATCCAACATGCGTGGATCACCCAAATAAAATACTGAGCAAAATAAGCCAGATGCAGAAGAGCACACATGAGAAGATTATATAAAACTGAACAATAGGCAAAACTCATCTATGGTGTTAGAAATGAGAATAGCAGTTCTCTTTGGGGGCAGTTAGTAAATAGAAGAAGGTATAAAGGCGGTGCTTCTTGGGTCTCGATAATGTCCTGTTTCTTGAGCTGGGACTGGTTACATGACTGTGATCAGTTTGTGACAATTCATTGTACTGCACTCTTAGGGCCTCTGCACCGTTTTATTATATATTATATATAAGATATTATATAAGAATATATATATATATATATATATACATATTATATAAGAATAAAATCTCCAAAGGTAAAAAATACATATATAAGAGCAAATTCACACAAGGTTATGAAACAAGCTAAATGAAGGCTATCAGAAATATTTACAAATGATAGCAATAGGGGCTGTCACTTCATCATAGGCTCACTTAGGGTCTTGAATTTTTATGCATTAGTTACTCAATTCTTTCAACCTCACGAAGTGAAGACCATTGTCACCCCATTCTTAGAAGGCAAAACAAGACTGGAAAGCTTGGTTGCCATATCCCCGACCATACAGCAGAGAAGCAGTAGAGCAGATACTCAAACCAAAGCAGCCCACCTCCAGGGTCCGCATCTTAACCATTGTATGGTATCATATCCTGTGATGGAAGGACCTGGGACACCCAGGGGCACTTTGATTCATTGACTTTATCTCCCTGAAAACCACCTGGAAACCTCAGAAGTTGGGATAAATTCCCTTAGATTACCTCTGGAAGAAAATAAAATGTTTAAATCAAGTGAGATGGAGAACGGCCATTTATCAAAAATTTAGGGCCGCCATGGAGAAAGTCACTAGGGCTCTAACTTTCTGCTTGCCAAAGGCTCCTTTTGAGTAAATCACTGCTTATATCACTCCGTAGCAACTGGAGAAGACGAGGATGGATGCAGTCATTTTTAGGACGTTAGAGGACTGTTAACATCAGTGCAGGATTCGTGACGATGTGTTGAAGGATGGTTGGCACCCAAAGGAGGGAATGGTACGTGTTTCATGTTTTATGATATGTTTTGTTACTTGGGGATTTCCGAGGTGGAGGCATTTACAGAGTGAAATGGAAGCTAGCTTTCTCTTCTTGTCACTTGGGTTACTTGGACGGTTTTAAATCGGAAAAAAGAAAACCAACAACTGATTCTGTCCACTAAAGGAAAAGAGAGTCAGAATCAGTGGGAAGGCTGAACAAACAGCTACTTGCTTCTTTTCCTCGCTTCCTCTCTCCTTAGCAACTGGACTCCTGTCATAGCGTCATCACTTCTTTCTGCAAGTCTTCACTGCCAGTTTCTTTTGACCTCTTTGCATCACCCTATCTCTTGTTCCTAAACCAGAAACAGTGTCACTGAATGGTGCAGTCCTGGGCGTCACACACACACAGGGCAAACCTCACCCTCACTGGTGACTTTAGTAGACACCATCTGCAAAGTCAACCTGTGAGTGAAGGGTGGGAAGATGGGTGGCCACCCCTCTCAGGGAACAACCTACAGGAGCTCCCCTCAGTGGATACAATTAATTCCAATGAGCAGAGCAAGGAGGGTGTGGTGGGTGGCCCTACTGACGTGGTCATTACAACTTAACCTACCAAACACTAGAGTCAAGCAAAGGGTGCTTGAATCTTCAATGTGGTGAAGCTGGTAGAGCTTTGAAAATCACTTGGGATGATTTACACCAAATACCTAAGCCCCAACTTGTGTTGGTGAAACCATAAGCTTCTCATTTTCTTCTTTCCTTCCTTCCTTTTTTAAACCCTTCCTTCTTTTCTTCCTTTACTCTTCCATACAACAGATACATGGCATGTTTTGGCGTGGAGATGCTAGCCTCAAACTAAGTTACATTCATCTCTGGGAATATGGCTTATCTAGGTATGTCTGCTTTGCTCTTACAGTGACTGATCTACACATATTTATTAGCAGGATCCTTCAAGAAGAAAGCAGAAAGACATGATCCAATTTTTTACTGCAGCCTAACAAAACAGACCCAAACTTAATGGCATAATAGAGTAATCATTTTAATATGCTCATGATTCTGTAGGTCAGAAATTTGAAAGCACATGGACGGATCATTTGTCCTCCCATGTATGTCCAGGTTCCACAATGTCTGGTGTAATGTGCATGGCTAGAGATGGCAGGAATGGCTCAACCTGGGAATGTATCTGGGGCCTAAATTCTTCACCATGTGACACCGGCTGAAATTGTAATGTCCAAGATGAGTACTTCACTCACATGCCTAGTGCCTGGAATGAGATGGCTGGAACAACTGGGGGGCTGACTGGCACTGCCTTCCTCCCTATGACCAGCTTGGGCTTCCTCACAATATGGCGGTCTCAGGATACTCAACCTAGTTATGACAGCTGATTTTTCCCAGAGCAAGTGTTCAAAGATACCAAGGTAGAAGTTGCAAGGCTTCCTAGAACCTAGCCCTGGATGTCACACAACATTATTTCTGGTACATTCTATCAGTTAAACAGGGCCAGCCCAGATTCACTGTGGGAGACTATATGAGGGTGTGAATAATTAGAAAGTGGGGTTCTTGGGGATAGAGCTCATTATCACAGAGGAAATGAAGACTATAACAAAGAGTCTATTGGGATCTCCAACCAGACCCAGAGACTCCTGTCGGAGTCCCTGGGGAGAGGAGAAGCTGCAGGAGGGGCTGGATGATTCTATTCACCTTCTGCATGGCCCCATGGCCATACAACATGGCTCTAGCATCTTAAGGCCTGCACGCTGCAACCTAACCTTAAGAACGAAGAGACAGTATGCTTGCCGTGGTCACCCTCAGATACCCTTGCAACCCAAGTGGCAGAGTGAACAGCAAAGGGCAGAGCCAAAGAAAAAACAAGACACTGCACACCGTAGCACCCAGCTAACAGCCTAGTCAGTGAGCACAAATGAAGCAAGACTTGGGAGACTCCCAGACACTAGGGGGCTTGGTGGTTCTTTGCGAGCAGTTGAAACAAAACTAGTGAAATGTGGATTTTCAATCTTCTATAAGCCCACTTGTACAAACTGGATTGTGATGGCACAAATTACATTTGATAAGTTTTAATTCAAGCTTTGTACTTAATGACCTTGCCCTCGGGGGTTTAGCATCTAATTGGGAAAATAAAATTAATATACATTAAATAATGGCATAAGACAACATAAAAGCTGTCACCAGGGAGCCCCAAATAAATGGCTCACACATTAAGTTTTATAGGAATAAGCTCAGAGGAAGAGGCATTCTGAGAGCCAGAATGAATTGAAGGGCCTCCAGGAAGAGGGAAATTTGATCGGTGCCTTGGAAGTTGGTAAAATTTAATCAGGCAGGGAAGAAGCAGAGAGTGGAAGAAATCTCAAACTTAGGAATGTTTTTGAATGACTTTTGGCCCAAAACACAATTATTTTCTCTGAAACATTTAAAAATTTTAAACCTTAGCCATTTTTAGCGTGTAATACATGGACCTCTGGAGTTTAAAGATAAATGGGAAGACCGAATGTGGTTATAGAAAGGACGGGAAAACCAAAAGGAGAGGAGGTATTTCGGAGTGGTTATTTACTTTACATCTCTTGTTGGACTTGAAAAAAAAAAAAATCTAGAGCAGGAGTTGGCCAGAGTAAATAGTCTTTACTGTAACTACCCAAGTCTGCTTCTGTAGAACAAGATAAGCCATAGACAATCCAGTAAACAAATGGGCATCACTCTCTTCCAATAAAACCAGTTCCAATAAAACCAAGTGGAAGGCTAGATCTGGCCCGCGAGGCAGAGCTTGTTAACCCCTGCTGCAGACACTCAGGCTCATCCTGTGAACGTTTACTGAAATCTACATGATGCTTACCACCTTTGAGAAGAATGTGATGTAGAAGTGGTTCACTCAACAGGTAGTGACTCTAGGTCCATTGTGTGCTTTGTCCTGAGCAGGTCAAGTGGGGTTTAAAGCTGAGCACGCAGAGGTGACCCTACCCTCACAGAACCTAGAGGTGGGGAGGGAAGATGTATCAGGATCTAACCTAATAATCTTAGGGAATGGGGGAGCCAAAACTGACCTCCCTGAAGAAGGGACATTTTACCCGAGACTGGAAGAAGCTCGTGTTAGCACTGATCATTTGTGGAAGTAGCAACGTTAAGGAGGGTGGAAATGTTCCATGTAGAAGAAACAGCACAGAAGGGAAAGTATGTGCTTTGTGAGAGAAACCAATAAAAGTGCAGTATGACACTGCGACAGTAAGAGCGAGGAACTGGGCATGAAATTGGAGGTATCAAGAAATTAGATTTACGGGCGCCTGGGTGGCTCAGTGGGTTAAGCCGCTGCCTTCGGCTCAGGTCATGATCTCAGGGTCCTGGGATCGAGTCCCGCATCGGGCTCTCTGCTCAGCAGGGAGCCTGCTTCCCTCTCTCTCTCTGCCTGCCTCTCTGTCTACTTGTGATCTCTCTCTGTCAAATAAATAAATGAAATCTTAAAAAAAAAAAAAGAAATTAGATTTACCCCCCAAGAAATGGGCTGGAGTGGTGATATGTCCCTGCCCCTTGCCCCCAGGCTCCTTTCCTTCCTAGAATCAGGGCGCATTCTGATCAGGGTTGTCTGGGACCAGCTGAGGTCCTGCAGATGATGAGCACCGTGAAATCATCTCATGCTGACACTGAGTTCACTGATGAGAAGATGGTGTTATGGCTACGCCAGCTCAAATTTGCTTCAGGGGAAAGCAGGGATCCAACCTCTTCTCTTCCCACACACCAGGCAAGGGCAGAGTCTGTTCCCACATCATTCTCAACATTGATCAAACTGGCACCAATTAATGCCAACCTAGAGAGCACTTGGAAGTGAGCCTTTCCCATCCAAGATGATTAATAATTGGCTGGAATGCGTCATCCCTTGTCCGTGCCAGGATTCCACATAATTCTGATATGCCATCCTTGGGCTCTGTGAACTCCATCCAATGAACACATTAAACACTTGGTGCATTTTAATTTATATTGTATTGTGGTTGACTTAACAACAATATGTGACATGCTGTAGTTATCAGCAAACGGTTCTCTTCCCTTTCTTCCAGGCCATTCTACTATACAACTCTTGACTGAAATCTCATACAATCTCTCATGGGCTGTTATTTTTCACTTCACCAGTTGCCTTGGGACATCTGCATAAACACATACTAGGTTGGAGCAAATCCTTTCTGGTCGCATTGTAAGAAACGTCTGATCGGCTCGATGCAGAGGAAAGAGCTCAATGCCTGATGAGCGCAGGAATGCGTACATGGGGTCCCAAACCTTATGTGGAGCTTTTTGTTCTCTGTATTTTTCTAATACAGGACTAAGTTTGCAGAGCCAACTCTGGACGGGAGTTACTTGGTTTCCCTCACTATGGAGGCCATGGGAAAGGGTCTCCGGGAGAAGGTGTTCTTCAAGGCTCCAGATCCACCACTAGTAAAATGTGGCCCTTGATGTCATATCCAGCCACATTCTGCAAATGTTCCCCTAGAACTAGCGCTGAGACACAGGGAGGCTCCAAAAGGTGTATAGTGGGGTTATGACATACGCACAAAGCACAATTCAAGGGGCAAAATTGTGCCTCTCCCTACAGCAAGAGTCAGGAGAGTAAGTGAATAAATAAATATATAAATGAATGGTGTTTCTTAATGCCATGAGCATTCCAACAGACTGGAGAAGACAACCCCGGAAATGGTTGATGTTAGGCAACTGGACTGCAAAGTAAAATCTGAATTCTCACCCTATAATTCCCACTATCCGGCCAGGGTTTCTTGTGCTGTCATTTCACAGGTCCTGCATCTCTGTTTTCTCATTTGTCTGCTGAGGGTCTCACTCCAGATGAGCAGGAAACTTCCGCTGGCTCTAAAATGGAACGTTGTTCCTGAGGTAACTTTGGAGTAAAGAGGGAGGCCCACATGACTTGAAGTTGGAGAGTGTGGACTCCTATCCTACCTTCACCAAAAGTCAGTTGCGTGCCCTTGAGTGAATAATTTAGTCTCTCCAGAAAAGGCTCTATCCAGTCTAAGTTCTGTGAGTCAGTGCTGCAAAGGGCTTGCTCTGAGTATCTTCTCTGAACGGCATCCATGAGCTGATGGGGCTTGAATGTTCGCCTGAGATGAATGAAGGCTTTGATTTTCCAGGCAGTGTGGAAATTTTTGTCTATGTAATCCACAGAGAGGCCACTAGCGTCTGGCCACCTGACACCTGTGCCGTGTTTACCTGGAAATTGTTTTCTTTATTTTATCTTGTTACAGAAGTGAGACATATTCAGAGGAAGAGAAAAGCAATGAGAAGAAGTAACACCTACCATCTACTCCTGTGCCCAAAGATACCCCCAGTCAAGCTGCGGGTTATATGTTCCAGATCTGTTTTCAGTATCTCCAAGACAGACGCCTCATTTCCGCAAATCATCTCTAAGTTCTTTAGCTTTCTGGAACCAGTCTTTCATTTAATATTTGAATATAAAACAACTCATTTCCCCTGTGTTGGTTCTGCACAACAAATTACCATAAATTTAGGACCTGAGAACAAATTCTATGCACAGTATGGCTGAGTCGTGTTCTCAGGGTCTTACAAGGCTGAAACCAAGGTGTTGGCTGGGCTGTGTTCCACTGTGGAGGCTCTGAATGAAGTCACTTCCAAGCTCAGACTGTTGGCTGAATTCAGTTCTTTGTAAGACTATGGTCTTTGTTTCCTTGCTGCTTTTCAGCCAAGGGCTGCTCTCAGCTCCAAGACGCGACCTCCATGCCTTGCCACATGTCTGTGTCCTCGTCTTTAAGCCAGCAAGGGCACACTGAACCCC
Source organism: Enhydra lutris kenyoni (assembly GCF_002288905.1). Classification (NCBI taxonomy): domain Eukaryota; kingdom Metazoa; phylum Chordata; class Mammalia; order Carnivora; family Mustelidae; genus Enhydra; species Enhydra lutris. The sequence goes on along the minus strand of NW_019154129.1, from coordinate 4,965,190 downwards.
TCTCTTGCTCTGACTCTCTTTGCAGAAAAGAACTTTTTTTTTTTTTTAAAGATTCATCTGATTAGGTCAGGCTCACCCAGAAGTTGTCTCTCTTCTGATGAACTTGAAGTTAACTGATTAGTGATATAATCATGTAGTCAGAGGCACTGGTCCCAGGCACTCTCAAGGGGAAGGGATTATATAGAGCATGTAGAGGGGCAAGGAGCCCGAACCTTGGGGGCCATCTTAGAATCTTGCTGTCACATACCCCTATTCTGAGTAACTGCAGGAAATCCACCCCTCTCCCGAATGGTTCACGAGTAAGTAATCTGTCCCAGGGTTCAGCACCAGCTGGCCCTCAATAAGCATGTGTTAAGTGAATCCAAGAGTTCCAGAATGTGATGAACTATTGTAGCCAGTCCCTTCTCATTTGGTTTGGATTACCTCTGGCCACATCACTTGCTTCCATGCTTTTCTGCCTGTCACTTCTGAATTCCTCTCAAAGACCTCAGCCTCCTAAGGCAGCAGTAGCAGGAGCCAACGGGGATGACGACGCCACAAGAGATAATGGATTATGCGAAACTGGGTAACAGGTACCACTACTCCTTGAGTCCAGGCCACGCTCTGTCCGAAGAAGTCCCCAACTGGAAATCCCTTGCCTTAGACCAGAACTGTGGTATAATAAGAAATATATTTGGCTTGCCCCCAGTTCCCAGCAGAGAGCTCCTAAAACCCTTGGAATTTCTTGAGTAAAAGAGTCTCTTTTGTCATTCATAAGGAGCCTCTTTCCTGCACAGCTGAATGTATGCTAATGAGGTAAGGAGGGTGAGACACCTGGAGAGTATCAGAATGGAGCAGTCAGTCACCAGAAAGACTAAGTGATTAGAGGCCTGGAACTTTCAACCCCACCCACCAACCTCCAGGAGGCAGAAGGGGAAGGGAGCCCCACATCTGGGCTCTATAAAAGATATTAAAAAAAAAAAAAAGATTTTATTTATTTATTTGACACAGAGAGAGAGATCACATGTAGGCAGACAGAGATGGGAAAGGAAGTTCCCTGCTGAGCAGAGAGCCCGATTCAGGGCTGGATACCAGATCCTGAGACCATGACCTGAGCCAAAGGCAGAGGCCCAACCCACTGAGCCACCCAGGTGCCCCTGGGCTCTATAAAAACTCTTGGGTGAGATCTGATGAGGTTCCATATCAATGAGTACATCCACGCGCCAGAAGCCTGGAGCCCCCCAGTTCTACCCATGGGACAGAAGCTCCGGCATCTGGAACCTTCTGGACCTTACCCTAACTATCTCTTCCTCTGGTTGTTCGTTTGTCTCCCTTCTCATCTCCTTTATGATAAACTGGTAAATGCAAGGACACTAGTCCCCCCTTACATACGGTTTCAAGTTACCCATAGCCAACAGCAGTCTGGAAGAAGACGATCCTTCTGACATCTCATCAGGCCAACAGTAGCCTAATACTATGTCACAGAGTATTTTTTGCCCCATTTGCCCCACCTCATCACATGAAGGCATCTTCTCATCTCACATCACCACAAGAAGGGCTAGTACAGCACCAGAAGATATTCAGAGACAGACCACATTCACTTAACTTTTTTTTTTTAAGATTTTATTTATTTATTCAACAGGTAGAGATCACAAGTAGGGAGAGAGGCAGGAAGAGAGAGAGGGGGAAGCAGGCTCCCTGCTGTGCAGAGAGCCCAATGTGGGGCTCGATCCCAGGACTCTGGGATCATGACCCAAGCCGAAGGCAGAGGCTTAACCCACTGAGCCACCCAGTCGTCCCTCACTTAACTTTTATCACAGTATACTGTTGTAATTGTTTTATTTTATTATTACCTATTGTTTAGTTAATCTCTGACTGTGCCTCATTTGTAAATTAAATTTTCTCATTGGTGTGTATGTATAGGAAACACACAGTGTATGTAGGGTTTTGTACCATCTGTGGTTTCAGGCATTCGCTGTGGGTTTTAGACCACATTCTCTGTGGATAAAAGGGGACTAGTGCAATCTCTGAGTTCCACAGGAAAATTAGTCAAATCCAAGGAGGGAGTTATGGGAGCCTCTGACTTAGAGCCAGTCGGTCAGAAGCAGAGGTAACAGCTCGGGCTTGTGACGGGCATCTGAAGCAGGTGAGGTGGTCTTGTGGGGCCGAGCCCTTAGCCCATGGGATCTGATGTTTCTAAGTAGACAGTGTCAGAATTGGGGTACACCGTAGGACACCCAACTGGTGTCACAGAATTGCTCAATGTGTGGAAAACCCACACATCTGGTATCAGCGTTGTTGCAGAGCAGTGAGAATGAGGGAGAGACACAAAAGGAGTGAGTTTTCCCCTCCCAAGGGTTTGGAAAACTGCCCTGAAGGGCCAGAGGGTAAATATTTTAGACTTTGCAGGCCATAAGGTCTTTGTTGAAGCTATTTATCTCTGACACTATAATGAGAAAGCAGCCGCAGACGATGCGAAAACCAAGAGGTATGGCTATGTCACAATTAAAATGTATTTGCAGAATCAGATGTGGGCCAGAATTAGCCTTTGGGTCACTGCTTGGAGTCCTCTGCTTCTGGCTGCTGTGAGGCTGTGACCCCTCTCTTGGAACCAAGTCTCTCCTTTATCCCTCCAGGTTGAAGGAAACTCCTATCTCAGGCCACCAGAGGAAAGTCAAAACTTTAAGACATCCATATTAACTCTGTTCCGCGAGAACCACTAAAACAACAAGTTTCAGCTTTCTGTTGTCCTGATTTCCATTCTGGATGAACATTACCTTGGAAAAACCAATTTGAGCATCGTTGATTTGCTCACCTGTCGTCTCCCAGAGAAGAATTCTTAAGCAACCCAAAGACCTCGAAGAAACAATGAAATTGGAGCCATTATTTTTGCTTTGCTGATCCCGTAAACCTAGATGGAGTTCTCAAGCATGGTTCAAGGTCAGCTTACTTTTGCTTCTTTCCCTACAGTCATTCTGTAAGGGGAGGCTAATGGGTAGGAAGTGGACAACAGAATAATGGTCCCTTTCCCAAGGAACCCAACGTCAAGGTCCCTGTTTTTTCTTTCTTTGTCTTTTTTTCCCCCTTTCCTGTTATAATAGGAACTTCATGGTTCAACAGGTTCTATAAAGTATTTGGCAGAAAATGCATTCTGAGCTACAACTCGCTATAAATAATAATAATAATGATGATAGCTAACGTTTATTGGGAGCCTACTACACACCAGTCACTTTGCCAAGTGTTTTGTGTGCATCACCTCATTTAATTCTCAAGACAATTCTGTGAGGGAGGCACTATTCTTTCTTCCACTTCTTTCGAGGAAAAGTATAGTTACAAGAGGTTCATCAGCTCCCCTAGGTCCAAAGAGCCAGAAGGTGGCAGAGTCAATTTGGAACAAAGGTCTCTCTGACTCCAAAGCCATTTCCCCTAGCCATCATACCAAGGTGCCTCGGCATCTAGGAGACCATACCCCCCTGGTATGCACTGTCTGTGTAATTCCCTCCACCCCCAGCGTGATGAAAGGAAAGGAGCCCCCCCATTCTAAAGGGCACAGTTGAGATTCCTGACATTCTTTTAAGGCCAACCCCACTTAATAAAGTACTTCCACTGATGTTCTAGTAAATAAATTCAAGATAAGCTAGAGGGCTTAATTTCAGACAAAACAATGTATTCGGTGGAGGCAAGTACCACAGAGCTAACTTAATAAAGCTTCTTCATCTGTGGGATCTTTCAGACTACATCAAAATATAACACTGAAACTGAATGGCTGTACACAGATAATTTAGAGTTGATATCATCTCTACCCAATGGTGTGCTTTATGGATGTTGTTAACTATGCCGCCAGGTATCGCCAAGCATTCTACTTAGAAACCATATTTAATTCCCATAAGAATTCCCTACATCAGTCAAGACAGTCTAGGCTCTGCTATGGAAACAGGCAACTTCAAAATCTCAGAGGCTTATAAACAAAGGTTAATTTCTGGCTCAGGCCACATCTCTATCACGGACAGCCAGAGACTCTGCTACTCTGAAACCAGGTAGCAGAGCATGCACCACCTGGAACAGTCCTGGCTAGAATCCAGAACACTCCTGGTTGACATTGCAGAGGGAAAACAGGATGTCTGGAACATCTCACTTCGCCAATTCACTGCTCAAGCCTAGAAATGTCATGTGTCCCTTTTGCACACATTCATCAGCTGGAGTCACAGGACAAAGGGAAAGAAAAGAAATGTTTGCTCTAAGGCAAATGCTGTTATTGTCCCGCCTTTTGCAAAAGAAGAAAGAAAAGCTAAGATGTCCATCAAAGGTTATACAGTTAGATAAATGGTTGAGCCAAGATTTGACTCTCTGACTCGCTCTTCACCGTGTCTGACAGAGACAGAATTATAAATAGGCTTCCAGAAAGCAAACTAGGTTACAACACAATCCCAGCTGTGATTAAATCCCAGTTGTGATACAACATGTAAAGCTCAAAGGAACTACAGGGGATGAATCACTGTAACAGAGAGGTGGAAGGACGAAAAAATAAGACAGAGCCTCGTGGCTTGAGTTGCCTCTTGAAAGATGGGGAGCGGCATTGCCCGTGCACGGAGATGGAGGAGAGGAGCAGTGAAGGCTGTGATGCAGTCTGGCAGAAGCAGGAGGGGGAACTGGAGAGAAGGTGAGCAGAAATGCAGCAGGAGATGAGGAAAGAAGCAGACTGGGACCAACCATAGGTTTTGTCCTCTCAGCGGCAAGGAGATGCAAACAGGGTATAATTCCAGAATAACATACTCACAACTAGAAAAAAAGCACTGAAGGCACAAACCCACTCAATATGAGTCAAAAGCCTCATTTTTTATAGAAGTATAACATTTCTTGGGCTCTACAGAGTGCCTGGCACACTACATTGTAGGTGTTTTATAAATATTTATTGAATATCGAATGATTTCCAGGAGAAGTGTCTACGAGGTTTAGAGTTTGCCCTGAGGACAAAAACAGGAAGAGGTACTAGAAGTCTGGCGATAAAGGGAACCCTGCAAAGAACTTTCTGGATTGAGTTTGTCACTGAGGACACAGAACACCAACATGCTGGCAAACAGCCAAGGCAACAGGAAAGACGAAACGCTAGCACAAACTGTGTGGGTCAAGGTTTAACTAGTCTTGCAGTGAATGGGGCTGCCATATGGAATTGTTTTTATTTGCTGTGGGTAATTTTCTGTGGAAGAGCATCCTCCTAACCCAGCATAATGAAGCCGATTATTCGTGCATAGAATCAGCAGCAAGGGGAAAAAAAAGGAGAGGGAGAGAGAGACAGAAATGCAGTCATGAAAAACACTCTTATGAGTGAGCTATTGCCTGGGCTGGTCTCCATGAGCGGGGACCCTCCTGGATGGACCACCAAGGAGATGACAAGGGCTGGACTGTCAAGTATACTGACCAAGAGCTCAAATCAGATTTGAGGGTTTCTTATCCCAAATACTGAGTGGAGAGAGACGTCTTCTCAGGGGACTTTCTGACACTGACTCCGTTTCCCGAGAATGGGCCATTCCATTTCCTGTCTCCTGAATTCTGACCCCTAGGAGGAAACTTGCGAGATCTAAAAACTGGATAGAGGATGCTCAGGGAAAAGGACTGATTTTATTAATGGGATTGTTTGTAGGACTGGATGGATCTGGGCTCACATCCTGAGGGTAATGGTGAAGATTCCTTGCAAGAGGACACACGAATTACAGAAGGATCACCAGGCAGGTGGGTGGAGAATGGATGGAAAGAGAAGGTGTTAGTCTTGCAGTAGCAACTGTGCCAAAGCTGACTGTAACAGGCCAGCTGAGAGATGATGAAGACTTCAGTTTTAGCTGTCGGGATGGGCACATGGAAGAGGGGAACTGTATTCACTTGCTAGGGCTGCTGTAACCAAGCACAGCCCTGGGTGCCTTAAACAACAGGAGTGTACTGTCTCACACATCTGGAGGCTACAAGGTTGAGGTCAAGGTGTAGGTGGGGTTGGTTCTTTCTGAGGGCCATGAGGGATGGATCTGTCCTCTCCTAGGTCTTGGTGCTTTGCTGCTCATCTTTGCTATCCTTTGGCTTCTGCCACATCGACCCCATCTCTGCTTTTATCTTAACATGGCATTTGCTTTGTGTGTCTTCACGTGGTCTTTCCTCTGTGCATGTCTGGTGTCCAAAATTCCTCTTTTTATAAGGACACCAGTGGTACTGGATTAGACCCCGTACCCTACTCCTGTATCATCGTATCTTAATTAATGACATCTGCAAAGACCTTATTTCCAAACAAGGACATACTCTGAGGTACTGGGGTTAGAACTTCAACATGAAAATTTTGGTGGGACACAACTCTGCCCGTGATGGGACCCATTCCAATAGTATTTTGGAATTATAATTAAAGTGTCTTGGTGATCAATTTTATTATTTATGGATTAAAATAGTTTTCAGAGAATGGAAATATTAGCATATATTGGGAGCATTTCCGATTCAGGCAGGGGTCAGTTTCAATGGCAATGTCCTTAGTGGAAACTGAATTATGTCGCTCTGTGGTGCTGGCGGCTGTCCTGTGCTCTGTGGAATGTTTAACAGCATCCCCGGCCTCCACTCACCCCATGCCAGCAGCCCCCACCCCTTCACCCTCAGAGGTGAGAACGAAAAATGTCACCAGATATTGCCAAATGTCCCCTGGTGGGCAACATCACCATGGTCTATGGTATGATTTTTCATAAAATATGTAAGCAGTCCTTCACATTTTTTTAGAAAAAGGACAGAAGGTGAAGATACATGAAAACATGAAGATGGGAAGAAAGCGATGTAGGCATGGACCCGGCAGAGTCCTACAGTTTTGGGGTCTTAGCTTGCACGGATGTGGCGAGGGGCTCAGCACATGCTGTGTTGTGTTTACTGGGCACAAATACAATGGTGACTTATGCTCCAGAGTTCAGACAGTGGGTTCCGTGATCTTGTGACAGTCACACCACACTTTTAACAAAAACACTGTCTTCCCTGCTCAGAACACTGTCTGCCAAGCCAAACACAATTATAGATAGGGGTCTGACCGCATTTTCCTAACTGGCTCCAGGGCATTCTACCTCTTTGATATCATGCTTTCCCTGAGCTAAAAGGTAGCAAAGGGTACATCAAGTCTTTATCTCTGATCGTTTTAATGAAATCAGTGGGAATCTAAGAGGCAGTATTATTAACAGCTAAAAGCAAGGGCTCTGGTGTGTTACTCTGGATGGGTTACTTTCTGAGTCTCCATTTTCTCATTTGTAAATGGGGTAAAAATAGTCTCTCAAAGGATTCATTGTGAGGATGGAGATAATAAATGAAAAGTACTTAGTAAAGGCCCTTTTTGTCAGCGAAGTGTGACCAGAAAGATAAAGGAACTGGATATTAAGTTATAGGAGGAATAATTAAACATTTACTTTGATAAGAGGGGGCATAAGGGCTGTCTTTCAAGTGTCTGATGGGATCCTAGGAAAAGGGAAGAATTTTTCCAAAACACAGAACTAGAGATAAGAGAGGCATAGTTAGGCTCAAGAAGTTTTCCAGCAACTGTATCGACATGGCTAACAACTGGAAAAAGAGCTGAGCAATGGTTGAGCACAAGCTCTTGGGGAAACTCCTCAGCTGGAAAAGAGAAAACTCCTACGTATTTGTCAACACCCACCTCAGCTGTCCCTACCTGTGGAAGGCCCCAGATCACCTTGATGGTCCAGCCTGAACTTAGCATCTTGAACTTGACTTCTCAAGATCATACAGTTGTTACTGGTTTACCTATTTTTTTCTGCACCTGCATGGTGAACTCCTCCAGGACAAGAACTCAGTTGTCTACTCCCGTTAGTCACACTGCCTATCATAATGCCTGGAACCAAGCAGATGCATAGAAGATGTCAAAAAGGAAAAAGAATGGAATGGACAGAGATATTTCTGATTTGGGGAGAGGGCTACAGTTGGTCACCTATACATTTTCAGCTAACTCAAATATGTGATTATTTCTTGGTTCTGTTTTCTAACATCCAACTCACCAAAGCCTTATCAGGCTGGATACCCATCAACAAAACAACAGCTTGAAGCCAGAAAGAGAAAAACACATTCGGTTCACTGCTTTGTTTTTTTTGTTTTTCCAGCCCATGCCCAGTGGCCCGTTTTGTGGTAGGCATGGTTCTTCCCGTGATTGGTCAATCTGAGAGTCAATTGGCTCAAACAACTGATTATAGACTGACTCAGCTTCCTGCCTTCCAGCAATAAGTGGATGGTCAAAGACCTGCAAGGGAATGAAGAATTGTAAAGAAGTATGTCCTTAGTTCTAATAACAAAATAAAAATAACTTGTCTTCAAGTTGTACCCAGGCTTGTAAAGCCTCATGTTACGAATTTCTATCCTACAGTGTCTGAAAGATGAAAAGGTGCATAATCAATTGAAGAAGCTGGTCAGTCTGCCCTCCATCCTCTTTTCTGTACTTCCTAGTTCAGAAGATGTGGGACATCTATATTCTTTTTAAACCTCTCCACAGAGATGCCTGTTCCCTTGAGCCAGTGGGCAGATGACTATTCGCAAGCTTGCAAATAAATAAAAGTTGCAAATCTGGAATGGGAAGTGAGAATTATTTTCTAAGAATGGCTTATGGTGAGGAGTTACAAGAGGAAGAAAAGAACTGGAGGCTGATTAGCTGTGAAGTGATTGAAATGGAGGGGACCATGGTTTCTCTTCAGATCGTATAAATCTTTCACCTTTTACTAAAGTGTTCAAAAATTTGCATTTTGCACTAGTCTCAGAAAAATCATTTATTAAAAAAAATGGACAGAATTATTACTTAACATAGTATATCCCTTAGCATTTTACGTGTTTGTTTTCTTTTGCTTTATTTTTTCTTAGGATAAGCATTTCAGTTCGAGTCAATGAACAAATGTTGTGGACCTACTATGCACAAAGCACAAAAGTGGGAAGATGGATGAATAGACATGGCTTTTGTTTCAAGATGTTATGAACATAGTGATGGGAAAAGATCACTACAGTTGTATTTATTTTAAGGATAATAGCTACCACTTATGAATGCCTATCATGTTCTTTTACAAAAGTTGACAGTGTAGATCTCCTTTTAATTTTTTGAGGAATCTCCACACTCCTTTCCAAATGGCTGCACCAACTTGCATTCCCACCAACAGGGTAAGAGGGTTCCCCTTTCTCCACATCCTCTCCAATGTTTGTTGTTTCTTGCCTTGTTAATTTTTGCCTTTCTAACTGGTGTAAGGTGGTATCTCAATGTGGTTTTGATTTGAATCTCCCTGATGGCTAATGATGATGAACATTTTTTTATGTGTCCCATAACCATTTGTATGTCTTCATTGAAGAAGTGTCTGTTCATGTCTTCTGACATGATTATCTGTTTTTTGGGTGTTGAGTTTGAGAAGTTCTTTATAGATCTTGTTTATCAGCCCTTTGTCTGTAGTGTCATTTGTGAATAACTTCTCCCATTCCATGGGTTGCCTCTTTGTTTTGTTGACTGTTTTCCTTTGCTGTGCTGAAGCTTTTCATCTCAAAAAATTACAAAGAGAGCTATCCTATGACCTGGCAACTGCACTACTGGGCATTTACCCCAAAGATACAGATGCAGTGAAAAGAAGGGCCATATATACCCCAATGTCATAGCAGCAATGTCCACAACAGCCAAACTATGGAAAGAGCCGAGATGCCCTTCAGTAGACGAATGCATAAAGAAGATGTGGTACATATATACAATGGAATACTGCTCAGTCTTCAGAACGGATGAATACCCAACTTTTATATCAACATGGATGGGACCGGAGGAGATTATGCCAAGTGAAATAAATCAAGCAGGGAAAGTCAATTATCATATGGTTTCACTTACTTGTGGCACATAAGGAGTAACATGGAGGACATTAGGAGAAGGAAAGGAAAAGTATGTGTTTGCAGGAGGGGGGGGATTCGGAGCAGGAGATGAACCACAGGAGACTGTGTACTCCGAGAAACAAACTGAGGCTTTTGGGAGGGATGGGGGCGGGGGGTGTGGGTGAGCCCCATGATGGGTATTAAGGTGGGCACATATTGTATGGAGCACTGGGCATTGTATGTGAACAATGCATCTAGAAACACTATATCAAAAACTAATGATGTACTGTATGGTGACTAACATAACACAATAATAATAAAAAAAAGTTGATAGTGCAGACTGGTTAAGATCCGGGAGCCTAGAGGCAATATATCTCGTTTAAAACTCTGACCCAACACTTAATTTGCTGTGTGAAAACTGAGAGAGTTCCTTAAGCTCCCTGAATCTGCTTCTCATCCTGTCTACTTCGTGAGGTTATTGTGAGAATTGAATGAGTTAATATAACCTAAAGCACTTGGAAAAATTCAGTTAGTACCGCATATGGTAGCTAAAATGCCTCTGTGCATTTGTTATACCTAAAGGCAACCTTCTATTATGCCTATTTCACAGATAAAGAAACTGAGGTCCAGAGGGGTTAAGTACTATATTTAACAACATAGAGCGAGAAAGGGTTGAAGGTAGATTGCAAATCTCAATCTGACTCTAAAATTCATTTTTTTAAAAGATTTTTTCTAAATTTATTTGTTTGACAGGCAGAGATCACAGAGAGAGGGGGAAGCAGGCTCCTTGCTGAGCAGAGAGCCTAATGCAGGGCTCAATCCCAGGACCCTGGGATCATGAACTGAGCCGAAGGCAGAGGCTTAACCCACTGGGCCACCCAGGCGCCCCTAAAATACATTTTTTTAAAAAATTTACTTATTTATTTTAGAGAGAGACAGTATGAGTGTGAAGAGGGGCAGAGGGGGAGAGAGAGAGAAAGTAGGGCTCTGTGCCATACTGGGCACAGAGCCGAACGTGGGGCTTGATGTCACAACCCTGAGATCAAGACCTGAGCTGAAATCAAGCGTTGGATGCTTAACGCATGGAGCCACCCACATACCCCTCTAAAATTCATTTGCAAATTCATTCATTCATTCAAATGCAATGAATGAATGAATGAATGAATGAAAATTCATTCATTCAAATGCAACTCATAAATGCATTTTTTTCCACTGCATTTCACTGCATCCAAGGTAATAATAGTATAATCAAGGAAATATGTGAAAATGGAAGATTTGAGTAGACACTTTGGGGATGCAGGGGGAAATGGATGGACGGATTCATGGAAGAGGTAATGCTTGAGCACAGCTTGGAGGAAGAATTTACCCACCCGACTTAACCTCATGTCCCCAGGGTAGACAGCGTCTGTGTGCTTTGGGTCTACATCATCGATTGCCAGCGTTTTTGTCAACTTGGCAACGTTTCTGTCTTAGACAAGCCATAGTTGGTACATAGTAAGTGCTCAGGAATTCTCATTGGAGTGAAGAATGAAGGAATAGAGGAATGAATGAATGAGATCAGTGTTCCAGATTTTTAACCAAACTTCAGCTAAGTACCTCAGTAATATTCAAGCAGCATACCAGCCAGTCTCCTTATTACAAAGTAGTTGGCTTCTCCTTCGTCTGGAAAGAGACCGGTGTATTTTCAGAATCTACTGTGAACCCAGAATGCCTGTAGGCTTAATGAATAATCCCTCTTTAAAATGAAAAATGCACAAACAGAACACTGCAAACTGATCCTGTGACAAGATTTCAGCCCTGTAGGTAATCTGTTCTTTTTCAAACATAATCTTTTCCCTATGTACTTGATCCATTATGCTAATTAATGAAAACACCAGCTTTCAAGACTGTGCCCAGGTTTTGTTTTTGTTTTGTGTAGTAAAACTCTATCATTTTAACAACATGCATTGCCTGAGAAGAGAGATGCACCCATTCTCTGAATCATGTCTTCCCCAGGACACACAGTGAGAAAACATACGCGTTCTCAGAACAAAGGGCTTCATCAAGAGCATTCCCCTCAAGGAATCAGAAGGTGGTTGAAAAAAGAAGACAAATACACAAAACATAAGGCAAATGATGGTAAAGGTAATGGCAAAAAACTGTGTGCGACTGAGCCCAAGTTGTTTGAAAACGACGTCCATTCCGAGCGGATGTTTTTTGTTTTTGTTTTGTTTTTGTTTTTGTTTTTTTTATTTATTTTTTTTACAATTTCAAGTTCATTGGAGTATAACTGCAGAAAGGTAGTTTCTAAATTACTTCTGGTGGACTTAGCCTTGGCCAAAATGTGAAAAGAATAATAGTAATTCACCCCACGGCTTTTGATCGTTCAAGCAAAATGGTTTACCTTTAAACATTTGAATATCGTCTTTCCTCATTAAGGCTGTATGTTAAGTAGGAAACTCAACAGGGAAATAAAATGGGAGACTGGTGTCCTTTCCCATACATATATATTTGCTCCAATATAAACTTTACATTCAAGGACTTAGAAAAAAATAAACTGCTCAGATAAGCCAGGACATTTTGGAATTCTGTCCCATTCCCTACTCCTGCATGAAGTTGCTACAGTTATCTTTAACATAAAGACCTTGTATTTCAGATAGATTTGATTACGCCTCTTCCATTTGTGTAGTTAGTTGCTTTAGGACATCCTGTCCAATACCCCATAGCCTTGCTTAAAACCTTGTAGGGCTCTGATAGAAACCTAGATTCCCTTTGGCCTGGAAAAATTAGATATCTTTGGTTCTCAAAAGAGATTTGCAAATTTTTGCTTAAGGAAACAACAACAAAAAATGTCATGGAAACATGGAGAGAAGCTTTTTGCCATGGTGACCCTAGTGATGATATGGCTCCAGAAAAGATGGGCATCGAAGGCTACCATACCCTGGGGAGAAGAGATTTCAGAGATGCCGGTCATTACCAATTACTCAGCACTTAACCTCCTTCAGACTCAGTTGTACACACTTGAAATATATTAATATACCCAAAAGCACAGCGAGGTGAGCGCTCTCTACCTTTGTGTTCTACAGTTGAGAAAATGGAAGCAGAGAGAGGTAAAGCATTTTTCCCAAGGCTGCACAGTCAGTAAGCAGAGACGCTGGGATGAAAACCAGCCCCGTCCCAGGCTCAATGTATTTACTCTCCATTCTGTAGGGTCTCTCCAACCACAGAGTGAAAAGGGTCAGAGCAATTCTACTGGGAAGATCCCAACAGGGTATAATCCTCCCCCCCTGTGAATTCCCCATTGGCTTTCTGGGGTTAACAGCATTTATCATATATACCAGTTACTAACATCAGCTTTGTCTTTTCAAGGTGACCCTTGACTCGGAGTGGCAGGGATCCAAGATTCTAAATGTGAGCACCGCAAAAAACACCAAAGCCCTGAAAATTCCGTGTGCTGGCTTGAGGGCAAGCCAAGTCTGGGTTTATAGAACTTTTCTACCACTTAATTAACGGGCAAAACTTGTGCAAGCCATTCAAATTCTCTGAATCAGTCTGTTCCTCTAGAAAGTAGCAGTATCATCCATTTTGAAGGAATTCTAGGAGGATTAAGAGATTTAATATGTATGGGGCCCACAGGAGTTACTCAAAGGATATTGGTTCCCATGCTCATCACTGGGATGCTTATACCACAAGGACCTAAGAATATCTACCTACTTTCCATCCGTTACAGTACCTAGCAGCACTCTTTTACATACTGAGTAGGGCCTCAATAACTCTTTGAAAGTACCGCGATTGTTTTATTTTGTAAATAAAACATTAAGTTGAAAAAGACGACGGCAGACCTGACGCGTTTAGTGGAAATGTCATTGCAGAAATGGAGCTGAAAATTAGGTGTATGATTCTTGTTAAATATTTCTCAAAATTGGGAGCCTGCTATCACAACCAGGGGGGAAACAGTAATCATTTCATTATTCCTAATGAAAAGTTTTGGCAAACTGTGAAGAAGATGTATCTCCTGGAGAAGGACCAGAGGTAAGCAGTGAAAATTCATTAAAAGGTCAGAAAAAAGGGTCCGTGTGAAAAGGTTAAAAATAATTGGAATTAGCCCAGAAAGGAAAAGACTATGTGGCAACATAATTACTGTCTTCATTCTGCCACAAAATGAGGTGCCCTCCATCACTTCCATCTTGGATAATGAGAATACAGGAGGAGCTGACCTTAAAAAGAAAGCAAAGGCAAGGTAGGCACACAGTTCTTGGGACTTTTTTATTTGACAAAGGAGACACTTGAAAGGTTACCTGAAGCAATGTTAGAATTGTCTACCCAGGAAAGCCCGTCTTTCAGGTGTGGTATGTCCGGAACATGGGGGCCAAGAGGGAGGACTTGTTACATCCTAACAAAGAATGGTTGAGACAAAAGGCAAGAACCTGGACCAAGCAGCTTTTGGTGGCTCCTCGAGCTCTTGGATTTATAATTCCTTGAATGTGAGTCTCAATCGTCAGGTCCCCAAGCGTCCACACTGCCGCCATTGTGTTCAGCCCAATTACGGGGACCTTTTTGGGAAATGAGGACTTGTGTCTGCCGCAGAGCCGTGGAGGAAATAAAAGGTCAGCTCTCAAAAGCCCAGCTGGGAGCCAACCCTGCTTCTTTTGACCTTCCAAACTCCCCATTAGAAGGGCAGTGATCTCAGCGACTTACCAGCATGGGCAGCTGGGGCTGTGATTACATGAAATGCTGTTAAAGGGCTGAGTTAATACTTCAGCAGGCACAATGGAGGCGGATGGGCATTCTGGAAGGATCAAGTCTACTTATATGGGGATGAGGGGAGACCTGGTAAATACTAGTCTGACTATTATCCCTCAGATGCTCCGCAGAGTCTATGAATTTACAGATGGCTTTTTAATAGTGTGTGTGGGGGGGGAGGGGTCATTTTAGATATTTGGGGCTCCCTTTCTTTAGAAAGAAACCTCTCCCCCTTATATCTCCTCTATTTCTCATTCCCAATCCCTGGCATTCTTATCTCTTTAAGGGGTGCCCCTCCCTTCCTCTCTTTGGCTTTCAGGAAGAACTGTCAGTCATTTGATTCCATCTCTCCAGTTTCCTACTGGATTGGGGATCAGGGCTGGAGCTTAAGTCCCTTTATTAGAGGAGACGGAACAGGGAAACCTTTGACATTGTCTGGCCCTGAAGCAGAGCAACTATAAGACATCCAGATCTGAAAATGTCAAGCCTGGCTATCTCTTAGCATGACTCTTGTTACTCTGTTAATAATCTTCCCTTTCCTACTCTGAATTTTCTTTCCAAATGTCTTTTCCATTAACCTAAAACCTGCATATGTTGTGTTTAAAGAAGGGGTCCGGGCACGTTCTAAGTCCTGGGATCAATCCAGCTCCCCACAGAAATGATTGGATCAAGTGGTGGGGAGTGGGAAGGGAGTGGAGAAGAACCCGGACGGCAGAGAAGGAATAGATCTTATTTCACAGTGACCAAACACAAGACAAAAACAGCTGAAGAAAAACATATACGTGAGATGTGCCTGGAACTCCACTCCTCTCTGCAGGGGAGGCATGAGCTAAATCATGGAGGAGGAGATTTAAGCAATAACAACATATCTTTCTACATTGCAAACACCTACCCTTCCTAGGATCATAGGGATACGAAAATGTCCCATACTTTTTCCATAGGTTTCATGAATCATCAAATTCTCAACAATGGGCATCTCTGAAGCCCAGTTTAAGAACCCCGATTTCAGAGATCTTCTCCCTGGAAGCGGTTATGTGTGAGTCTGAAGCCATATAATTCCATGCCTTAAGGGAAATGCTGGAGAGATGCCCCAAGGTCATTCAAAACTTCCCCTTCTGTGCACTTAAAACTCTACTCCCTCTAGAGGCTGGGCAGGTAATGCAGCTGAATGGAGCTTCTAAGACCAAGAGGACGCTTGCCAGTTGACAAGGGGCAACCACCGATGGTACCAGGAGTGCCCCCTCAGAGGCACATTGCTAGGTCTCCCAAGTTTTTGAGAAAGACCAAAATTCTAACTTCTATGTTAGATCTCCTAGATTTGTTGCTGATGTCTGCCTGCTCGTTTTGTTTTCGTTTTTGTAACTAATTTGCAGAAAAAATATACTTAAAAAATACTTTAAAACGCTCTGCCGTGATGTGGTAGCATAGAGGTGTTATGTGTTCCTGCTGGGTGAAGGGAACATGGAACTCTACTATTTTTGCAACTTCCGGTGAACCTGTAACTATTTCAAAACATAAAGTTAAAAAAGAAAAAAACAAGATATGGCTCAAAACAACACATTCCATAAATAAAATAAAACCAGGTTGGGCGAGAGAATTTACCCTACCTGCCTCCAGTCTTGAGGCGAGGCTTTGCTTCTTGAGAATTATTAACTCACCCAAAGGCAAGAACAGACAGTAGCAAGGATACCCATAAGAGGACTTTTCATTACACTGTTACTTTTGAGATAACAAGCTATTTCTTCTAGGGAAGCTCACTGGCTGAGAAGTAGAAAACAATGTTACTAGAATTCTGACAACCCCAACTATATGAACTTCAACTGTGTGGAAGAGATTTTATCAAGGTTGATGGTTAAGTGTGACCTGGGACCAGAAGAACGGAGGGGTCCTAACACACGTTCAGAAAGGGGTGTGGGCAGGAGAGGGTTATACAGGCCAAATGAATTCACTTTAGAGTCAGTACGCCCGAGTTTGAATTCCAGTTTGGCTCCTTACTGGTTGAAAGACCTTGACCAAGACTCATCCATGTCATTCTTCATCATATAAAATGGGGATGATAGAATTCTCCACTTCCCAGAGCTGAGACAAGATCACACGTAATAACGCCTTGTGAAAGGTCTCGGTAATCTTTGAAGTAGCAAACAAACAGAAATGGTTTTTGTTGTTATGTGGTGGAACATAATCCCTATGATCAATTTTATGACCTGGCAAATCAACTCCCTATGTTTCCAAGCCCCTATATTTTTATTGAGTTCAGAGGGGCTCGTTGTTTCAAACAAGGGAAAATAAAGCTTCTGTCCATCACCTCGTTCTGGGACGCATATGACACACCTGGGAAAGCTTAACATTAACAAAATGCCGTGTGTTGTAAACCACGCATTAATGCCCCTTCATTATTCTTCTCAGGTCAGTCTTTATTCATTGTTCTCCCCCTTGACATTATTTTCTGTCGCTTACGCGGTGATCTGAATATCCATCTGGTTGAAGGGGCAGTTTCCTTCTATGAAGTAGGAGTCCAGCCCAGTGACTTACGTGGAAGTAAGGAAGCCTAGTAACTGTCCATACGATAGCTGTCTTCTGAGACCCATGTTTTACACAGTCGCCTGAGAGAGAAGCTCCCCTCCTCATCACACAGACCAGTTTGTTTCCATTCCATTGCTGTTCAACAGGATGTAGAAAGTGGAAGTTCTCATAGGTCTTCTGGAAACATTTTCTTTATCGTTCCAGCATTTTCTCTTGCCTGTGTTCCCCATGTTCTCCAACCTTATTTCCTGTCACTGCTTCTCACTTGGCTCTAGCAATGCCAGCCTGCTTGCCTGTGCTGGAGCTGTCCCAGCTGAATTCATTTGGCCGACATCTGTGGCTCTCTCAAGATTCAGGTACAGTCTTGTCTCCTCCAGGAAGCCCTCCATGGAGGCCTGGAGTTGGCCTCGGTCTCCCCCACACGGGTTTCTGTTCTGGTCTTTTTTACCTCTTCCCATTTAATTAAGGCAGTCATGTCTATCTCCCCTACCACATATGAGTTCTTGAGGGATCTCACACTCTTCCTGGTTCCTTTCTGTATCCCTAGAACCCACCATAATCTTGGGATTCTCTGGAGATGTTTGTTGAAGGAGATTTAAGTTGAAATGAATTTAGATTCTAAGGTTTTGGAGATAAAGGCTATATCCTTTTCGGTTCAGTACTGAAAGCTAATTCCTAAAACTATCCCTGGAACAAAGTCATGAGTCAGTAAATATTTGCGGAGGGAACAAAGGAACAAATGAATGAACATACATTGGCTTAAATATTAGTGATGGTGGAAAGGGAGCATTCTTCTTGGGCCCATCTGAAATCATTTCATCACTACTCTTTTTCTGTGACTGAACCCTTTGGTCTTAATTCACAGTGCTGTGTGATTATTTAGCAGATGATATAAAATAGCAGGATAAACTCACAGACTGTACTCAGAGCCAGAGGACTTGGACTAAAATCCCAACTCCACCACTACTATCTGTCTGGCCTTGGCCAAGTGGTGGAACCTCTCTGGGCCTCTGTTTCCTCTTTGTAAAATGGAGGGTAATAATATTACCTCCCAGACTAGTAAGGATTTAGTGAGTATAAAAGAGACACTTAGAAGAAAGCCCAACACACTTTAAGTGCTCATTGTTAAGTGTTATTACTTAATATTAGGAGTCAGAGTTATAATAACATTTAAGATAATTTTAAAAACATTTAATGAGCACCTACTATGTGCCTAACACCGAGTTAAACCCTGGGGAGGCAAATATGGAGGGACATGGTGCTTGCACAGGTCAATCATAATTTATAGAAACTGGAAATCTAATCTGGTGCTATGAGTTCAGTGGGGCAGGAGTAACAAGGTCAGCAGAAGAAGCAGGTGATTCATTCTGAACTGGTGGAGTTGGACAAATAAGGTGTCCCAGAGAATGAGATTCTGAGCTAGGGGTTTGAAGGATAAATAGGGAGTTAAGCAAGAGAACATACAAGTATGGCAGGATAAATTGTTGAGATTGTGTGTGTGTTTGTGAGTGTGTGTGTGTGCCTGTGTGCATAAGGCTGGAGCGGGGCAGAACCAGAAAGGATAGAATTCATCTGTGTTTTGTTTTCTACCTCATCTTTTCTCTCCACCCCAATTTAAAGAAGGCGGCCTGGCCTTTGTGTGCCTTTGGCTTGGATGTGTTTGACCAAAAGCCACCATAGCCCTTCAGATTTTTATACTCAAAACCTAGTAAGAGAGTATGTGAATGGGGGGGGGGGGGCGTGTTTTTTAGTACATTCAATCAGAAGCTTCAGGATCAGCAGGAGGGTTCCCAAGTCTAGAAAGGGTTAATTTGGGGTTCTGAATGTATCGGGGACTGGTACCCTCCATGTTCAGTGTCTCAAGAAGGTGGCTGGACCTTTAGAAGAAATGACAAAGATGGCCACTTGTTGCCCAGTCCCTGGGCTCATGGCATGGCCACAAGTTGGGAAGCTCACCCAGCAACATGGGGGCGGTAGAAGAAGGAAAGGTGGGTAGATCCAGGCTACCAGGGGAGACCAGCATCCAGGCTGGTCTCTGCCTTTTTAGTCCAAGTCTAATCTCCATGGAAATGGAAATCATCTTCTTTGACGGGCGTGGTGGTGGGCATGTGTTATAAACAGCCAATCACAGAATCAACACGAAAGAATCCAGAATATCTGGGTTCAGGAAACTCAGAGTACATATAACCTCACCAGCCATGTACCATATTTACACACAAAACACTTTTCTGCTTTCTTTTTTCTTAGGCAGGGAAAGGCTGCCACTATGGAAATCACTGTGTGGCCATCATTGTACATAGGATGGATTTGAGAATAAAGACACAAAATTAAGTGATGGTGACTATTGTGGGATCCAAAGGCACTTAAAGGGGAACCAGGGAGGGAAACCATGTGAACAGGCATAGGTCCAGGGTTATCTAACCTTAGGCAAGGTACTTCCAACGTGAGTTTCGAAGGAGACTACCTGTTTCCATGAACCTCTTGCTTCCGGACACAACCATCACTAGAATTACTCTCTTGGGCTTTTAGAAAGTCTATGAGAAGTGAGTTTTCCTGTTCATGGTAAGGAATTTTCACTGGAGTAGCTTTCCTAGAAACAAGTATAGAATTGCAGGCACACACATACCCTGGCCTTTTATTCCAATGCAAGAGGCCGGATTTCCTGGAGATGGGAGGGTGATTTTAAATAGCAGAAAATGTCTTCAAAGGCCATTATCGAGTCTGACCTAAATGTTAGGTTGGCCCTGATCATTATGCTTCTCAGCTGTACTGTGCACTGTAATTATCAGCTCTCATGCCATCCCACCCTCACAAAGGCACCCTCTGAAGCTGTCCAAGTCACAGACTGGGCCTGTCAACTTCTTCCTTCTCCATGCCCATGATGAAATGAGAGGTGAACACAATGTACTCTTCTGAAGGAAGTTATGTAACAGGAGGCCATCTGTGACCCTGCTCCAAGGCAGCCCACAGAAGTCCCTTGTCTGTCCTCCCTATGCATTGTTCCCTGATGGCGCCAGATGTTGAACTGAAGTGATTTCTGAGGTCACCTATTCAGAATATCTCAACATTATAGAATATGAGAGGAAAAACAAGCCAGCATTGTTCCTTCGAGAGGACACTAAACAGAGCTTTCCTTTGGAAAGCTTTCCTGAGCTTTTCCAGATAGTACTTCAAGATTCAAAAACAAAAACAAAACATGGTGGGGCTTAACGCTGGTGAGTAGGATGCCCAGTGGGTACCCTTTGTGTACCCAGATGCTACGAGCATAAATCGATCTGTTCTGGAAAGCTGTTTGAGAATACAGATCTTTCTCAGCTTATGATTGGGCTACACCCTGACAAACCCATAGTAGGTTGAAAATACTCTAAGCTGAAAATGCAAATAATATACCTAACCTACTTCATTGCTTAGCCTAGACCACCTTAACATGGGCTCTGATCACTTACATTAGCCTACAGTTGGCCAAAGTCATCCAACACAAAGCCTATCTTATAACAAAGAGTTGAATATCTCATGGACTGCATTGAATACCATACTGAAAATCACAACAGCTGTCAGTGTGTTGACTGTTGATTCTCATGACTGTGGCTGACGTGAAGCTGTGCGTACTGTGCCCTAACCAGCATCCCAAGGGAGGACTGCGTATCACTTGCCCCAGAAAAGATCCACATTCAAAATCCCGAGTACAGTTTTTACTGAATGTGTACTGATTTCGCACCATCGTAAAGTCAAGAAATTTTAAGTTGGACCATGATCAGTCGGGGATTGTCTGTATTTAACAAGGGTTGGAAGACTACGTATTATTTTAGCTCTATCCTTCCACCTCCATTCTAATAAAACAATCTGAGGGCCAGACAGCTTTATGGAAAAAGGCATTCATTACTGCAAAACAGTGGGGGATAAAAACGAAAATAGCTAAGAGGTGTGGAACTGGTAAGTACTTTTTGCTAAATTCCTCAATGGAATATTTGAAGCCATGTAAAATGATGTTTACAAAGAGTTTGTAATTAGCCTGGAAAATGTTTATGTCCTGATGATTAATTTTTAAAAACCAGAATATAAAACTGAACACACAGTATGAGCTCCAGTTAAATTAAAAAATGCAGTGCAAAGACAATAAGGAGTAGATGAAAACGTTCAAGGTGGCTACTACTGGAGTCAAAGATTATGGGTGATTTAATTTATTGCATTCAATTTTTTTTATTGTATGAATTTTCTACAACAAGCATTTATTCCTTCTGTATGTTAAAAATATGTTACTTTATAATTGGATTTTTTGGTGATAAAGGTCAGGAGAGTGACTTCTTGGGGATAAGGAGGAGCTACTGACTGGAAAGGGGCATGAGAAAACTTTCTGGAAAGATGGGAACATCCTATATTTTGATCTGGGTGGTGGTTATACGGATGTAAACAGATGTACACGTTCATTGGGTGGTGCCATCAAGGTGTGTACTCCTTGTAGGTAGGTAACTGGAACCTCAACTTTAAAAACACGGCATGTTGATCCCTGCTCCCTTTTGATTCTACAGATCCTCTGATTGTCTTTCTTCCATGGTATTTTTGGCCAGCCCCTTACTTCCACATGGCTCTTACCCCTCCTGCCAAGTTGGCCTCACCCAAGCATCCTACCCTCACCTTTATGCTGTAGGCATCGTCTGGTGATAACCACATTGTCTCTTCCCTACAAAGCTCTCCAAAGACAATTCTTAGTACATCTAGTACATAATCCATTAATTATTTGCTTACCAGGAGACTTCCTGCTCCCTAGGAACAGCCCCTCCATGACCAGGGGGACCTGGTGTGCGACTACCCCAGCTCTGCTACCCCTCAGGTAGGTCAAGTCTGAGTTGTGTGTTCCTCACTGGCTCTAGGAGTTTCCCAGAGGGATTATACTCCCCATTTCTCCAAAGGTAGCTCATTCTCTAACACACCAGCTGTAGACTGAATAGTCTTGTCACCCCCCGCAACTTGATATGTTAAAAGTTAATTTCCAGTGTTACGGAATTTGGGGCGTTTTGGGAGGTGATTAGGTCAGGAGGGCGGAGGCTTCATGAATGGGATTAGTGCCCTGAGTAAAGAGACCCCAGAGAGCTCCCTTTCCCATCCTGCCATGAAAGACACAAGAAGACGTCAACCATCTGCAGCCTGGATGGGGGCTCTCACCAGAGCCTGACCAGCCTGGCACCCTGATCTCAGCCTTCTGGCATTCTGAAATGTGACAAATAAGCTTCTGTTGTTGGTAAACCTCCTTGCCGATGGAAACTTGTTATCACAGCCCTTCAGTGGCTGCTTTGCCTTCCTTGTCTCATTCTGGTCTCTTACTTCGCCTCCCAATTAAGCCGCATGCACTTGAATCCTTGCCTCAAGTGTCTGCTTTGGGAAGAAACCGAGCAAAGATAAGCACATGCATCTTCTGGGCACCTGCCTTTAGGCAGCTTGCATCCTAGTGGGGGCCACCAGCCATAAATAAGCAAACAGTAAATAAAAGATAATTGTAGGTTGGGGAAATTACCAGGCAAGAACCAAGATGATGGGATAGGGCATAAGTGGGGTGGAGGAGCTATTTCAGATACAATGGTCAGGCATGTCCTCTGGGGAAAGTGACCTTCAAACTGCGACCTGGGGAACCAGAAGGAGCCAGCCACACAAAGGGCAAGAGGGAGAGAATTTAGGAAGGGGACAGGGGAGGTGGGAAATGGGTTGCATATTTATAAACTCAACGGAGGATAGTGGGGTGGTAGCAGCGACTGAGGAATTTGGAGAATTTGCAGGGGACAGACCTTTTAGGGCTTGCAGGTAGGACAAGAAGGTCGGAACCAGGGGAAGCCACTCACACGGCTTAAGGAAGGTCTTTGCTCTGTACATGAATTTGAGCCCTGTGTGGAGGTTACTGTCTCCATCCTTAAGATGCAAATCCATTCGCCTGGCTTCAGGAAGGAGGGGAGAGGGAAAAGGGCACTGGGAGACTGCTTTTGCAACGAAGCATGTCAGGAGAAGCTGAAGGGACCCTTTGTTTCATCAGGCTAGTTTTCCCTTTGATTCCTCAATACCTCTAATTCTGCTTGTCACCAGGAAATAGGTGTGCTGTAGCTCGGTGACAGCCTTCCCCAGTGTCTATGGCAACCTGGGGATGGGGCCATTTTTCCTTCACCAAAAGAATGGGCTGGCTTCCTGAAGATAAGTAAAGCCCCATTGTTACTCCCAACTGTTACATGGGTAGCATGCACCGGAGTAATAAAGATACGACTGAATACTGCTAACGATCTTGTATGAAATAACATGGATTAAATAAATCATTTCTTTCCAGTCTAATTATAGGTACTTCAGGATGAAAATGCAAACCAGGTCTCCTTGTTTCTTATTCTAGCCATTATTTCTAGTGTTCTTTTCTTTCCTTTCATCTCTTTCTTTTTTCTTTTCTTTTCTTTTCTCTTTTCTCCTCCTCCTCCTCCTCCTCCTCCTCCTCCTCCTCCCCCTCCCCCTCCTCCCCCTCCTCCCCCTCCTCCTCCTCCTCCTCCTCCTTCCTTCTTTCTTCTTCTTCTTCTTCTTCTCCTTCTCCTTCTTCTCCTTCTTCTCCTTCTTCTTCTTCTTCTTTTTTTTAATGGCAGAGTCTGCATCTGTCCTTGCCTAAGGATTCTGCAAAAAGTTTGCTCCCGGGTTTGTGAATTAGAAGCACTTAGCTGTGTTCCTGAGAGGAACAACATGGCTAAACCCAGCGGGGTGGGTGGAGGAAGGAGCATTACTTGGCAACAAAAGTCTCCTGACTTAGAGATCAGGTGGGTGTAAGGCTCTTCCTCCCCTCTGGACAGGGTTATTTTTCCAAAGGAAAGCAGATCCTAGTATTCAACAGTATACAAAACCTCTGGTGGTTACCAGGAGACTGTAAGATAAAACCCAAGCTGTTTAGCTCAACCTCTTAGACTTCTGTTTTCATCATGTACCTTTGAACTTAACTTTTTCTGCAAAGCTTCTCCCAATTCCTCCAATGCACCAAGCTGGGTCAGGTCTCTGAGCTCTGGGGTTAGCTATGCTCTCCTCCTGGATTGCCCTTCCACCTCTTAAAGAACACCTGCCCATCTTTAAAAC
The DNA here is from genome assembly GCF_002288905.1 of Enhydra lutris kenyoni. Classification (NCBI taxonomy): domain Eukaryota; kingdom Metazoa; phylum Chordata; class Mammalia; order Carnivora; family Mustelidae; genus Enhydra; species Enhydra lutris. The sequence goes on along the minus strand of NW_019154129.1, from coordinate 4,941,037 downwards.
TTGGCTCAAGAACCTTTTTGCTCCCAAAGTTTTCCAAGGCTCCCACGTAAAACTATTCTCACCCGTGCCCACTGTATACACCTCAACCGTCATGTTGCAGCCTTTGGGACTGGGGAAATTGATTGCAGGAATGCCCCCAACGAATGGCCTGCCTGCATGCACATACTTTACTTATGAGACTGACGCGCTACCTATTGCACTAACAAGGCACCTACATACTTTGATTATAATTTTGTGGAACCCTGGCTCAGATGGGTGACTTGTAAGATAAGACTATGTACAGCAAACCTCATGCAATCAGAACTTGAAAGCACGTGTGGGTCCTTTCTTGTCCTTTTATACAACTAGGTTTACTCACTTTTAGATCTTTGCCACCACTGCAACCGTGAGCCTGGGCTCCATGACAGGAAGACGAGAGACACATGGAACAACTTACAAGCTGGTGAAATCCTAGACCAGTCCGTGCACAGCGAACCCTCCCGCTGACCGGAGATGCATGAATGAGCCCACCCAAGCTGGAAAACTCCCAGATAGCCCACAAGCTTATAAAAAATAAGAAATGGTTGTTTTAAGGATTTGGGTCTGGCTGGTCATTGCCCAACCAGCTACATGAGAAATACCATAGATTTCTTCACTCCCGCCAAGAGTAGAAAGAAGAGATAAGAGGGGTCCAGTGCCTTTACGCATTAATTCTTTCCAGCAGAGAAGCCTGGTCCCATTTATGTTCTAATCCTCGCATCTCGTAAATCAGATATAAGACTCTCACCCCTTCAAAGGCAACCCCTTATCTATTTGATCCCTTTGAGATGACAGGTCTCATTTAACCAGCTGGTTTTAAGGGGAGAGGGAAAGGGAATGGCTCCCCCTACAGGACATGTTTGACCAGCCATGCACAGTTATAAAGGATTGAAGTTTCCAGAATCAATGGTGACACCCTCTCTCACTGTAACCATCTGGTTGCTTGCTTGTTTTTGGAATGGAAGGAGAAGCTATGTTGACCACCAAGGAGGGAGTGACGGGGAAAGACCAAGAGGTGCTGGCAGAACATGAGACACTTTCAGGAAAGGGATCTGCTCTCACTGACACCCAGCCTCACATGGGTGCAGGCTAGTCCTCTCTTGACTGTATTCAAGATCACAGTAAAAAAATGTTTGAGGAGTGCTTGCTGCATGCCAGCTCTGTGCAAACCACGCAACGGTCACGTAACCCCAGATGTGGGCTCATTTTACAGACAAGGGAAAAAAATGTCAGAAGGTCACGTGCCCAAAGGCACAGAGGTATAAGTGATGGAAATGGGGTTCAAAGCAGGCCAACTTGCTCTGATGCCTGTGGACACCCTACCTCGAGGAAGGAAGCCACACTGCACCCTGCAGCCCAGTAAGGGGCTCTAGACCTTGGAGGTTGATCGGCAGGAATGGACAGAAGGAAGGAGAATTGCCTCCTCTTGATCGCACCTCAGACCTTCTTGTAAATCAGTGCTGTTAGACCTGGGTTCTTCTGCACCGATTACTCTATACTTCCAGGCATGTGGCTTTCTTCATCACACAGGCATTGGCCTAAGGGAAGAGCATCTCAGAGCCAGGCCACTTGGAGTTTTGCCCGTGTTCACCCTTAGAACCGTCCTCTCCAGTCGGCTGGATCCCACCTCATTACTGCTATCACAGAAACATAATCAACCACCTCTTCTTTTACCTTATAGTACAACCCATGTTCTAACGCTCCTACATTAGTCCATCTGATTTTTACACCAGACTATTTCCAAATATATATAACCACATAATTATAACTTTATAAGCCATTTATTCAAATTCATTTTTTGAAAGATTTAAAAGATTGATTTATTTATTTTAGAGAGAGAGAGAGAGAGAGAGCACACATGGTGGAGAGGGGCAGAGGAAGAGGGAAAAAGAGAATCTTGAGCAGACTTCCTGCTAAGCGCAGAGCCTGATGTGGGGTTTGATCTCACAACCCCAACACCACAACCTGGGCTGAAATCAAGAGTCAGACGCCTAACCGACTGAGCCACCCAGGCTTCCCCAAATTCATTTTATATATATAATTTAGTACACATTACCTCTCTAAGCCAAAACATCCCCCTTTCATTCAATATTTTACACCACCCCATGCCCCAGACTTTGTCTAAATTTCTTATATCCCAATAAATCAGCCAACTCTACAATGCCCCCAGTCATTCTCTGCCAATTTATACACTCCCCTCCACAACCAGGATAGATCTCTAATTTCCTCTAGAGAAAGCAAAGTCAAATTTCATTCTGTCCCCCATCCCAATTGGATTGATCTGGGGAGCAGCTTTGATGTTTTGCATTCATCAGAGATGTACGTGGAAATCAATAAAATGGAGTCAAAAGAAAGTGACACAAATTTGCACATGGTGGATGAGAGAAGTGAGGGCAAGCGCCCGTTGCCATTGTCAACAGTCTGTGTTTAGGAAGAATTTGCCTGACCCCAGCTGAATGGTAATATGCATGTGGAAATTGATAATTATGTTCACTCAACCCTTTGCAAAACGCCTTCATGTGTTAAGATGCAAAAACATGAAGCTAAGCGCCCAAGTCTTTATTAACTCAGTGTGAAGTTTTTATAGTTGAAGGCAGCAGGTTTGCATCTATAATTACTCCTCAGCTTTCCAGCAGATCTAAATGGACCAATGCACCACAGTACCAGTGGCTCCTATCCCCCTAATACAATGCATCACTCTCCTGCTGGAAGAAATGAACGGGAGTTGATATGGAGCTAGACACTTGGTTGGCAGCTCTGAGTTTCCCTTTGATTTACCTGGAGAAACCCAAGCCCTGGAGGTAGAAAGTTCAGAGATCCTTCTTGTGGCACGGAGCTGGAGTAACATTCATTCAACGAATGAATAGTGAGCGTCTACCTTGTGCCAGATGCTCTTCCAGGAACAGGGAACAGAGTCATGAGATAAACGGGCAAACATCTTCCCTCATTCTACTGGGAAAGACAAATGCTAAATGAGCAAATAAGTAAACGAGATAATTTCAGAGGCAGTAAGTACTAAGAAGAAAATAGAGATGAAATGAAGATCTGGCTGTAACCCCTCTTTGCCTGTTTTCTGTGGATCTAAGTGTCTTGTCACCATGTTCTGGCCACATGGTTGGACTTGCTCATTCTCATCTTTCTGGAATAAGAATCGGGAGCCCTATGCCCCCTTACACTATGCACTAAACTTTTCCTATTTCCCATTCCAGGGCTGTATTCTCTGGCTAGCTAGATTATTTTTCTTTCTTTTCTTTTTTTTTTTTTTTAAGATTTCATTTATTTTTGTGAGAGGGAGAGAGAGACAGCATATACATGAGTAGGGAAAGGGGCAGAGGGAGAGAAAGAAGCAGGCTCCCCGCTGAGCAGGGCGCCTGATGCGGGACTCCATCCCAGGACTCTGGGGTCATGACCCGAGCCAAAAGCAGATGCTTAAATGACCAAGCCCACCCACGCTCCTGCTAGGTTACTTTCCATCTTCCTCCTGCTCCATATCTCCCATGATCGCTCATAGTTGAGTCAGATCAAGAATCATGTCTTCACCACCATTTCCCCAAAAGAGCCTACTGCAGTATTTTGTGCAGAGAAATGAATGAATGAATGAATGATTCACTGGAGGCAATTCCAGGTTCTCAGTATCTATTCTCTAAGGCCACTGTGCAGTGAAGAATTAATTTTACCCGAAGAGAGATCTAGCCTTTGCCCTTGGCTATTAGGATGTAATCCCTGGACCCTTGGGATGTTCGTGCTTGGCAAGAGTCTCTTTGTTTGCTTGGGGACCCTGGCCGCCAGAGAGTCTAACAATGTGTTGTATAATGGAGGTTTTGGGCCATACAGTATGAGTTCCACCTATGAAGGAACTGGAGACCAATGGTCAGCCCCACGTTATCAGATCTAACTCTAACCATACAAGCCATATGGGATTAAGCCCCAATAAAAATGCCACATCTCAAAGCTGGGGTGAGCCTCCATGGTTGGAAATACCTTGCCTGAAATCACACACTGATGCTGGGAAAGTCACGCTGTCCGTAATTCCAAGATGGCCGGAACTCCACATCTGAAACCTTTCCTGGACTCTGCCCATCAGCTTCCTCCACTGACTGATTTTAATCTGTATCCAAGTCCCCACAATAAACTGTAACTGTGAGTGTAAGTTTCGGTGAATTCCATGAATCCTTCTAGCAAATTATCAAAACTAGAAGTGTTTTGGGGACCCCATCAACTTGCAATTTACCCCAGGAGTGAGGTAAATTGTGTGAACTCCATTCCCTCTCCCATACAACCGTCTACCGCCTTCAGCCACACGCCCGCCCAACACTGCTACATAAAAAGATCCTGCATGTGCAGCTCACAGCCTAAGTTCCTCTTTATGAGAGGTATTCTTTATTTAAGAGGTATTCTTTATTTAAGAATACCTCTTTATGGCTGGTTCGCTATACAGATACAAGCTCTGTATAGCCTTTCACTCTTCTAGTTTCTGTTTGTCCATGTCCTTCTTATTTAACCTAGAATCATTTTATATTCCCATCATATTAATTCCTCTTGAACCGAGTCTCTCTGTGCTGGCTACTCAGCCATCAATAAACACAGGCCCTGCAACTTCCTACGGCCATTCTTTATACTTAGATCAGTCCCCAAACAGGAACAGAAAGTCTGGGTAATTTACCTGAGAAACAAGAAGAAAATTCCATAAAGTAATGGTTTCCTATGAGAAATAGCAAACATGGCTAGGGCCACTCTAAGCAAGCCCTTAGGGAGAATTCACTCTTCCCTTTCCTCCCTCCCATCCATTCATCCTTCCCTTCTTCCTTCCTTTCCTCCCTCCCATCCTTCCTTCCTTCCTTCCTCCCTTCGTTTCCTTCCTTCTTTCTTTCTTTCCTTTCCTTCTTTCTTTCCTTTCCTTCTTTCCTTCCTTTCCTCCCTCCCATCCATCCATCCTTCCTTCCTTCCTTCCCTCCCTCCCTCCCACCCA